>NC_060143.1:426443358-426751058 GCF_021461385.2 Schistocerca piceifrons | reverse complement strand
CGACCGAGACTCGAACTCGGGACCTTTGCCTTTCGCGGGCAAGTGCTCTACCATCTGAGCTACCGAAGCACGACTCACGCCCGGTACTCAAAGCTTTACTTCTGCCAGTATCTTGTCTCCTACCTTCCAAACTTTACAGAAGCTCTCCTGCGAGTAAAGTTTGGAAGGTAGGAGACAAGATACTGGCAGAAGTAAAGCTGTGAGTACCGGGCGTGAGTCGTGCTTCGATAGCTCAGATGGTAGAGCACTTGCCCGCGAATGGCCAAGGTCTCGAGTTCGAGTCTCGGTCGGGCACACGGTTTTAATCTGCCAGGAAGTTTCATATCAGCGCACACTCCGCTGCAGAGTGAAAATCTCATTCTGGGAACCTTCAAAGTGTTAGGAGTGGATGCCACATGCTATACATAATACCTGACTATGTGCAGATGAATGTTCTGGTGGCGGAGTGTTGATACAAATGAGATCTTCAATGTTCCTGAATGCATAACATAATACGCCTCCTAAACGACCTGCAGGCTATTAGTAACATTGTGGGTGTTACGGTGCCACAAGCTGCCCCATGGGCCGTTTGAAGTCATCCGGTTTTATGGGTTCAATGACATAAACACGATTCCTTGGGCAGGTCAAAAATAGGGAATATGTAGTGTCGCATACGATATTGGCTCTGAGCATCATGGGACTTAACATCTGTGGTCATCAGTCCCCTAGAACTTAGAACTACTTAAACCTAACTAACCTAAGGACATCACACACATCCATGCCCGAGACAGGATTCGAACCTGCATACGATATTGCAGTGCCTTGGTTGTTCAGAAGTACGATGCAATGGCCCTTCAAACATGCATGCATGACCGACGGGCCATCGCATCGTACTTCGGAACAACACAGAAACTGCAACATCGTACTTATCCGCCGTCACCTGGCAAACGACTTTCAGTTAAAATATCTCCCATGAATGAGAATATAAATAATGGATGTACGAGTGATGGTTGTAGACACATGGTTGACGACATATGGCAGTTTGGGTCTAGCCGTGAGTCATGCTTGGATACCCTAATGGTAAGGCGACCGCTCGCGACAAGCGGGAAATCCGGGTTCGAGTCCCGTTCTGGAACAAATTTTCGCTGTCGCCAATCTATTATACAGCTGATGGTTACCCTTATTCGCAAGTACGAATACATTACAAGTATCCCAAATAATGGTGTTAAATCCGGCGACCATACGGACCATTCCTCAGGACCAAGGCGACCTCTACCATGTTCCAGGGAACGTGTTGTTCAATTCTAGCACATCACGTGAAGATTGGGTGGACTGACCCTCGTGCTGCGTTCACATACGGTATCTAATGTTTAAGTGACTTTCAAAGAGAGCATCTAAATTGTCGACGATGAAAGTTCGATACATCGCATCTGTCAGAGTACCTGCGAAGTAGTGTGGTCCGATGACTTCCTCCTTAAAGATTCCACACCACAAGTTCATGGACCACATACATCGACAATGGACAGAATGCACCCACTTAGGAATTTATGTGGCCCGTAATGCACTTTACGGCGGTTTACTGCACGATAGTTGCTGAACGTGGATCCATCCGAAAATATAACACTTTTTAAGACGTCCAGAGTGAAACTACGCATGGCCCATTTGCAGAAAGTAGCCCTGCGATCGAAATCGTTCCCATGCAGCTCCTGCGTCAGTGATAGGCAGTACGGGTGAAGCCTATGACCCACGCCACGCAGATGTAAGGCCGATACCAGTGACTGCAGCAACGTCTCTTACGCCCACGCGAGGATCGTGGTGTATTTCAACTAAAAGAAACACCTCCATCTCCTCACTTCTCCCGAGGACTGGATGTTTGTGTTGTCCTCATCATTTCCTCATCATTCTGGATAATGGCGAGACTGGACAGTGAAAAGATTAATATTTGTACGGGCGTTGATAACCACGCCGTTGAGCGACCTCACAAACCAAATCCATCATGATCATCATCGTCATCGTCATCCGCACTGTTTGCTGACCTTTGTCCGTGAATGCCGCACCTTCTCAAACTACTTGTTCCCTAAACTCGTTGTTCAGCACGTAAGAACGTAATCGCTGCAGGAGCTCTCCAAGGAGGATCTCACACAACTGCTTCATTGGTACCGTGCAGACATCAGCAACGTGTCGAAGTACTCGATGGATGTGTATGGCCGGTTTATTCAACGTCGCTATCCACGGCACACCGCATCCCGTTGGTTTGTGGAGTCCGACCTGCCGTGGATAGTGCGTCGTAAAGTGACGCTCAGATGTCTAACAGAATATGACATATGCTCAGGCCGTTTAGAAAGCATACTGCGTTCTTCCTTTGGGAACATGGTCACACATTTGAATACCTGACTTACATCGACATTCCGCCATCAGCACATTCATCTGCACACAGGCAAGTACTGTGTACAGCATACTCCCCTTACCCCTAACACTTTGAAAGTTGCTAACTACCAGACTGAACGTGATAGGAATGTGACAGAAATGATTCGTACTCAGCTGGTTTAAACACTTCAGCTACATGATAGGAGAAACTTGTTATTTCGTTGCTGTAACTCTCTGGAAAATAATTCAACAAACTATTTTCATAGCCCTGCACAGTGAGTAACGTTCCTTACGTGAAAATTTCTCAATGAATGTGACTGTCATCTATTATTTTATAAGTTACAGAGGCGTACGCTTTATCGAAGGCACCCCATATACACTACCGGCCATTAAAATTGCTACACCACGAAGATGACGTGCTACAGACGCGAAATTTAACCGACAGAATGAAGATCCTGTGATATGCAAATGATTAGCTTTTCAGAGCATTCACACAAGGTTGGCGCCGGTGGCGACACCTACAACGTGCTGATATGAGGAAAGTTTCCAACCGATTACTCATACACAAACAGCAGTTGACCGGCGTTGCCAGGTGAAACGTTGTTGTGATGCCTCGTGTAAGAAGGAGAAATGCGTACCATCACGTTTCCGACTTTGATAAAGGTTAGATTGTAGCCTATCGCGATTGCGGTTTAGCGTATCGCGACATTGCTGCTCCCGTTGGTCGAGATCCAATGACTGTTAGCAGAATATGGAATCGGTGGGTTCAGGAGGGTAATACGGAACGCCGTGCTGGATCCCAACGGCCTCGTATAAGTAGCAGTCGAGATGACAGGCATCTTGTCCGCATGGCTGTAACGAATCGTGCAGCCGCGTCTCGATCCCTGAGTGAACAGATGGGGACGTTTGCAAGACAACAACCATCTGCACGAACAATTCGACGACGTTTTGCAGCAGCATGGACTATCAGCTCGGAGACCATGGCTGCGGTTACCCTTGACGCTGCATCACAGACAGGAGCGCCTGCGATGGTGTACTCAACGACGAACCTGGGTGCACGAATGACAAAACGTAATTTTTTCGGATGAATCCAGGTTCTGTTTACAGCATCATGATGGCCGCATCCGTGTTTGGTGACATCGCGGTGAACGCGCATTGGAAGCGTGTATTCGTCATCCCTATACTGGAGTATCACCCGGCGTGATGGTATGGGAAGCAGTTGGTTACACGTCTCGGTCACCTCTTGTTCGCATTGACAGCACTTTGAACAGTGGACGTTACATTTCAGATGTGTTACGACCCGTGGCTCTACCCCTCATTCGATCCCTGTGAAACCCTACATTTCAGCAGGATAATGCACGACCGCATGTTGCAAGTCCTGTACGGGCCTTTCTGGATACAGAAAATGTTCGACTGCTGCCCTGCCCAGCACATTCTCAAGATCTCTCAGTAATTGAAAACATCTGGTCAATGGTGGCCGAGCAACTGGCTCGTCAGAATACGCCAGTCACTACTCTTGATGAACTGTGGTATCGTGATGAAGCTGCATGGGCAGCTGTACCTCCTGTACACGCCATCTAAGCTCTGCTTGACTCAATGGCCAGGCGTATCAACGCCGTTATTACGACCAGAGGTGGTTGTTCTGGGTACTGATTTCTCAGGATCTATGCACCCAAATTGCATGAAAATGTATCACATGTCAGTTCTAGTATAATATATTTGTCCAATGAATACCCTTTTATCATCTGCATTTATTCTTGGTGTAGCAATTTTAATGGCCAGTAGTGTATCTACGAGGGCCATTCCAAAAGTAATACAACACATTTTATTCTCGGTGAGTTTCGATTGAAAAAATGCGGAATTTGTTGTGGAACATTGTGGAATATTCCCGCTTTATTCTCTGTAATTTCATGAAGTTTCGATTGGTGGCTGCGCTATATGTAACCTTCAAAATGGCGTCTGTAATGGAGATAAGTTCCAAGAGAGAGCTGTCATGGAGTTTCTTTTGGCCCTAAACCAGAGCATCGCAGATATTCATAGGCGCTTGCAGAACGTCTATGGAGTCATCGGAGTGAATAGGGGCTCCGCGAGTCGTTGGACGAGGCGTCTGCCATCATCGCATCACTGTCGCGCAAACCTTTCCGACCTTCCGCTTGTCTGCCGACCACACATTGCTGTGATTCCTGCAATGTTGTAAAGAGCAGACACTCCCATTCCAGATGATTAATGGATCACAATAACACTTAGCTGCACAACAAGACGTCTCTTTTTGTAGTGCTGACACATTCGACCAGTTGTTGGGGTGTTCGCAGCGTTCCTCGTCACCTAACAGGAAGACCGTAAAGAGCAACGAAGGGCCATCTGTGCAGTATTGCTTGCGCTTTACGAGACTGAGAGTGTCAATTTCTGCCGAACATCGTCACAGGCTGTGTTATATGGGTTCACCACGTCGAATCGGAAACAAAACGGCAATTCGCGGGGTGGTGCCCGAGCAATTGTAACCGCTGTTTAGAGAGTGGTTATACAGAAACGAATGTTAGATTAAATTCTGTAATACGAAATGACCTAAGAGCCAAAAACGGTAGTAGTATTTCGAAGTAATAGTTAGTTAAAATTTTCCAAAGAGTAGATATTCCAAGTTCAGTAACGCAAAATAGTACAAAGGAATCCAAGGAAGACATAACAGAGTTGCGTTTTGTTTTGAATGTAATATATAAACCAATGCGCAGCATTGTTAGGTCTCTTGAGTTTTTGTTCTCAGCGGCTTCGAGTGTGTTCGCAGTTCTTCCGTGGTAGTCGGAATTTTGGGATTGGAAGCCTAATTAAATTGCATTCTTATAACTGGATTAGACATTGGAGTAGTGGGGAATAGATTATTTTAGGATAAATTCAGAGACGGAGTCAATTAGAGGTGACTGGGTGTACGAACATTGACACTCAAGTTAATGGAGATTGTACGTGTTAAACGAAACGATGTGATCGTATACTTGTGATTGTTAAGAGATTTATTGACAATACGGGAAATTTTATGTTGACATAAAATGGAAATGTCGTGTGGCTAGGGCCTCCCATCGGGTAGACCGTTCGCCTGGTGCAGGTCTTTCGATTTGACGCCACTTCGGCGACCTGCGTGTCGATGGTGATGAAATGATGATGATTAGGACAACGCAACACCCAGTCCCTGAGCGGAGAAAATTTCCGACCCAGCCGGGAATCGAACCCGGGCCCTTAGGATTAACAGTCTGTCACGCTGAACACTCAGCTACCGGGGCGGACATGTTGACATAGGACTTTATTCGCTGTATGAGAATTTTTAAAGAGTATTGGGACCGAAAATAGTTTGGACTTTATCACACTAGTACCTTTGCCGCTCGTTGTCAAGGTGATACCACTGATAAACAAGAAGTGATAAATAGTGTCCGGTAAAAGATTAAACTTGTGCTGAACAGACATTGAAAGGATTCGAACCCATAATTAATATCGTGTAGTGATAATTGAGAGCTTAAACATTTAAGGCCCAGAGACATATTTACAATTTATCGGACATTAATGGCAAAGGACAGTTTCATGGGAAAGCATATCTTTGGTTATAGGTACACGAAGGAATGTAGTACTAACTGACTGTTATCATACCGAAACAATACACACTAGGATCCACTCTCCTTTCATTGATCTCCCAGTGCCATCTCTAATTAATTTAAGAGCTTAATTGCGTCAATGAAACAGAAATATACGAGACATTTGTAGTGTTTACTAAATTCTCTATCAGCTAGTACACAGACAATAATATCTGTGAACATTCAAGGGTTATTGAAGGAAGCTGATAAACCTTTTTACAAACAGATTTAATGGAATTCAACTAATGCATACAGGCTCCTAAAGTAACTAAAACGAATTACCCAGGGAAACAAATTAGTAAAAATGGACTGGAACTCAATTGATATCTCACTCCAGAGTAACAAAAATAAAAACAAAACTGTCTTTGGATCCGTCATGGTTGAAAGTGTATGTAATATCTCCGGAATAACGCGATCAATTTTCAACTGCTAGTTCACACGACTAGATTTACAACGTGATTCAGAGATTTTTTATGCCCGGCGCACACCGCATGGAATGGTTCGTAACTAGCCGGGACAATATACATGGGGTGAAACTGCGAAACGATATCTGTGCAGTCGCGACGACGGTACGTGCGCGTGCATACACTTCTTCCCCAAGGAAAAAATTCAAAGCCACACCCTCGGCCGTTAAAGTCATGGCGGCAGTCTTCTGGGACTCTGAAGGAGTTATTCTGTTTCACAAATCTAGACAATAATGTCTATGGAGGGAAGCGACCTGATGCTATAGTTGGGTTAAAGTGAACCGTCAAAATAGCAGTAATATTTGTGTTTTTACTGGTTTCGGCTTATGTTAAAGCCATCTTCAAAAATCCTGGCCCCCTCAGGTTCGTGCTGGTGGCTCCTCGGTTTTCTCGTGACACCATCAAAACTTCTGAAGAAGGTTTTAACATAAGCCGAAACGGGTAAATAAACAAATATTATTCCGATCTCTACAGTTGATTTTAACCTAGTTATTCTGTTGCATGTCCTCTCTCATGGTGCAACGATCAGCTCGGAAGTGTATTGTGGCTCTCTCAGGAAAATGAAGAAGCGACTTCAACTTGTTTAGCGCCAGATAAGTGCAAACGAACTTCTTCTCCTCCATGACAATGCAAGGCCTCTCACAAGTCTGTACACCCAAGAGGAGCTTACAAAAATTCACTGGACTGCTCAATCTCGTCCACCCTTCAACCCGGACCTCCCATCTTACGACTTGCACCATCTGTTTGACCCAGCCAAAGATTCACTCTGTGGGAAGCAGTACGTGGATGATTTGAGAGGGGGAAGGGATTATTGATGCAGAAAGATGTTGGCTCCGTCGTCGACCAGTATCATGAGGGCATACACATCCTTCCAGTTAAGGAGGTGTAAGGCTGTCACATTGAACGGAGAGTGTGTTAAAAAATAGGGTTTTGTGGTCAAAATTGTGGGGAATAATATGGTGTTGGAATCCTGAATAAATCCAATCTACTTTCAGAAATAAATGTGTTACATTACGTATTGAGCACTGCTTACGTAAATGGTCTAGTGGATAACGGGTCAAGCTCAGTGAGGCTGTTCATTGGTAATGTTGTTGTCTACATGAAGGTAGCAACGCTAGAAGATTGTAGTAAAGTGTAGGAAGACCTGCAGAGGACTCATGATTGATACAGCGACTGGCAGTTGACCCCGATCGTCAATGGACGTAACGTGTTGCTCATAGATAGGCGAACCGTTCCACTAACGTGCTGTCGCACTATTGGCGACGGTTTACTGGAAACTCTACACTAACAACACTGCTTCCGTGTGTTCAAGTTATAAGCCATTTTTATTATTGCATTTTTTAATAAGTGTGACACCAAATCTAAAGAAAATACAAGTGTCGATTGATGTCTGTTGGTGACCTTTTACACTCTGCATCGCACGGTCAAAATTATGTTATGCTTTTTTTAGCAATGGAATGAAATGAAACACATTATTTTATCTTATGCTATGTTATGTTATGTTAGACGGGGACCTAGAAACGACGGACAGGCTCCGTCCCCGCCGCAGCCACAGTGGTCCGCAACCCCACGACGACTACCGCAGTCCACTTCATCCCTCCGCCGCCCCACACCGAACCCCGGGTTATTGTGCGGTTCGGCCCCCAGTGGAACCCCCCAGGGAACGTCTCACACCAGACGAGTGTAACCCCTGTGTTTGCGTGGTAGAGTAATGGTGGTGTACGCGTACGTGGAGAACTTGTTTGCGCAGCAATCGCCGACATAGTGTAGCTGTGGCGGAAAAAGGGGAACCAGCGCGCATTTGCCGAGGCAGATGGAAAACCGCCTAAAAACCATCCAGAGACTGGCCGGCTCACCGGACCTCGACACAAATCCGCCGGGCGGATTCGTGCCGGGGACCAGGCGCTCCTTCCCGCCCGGAAAGCCGTTTATTTGTAAAATATACAAACTTGACATGTGAACGATTACAATTTATATTTATTCAGAGTCGAACAGTTGGTTACTTTCCTCTTTGTCATCTCTGTCTTGCCCTATAGTTTCGTCGTTATTATTTTCATCTTGAGGAAAATCAGTGTACTTCCGACCATTATACTGATTTCCTCCTGCAAAAATGGGACACTTTCCTTATAATCCCTTGGTCTGCTACAATTTAAAGGTGAATGGGAACTCAATAACAAGGTGTGTAGTACATTTCTGTTACAATACACACATGAAAATTTACGAGCAAAAATTTGTTCTGTATTGTATTATGTGTTTGCTCCAGGTCTAAACTGCTTCCTGTGACGGTTTGCCTATAGGTAGAATTGTTTTAGATATGACTTCGGCTCCATGCATAAAAACATTGTGAAGACCTAGTAACATAGGACACCAGTCATGCAGATCAGTGTACACTTTCGCATTTTCACGAGCAAAGGCGCAAAATTTATCAGTACCCTATCAATTCTGTTGCCACTCGAAACCACTTCCAGACTAGCTTTGAATATTTTAATTAAATACACTTTGAGACCAGTGACTCGAGAAGAGCGTTCTGGATCTGTAAAAAAATCTTCTGGAAGTATCAGGTCCTCAGCAGATACCTTCTGTCGTAGATTCTGAGTCTTTCGACGCTTGTTGCGGTCGCTTAATTCTTCGAATGTTTTTGAGATGGTCTCAAGGTTTGTGAGTGTGCCGCAGATCAGTAAGATAGTTCAATCGTTCATTTATTTAAACAAAATGATCGTGTTTGTTACTAGTGACTATCCGTTTTTTCTTCAAGTCACTTATCAAGTATCTTAAAGAACGACTTGAAACAGTTTTTTGATCAGCTGGGCGTTTTAATACTTCTGCAAGCTTTTCTTCCATGAATGAAAATGTCTCATCCGTTTCCTTCCCTTTATTCTGCTTAAAAACATCGTACAAAGCTGCTTTAGTAAATTTCTTGACTGTAACCAATAAGCATTCAACAGAATAAACTAAAATTACTATATTGTAATATTTTAACTAATTTAACATTTCACTTTAAATTAATAAAAAACTAATTAGTGGCTAATGTTATTCTGTTGAACAATTGTCATTGGTCTAAATTTTATGCCTGTAAAAGAAATGTACCTCGACAAGGTCCGACAGGTAACTAAAAACATTGAAATTCCGAGATCTTGAGGTAAAAAAATACCAATGGAGAGACTGTCTATAAACGTATAGTTTAAACAACAAAACAGTAGAGGTCCGATAGAAGCTAAAGTATACACCTTTCATTTTAATATTCACTAGGTATTTGTATCTAAACTTAACAACAAAAGTGAGAGAAACAAATGTAACAAACAACAGCTCATGCACGAGCACATTTATTTCCCACTATGCCTGGTTTGCGACTGATTTTGCAACGGTTGGCGTGAGCGTAGAGGAAGACTGTGGCTACCGAAAGACGGGCAGATTATCGACCTTGAAGATTAACACGTTTATGACAGGATATTAAAGTAAAGTGGGGATTTTGATTTTGACCGGTCTTAGAATGCAAATACTCCTACGTGCGTCTCAGTCACGGGCTTACCCGGCCGGTACTTAAATATGACCCTGCGATGCGAGTCTTCTCTCCCTTAGGTTCAGCTGGCAGCATCAGTTAAGTCTGCTTCACATAAGAGGGTATAACATTCGGCGTCAATTTCAGTGAAATGGTTCTGGGTAAATTACCGCGTCATAAGTAATAAACCTACCAGCGTTTACAGATGCCACAGCAGATAGCTTTCAACAGGGACAGAAGTCACATTGATGAAGGTGCTCTGTAATAAGAGTTGAAACCTTGGTAGTTTTATAACGTATGACGTGGTCATACACTCAGGAAAACATAATTAAAAATTTGTGTCATACTGTTTTCAGTGCCACGCTGCTGTACACGAAATATCTTTCCTCCCAGTTCGCTGGTACGCACTTGCAAACTCACGTTCCAATTTACTAATCAGTCCGTTCACCGAACCAATTAGACTTATTGTGAATCTGGTAAGGATAACAGCAGATTTTGAGCTGTATGGCGTAGCCCGCCACTGTGGAAATCAAACATTTCTGTTTCCTGTGTCGTGATGAGGTTACAGCTAGACACAATGTTTCGAGAGACCCCATTCGCCTTTCTGTTTATTTTGGAGGGCATTCTTTTCGTGTAGCCTTTCTGCGGCCCATTCCACCGCATCCCCAGTGAAGAGGCTTGTTGACAACGGCCTAATTAAGTCTCCGGCGCCTGTGTTTGCGCTGCTAATTGATGCTAATTAGCGTACACAGGGTTTCTGCCGTGCGACGGGCCACAAGTAAAGGCGGCACGCTGGCTGATTACTACAGGACAGGAGGAGTGTCCTTGAGTGCTGGCCTACCAAAGGCTGCTGCATCCTAAGGCGTCGTTGCAACGACTTGACATCGCCTCCAGCACACTGGCGTAGTCCTGTTACTTGGCAAGTACAGCTCTGACCTCATTCTTTTAAGTGATCAGTCTTCTGATTGGTTTGATGTTGCCTTCCGAGACCTTCAACTCATGTACCAGCCTATTCATATCAGAGTAGCGTTTGCACCCTAATCCCTCAATTATTTGTTGGAGCTATCCCGATCTTCATGTTCCTCTATAGTTTCAGTCCTCCACAACTCCCTCTACTACAGGTCTGCACAGCAAACGTGCTCCGCATTGAGATTGTAAGTACAGACCTGCAAGCAGCGAGAATTACAACCCTTTCCCTCCATCGTCACGGGGAATAGGGTGATGAGACGTGTGGAGACTTGTTTAAACGAGGAACTGAACGCGAGGAAAATGCTTGGAGGAATCCAGATCGTCTTTACATTCCTTGTCAGTTTTCTGAGAAATTACTACAAGCAGACCAAATTGAGTACTGCAAGCTATTTCATTTTCCCATTCAGGTGCGCTAAGAGTCCTGAATTTTTCCCAACTTAACTGACGCTCAGCCTGTAGGAACAAAAACTAATAAATTCCAGGAAAAAGCTAAATTTTCCATACTTTCTTCAACGACGCTAAAAATATCACATCCAGTTATGATTTACTCCGAACTGTAGATGCAGTTCAACAGGCAGATTCCATATTTCGACACTCATGCTCATAAATTAAGGATAATTGGAGAATGTGGTGCCTCATAACGTGGCACTGCACAAAACTAGCGCTAATAGCTTAGGCACATAGGGAACATACACGACACAGTCCACGGTATTGGTGATAAGTTGAGAAAACCGTCCCGAAATACATATGCTACAAAACGCCACTGTTTCCTGTGCATGTACCCCGACATCAATATGGGATATGATCACCATGCACACTTACACCGGTCGCACAACGGGTTGGAATACTCTGGATCAAGTGGTCGAGCAGCTGCTGGGGTATTGTCTACCATTCTTGCACCAGTGCCTGTCGGAGCTCCTGAAGTGCCCTAGGGGTTTGAACACGCACAGCGATACGTCGACCGAGAGCATCCCAGACGTGCTCGATGGGGTTTAGGTTGGAGAACAGGCAGGCCACTCCATTCGCCTGATATCTTCTGTTTCAAGGTACTCCTCCACAATGGCAGCTCGGTGGGGCCGTGCGTTATCATCCATCAGGAGGAAGGTGGGACCCACTGCACCCCTGAAAAGCCGAACATACTGATTCAAAATGACGTCCCGATACACCTGACCTGTTGGAGTTCCTCTGTCGAAGACGTGCTGGGGTGTACGTGCACCAATCATAATCCCACCCCACACTATAAAACGACGACCTCCATACAGGTCCCTTTCAAGCACATTAAGCGGTTCGTATCTGGTTCCTGGTTCACGTCAGTTGAAAACCCGACGAGAATCACTGTTCAGACTATACCTGGACTCGCCCATGAACCTGGGACCACTGTTCCAATGATCATGTACTGTGTTCTTGACACCGAGCTTTACGTGCTCTCCTGTGACCAGGCGTCAGTGGAATGCATCTTGCAGGTCTCCGGGCGAATAAACCACGTCTGTTCAGTCGTCTGTAGATTGTTTGTCTGGTGACAACTGTACCAGTGGCTGCGGTAAGGTCCCGAGCTAGGCTACCTGCAGTACACCGTAGCCATCTGTGGGCACTGATGGTGAGACATCGGTCTTCTTGTGGTGTTGTACACTGTGGACGTCCTGTACTGTAGCGCCTGGACACGTTTCCTGTCTGCTGGAATCGTTGCCACAACCCTAAGATCACACGTTGTGGCACACAGAGGGCCCGTGCTACGACCTGCTGTGTTTGACCAGCCTCCGGTCGCCTAGTAGTCCACCCCTCATAACGTCATCAATGTGTGTTCTTTGAGCCACTTTCAATACACAACCATTGGCACGTCTGAAAACGTCTGCACACTTACTCGCTGCACCGTACTCTGACATGCACCAACACACCTCAGCGTATGTGGACTGCTGCCAGCGCCACCGCGCGACGACCGTAGGTCAAATGCACCGCATGGTCATACCCCAAGATGATTTAAACCCGCAAACCGCCCACCAGAGCGTTGTTGCACCATGTATCAGCATTATCCTTAATTTATGAGCATGGGTTTAGATTCCCGGAGAGCATTTGACAAGATTCCCCACAGCAGACAGTTAATAGAGATACGAGCGTATGGAATAGATTCCCAGATATGTAAGCGACTCAAAGACTTCTTAAGAAAAAGAACCTAGCATGTTGTCTTTGACCACGAGAGTTCATCAGAGACAAGGGTGTCGTCAGGAGCGCCTCAGGGAAGTGTGATAGGACCGCTGCTATTTTCTCTATACATAAATGATCTGTCGTACAGCGTAGGCAGAAATCTGGGATTGTTTGCTCATGATGCTGCGGTGTAAGGTAAGGTGTCGAAGTTGAGTGACTGTAGGAGAATACACGGTCAGTTAGATAGAATTTCTATTTGGTGTGATGAATGGCAGCCAGCTGTAAATGTAGGACATTGTAAGTTAATGCGCATGAGTAGGAAAAAGAAACCCGTAATGTTCGGATACAGCATTAGTGGTGTGCGCTTGACATAGTCACGTCGTTTAAGTATCTGGACGAAACGTTGCAAAGCGATATGAAATGGTACGGGTATGTGAGGATTGTGGTAAGGGAGGTGAATGGGTGACTAAGGTGTATTGAGAGAATTTTGGGTAAGTGTGGTTCATCTGTAAAGAAGACCGCATACAGGACGCTGATGCGACCTATTCCCGAGTACCGCTCGAGTGTTAGGGATCCGTAACAGGTCAGATTGAAGGAAGACATGGAAGTAGTACAAAGGCAGGCTGCTAGGTTTGTTACCGGTAGGTTCGAACAACACGCAGTTGTTACGAAGATGCAAAAGGTACTCAATGGGAACCCCTGGGGGGGGGGGGGGGGGGAGGCTGCGTTCTTTTCGAAGAACACTGTTGAGAAAATTTAGAGAACTGGCATTTGAAACTGACTGCAGAGTGATGCTACTGAAGCGCACATGCAGAACATCTTGCTTAAGGACAAAGAAGCTTCTCCCGTTGTGTCTCGACCACTTGATGCGCACACATTACCCTCATTCCCCACCACACGCCAAGCGTTCTATTCACGAGCAAGGGCGTGAACACGACCAGTAGCGTGGAGGGAATTTCCTGCTGTCTTAACGCATGTCCTATCATCCTCGTCTCTTTCAGTGTTCACAGCATGATCCCTTCCTCCCCCATTCTACTGAGAACCTCCTATCAGTCCACTTAACTATCAACATCCTTCTATCGCATCACGGCTCAAACGTTCGGTTCTCTTGTTTTACTTCCACATGTTTTACTTCCACACAATAGTGTCCTCCAAAGGCAAAGGCCTTTCTCAGAAATATCTTCCTCTAATTAAGACCATTCTTGCACATCTTTCTACTCTTTGCCAGGAATACCCTCTTTGCCTATACTTGTCTGTTTTTTCGTCCGCCTTGTTTTATCTGCCATGTGTTATTTTCATTCCAAGATAACGGAGTACCTTGTTATTGTTTACTTCCTGATCACCAATCTTGATGTTAACCTTACCGCTAATCTCATCTCTGCTACTCTTCATTACTTTAGACTTTCTTCTGTTTCCTATCGATCCGTGTTCAGTATTCATTAGACTGGTCATTCCGTTCAACACATCCTGTAAAACCTCTTCACTTGCGCTGAGAACGGCAAATATTAACCTTTCACCCAAAATTTAAACCCACTCCACACACATTCTTTTATTCCGGTCATCGTTTCTTAGACATATAGATCGAACAATAAGGGCGAAGGACTGCATCCGTCTCTTACACCTTTTTCAATCCGAGCTCTTCGTTCTCGGCCTTCCATTCTTATTGCTACCTTTTGGTTTTTATACACATTGTATACTGCCCGTCTTTACCTTCTGACACTGCACTTAGTATCGGAAGGCAGGCTGAACAAAAATAATCAGTACCCTTTCTAGCACTTGTGGACCTCGAGAGAGCCTTCCACCATGTAAGATGAACTAAGATATTCACAAGTCTTAGAGGATTAGGGCTAATGTATAGACACAGGCAAATTATTTGTGACACCTTCAAAACGAAACTGAGACAAATACGTGTGGAAAATCAAATGAGACAAGTTAGAATTGATAGGGGTGTAGGGGAGGGGTACATCTTATCACCAATGTGGTGCAGCCAGTGCATTGAAAAAAATATGCTGAAAATGGAATAAGATTTCAGTGATATGGTCCACACACATAGCTCTTGTCTATAGACGGAAGGACGATTCACAAGGCCTGATGCCAGATGGCAAACGCCAAATAAGCACAAAAAATGAAAGAAGACAGTCTAATGTCTTCTGTCGAGATAATTATACAGGATGATCCATTGATAGTGACCGGGCCAAATATCTCACGAAATAAGCATCAAACGAAAAAACTACCAAGAACGAAACTCGTCTAGCTTGAAGGGGAAAACCAGATGGCGCCATGGCTGACCCGCTAGATGGCGCTGCCATAGGTCAAACGGATGTCAACTGCGTTTTTTAAATAGGAACCCACATTTTTTATTACATGTTCGTGTAGACGTAAAGAAATATGAATGTTTTAGTTGCACCACTTTTTTCGCTTTGTGATAGATGGCGCTGTAATAGTCACAAACGTACAAGTACGTCGTATCACGTAACATTCCGCCAGTGCGGACGGTATTTGCTTCGTGATACATTACCCGTGTTAAAATGGACCGTTTACCAATTGCGGAAAAGGTAATATCGTGTTGATGTACGGCTACTGTGATCAAAATGCCCAACGGGCGTGTGCTACGTATGCTGCTCAATATCTTGGACATCATCCAAGTCTTCGGACCGTTCGCCGGATAGTTACGTTATTTAAGGAAACAGGAAGTGTTCAGCCACACGTGAAACGTCAACCACGACCTACAGCAAATGATGATGCCAAAGCAGGTGTTTTAGCTGCTGTTGCGACTAATCCGCACATCAGTAGCAGACAAATGGCGCAAGAATCGGGAAGCTCAAAAACGCCGGTGTTGAGAATGCTACATCAACATCGATTGCACCCGTACCATATTTGTTTGCACCAGGAATTGCATGGCGAGGACTTTGAATGTTGTGTACAGTTCTGCCACTGGGCGCAAGAGAAATTACCGGACGATGACAGATTTTTTGCAAGCGTTGTATTTAGTGACGAAGCGTCATTCACCAACAGCGTTAATGTTAAAGAAAACCGGCATAATGTGCACTATTGGGCAACGGAATATTCATGATGGCTGCGGTAAGTGGAACACCAGCGACCTTGGCGGGTTAATGTATGGTGCGGCACAATGGGAGGAAGGATAATTGGCCCCCATTTTATCGATGGCAATCTAAATGGTGCAATGTATGCTGATTTCCTACGTAAGGTCTTCCGATGTTACTAAAACATGTCTCACTGCATGAAAGAATGGCGATATACTTCCAACATGATGGATGTCCGGCACATAGCTCGCGGTCGAAGCGGTATTGGATAGCATATTTCGTACAGATGGATTGGTCGTCGAAGCACCATACCATGGCCCGCATGTTTACCGGATCTGACGTCCCTGGATTTCTTTCTGTGGGGAAAGTTGAAGAATATTTGCTATCGTGGTCCATCGACAACGCCTGACAACATGCGTCAGCGCATTGTCAGCGCATGTACGAAGATTACGGAAGGCGAACTACTCGCTGTTGAGAGGAATGTCGTTACACGTATTGCTAAATGCATTGAGTTTGACGAACATCATTTTGAGCATTTATTGCATTAATGTGGTATTTACAGGTAATCATGCTGTAACAGCATACGTTCTCAGAAATGATAAGTTCACAAAGGTACATCTATCACATTGGAACAACCGAAATAAAATGTTGAAATGTACCTACGTTCTCTATTTTAATTTAAAAACCTACCTGTTACCAACTATTCGTCTAAAATTGTGAGCCTGGCTAAATGTTACGTGATACCACGTACTTTTATGTTTGTGACTATTACAGCGCCACCTATCACAAAGCGAAAAAAGTGGTCCAACTAAAACATTCATATTCCTTTACGTACAACACGAATATGTAACAAAAATGGGGGTTCCTATTTTAAAAAACGCAGTTGATATCCGTTTGACCTATGGCAGCGCCATCTAGTGGGCCAACCATAGCGCCATCTGGTTTCCCCCTTCAAGCTAGACAAGTTTCGTTCTTTGATATATATATATATATATATATATATATATATATATATATATATATATATATATATATATATATATATAAGCATCCATTTGATCAGACAGGATGCTTACGTACGTGTCGTCTGTCAGAGGAGTCGTAAATAGACGTATCAGGGGTCCCATATCACTCCAACTGCACAGGCCCACACCATTACACCGGCTCCACCAACTTTAACAGTCCCCTACTGACATGCAGGTTCCATGGATTCATGAGTTTATCTCCACACCCATACATGTCCATCTGCTTGATTCAATATGAAACGAGACTCATACGACCAGGTAACATGTTTCCAGTCATCAGCAGTAAAATGTTGGTGTTGACGGACCCAGGCGAGGCGCAAAGCCTTATGCCGCGCATTAATCGAGGGTACCTGAGTGGACCTTCGGCTCAGAAAGTCCATATCGATAATGTTTCGTTGAATTATTCGCACGATGACACTTGTTGATGGCCCAGCACTGAAATCTGCTGCAGTTTCACGTTGAACGATTCTCTTCAGCCCTCCTTGGAACCGTTCTTTCAGGATCTGTTTCCGAACGCAGCGATGTCGGAGATTTGATGTTTTGCCGGATTCCTGATATTCACGGTACACTCGTGGAATAGTCGTACGGGAAAATCGCCACTTCATCGCTATCTCGGAGATGTTGTGTCCCAACGCTCCCGCGCCGACTGTAACGCCATGTTCAAACTCACTTAATTCTTGATAGCCTAATTCTGCAGCAGCAGTAACCGACGTAACAACTGCTCCAGACACTTGCTGTCTTATACATGCGTTGCCTACCGTAGTGCCGTATTTTGCCTGCATTTTAATACGCATGCCTATACCAGTTTCCTTGGCACTTCAGTGTATACAGTTTCATAAAGTACTCCACGGCAGTGTCTCTCTGTTTCGGAACGTGACGGAATTCCGCTTGCACTAGCACTCCTGAGTCACTGCATTTAACCTTATTCCTTCAAATGTAGCTTTCGAAATCAAAGGTAGCGCCTATAAATGACCCCAACACATTCCGGACATTTTGTCATAAATTCTTTATAACAGTCCAATGTCACCACCACCAGCCTTAACGTATGCGTTACACCACTAGCGGAATACTACTCCTATCCGAGCACAAAAAAGGCAAATATGCTCCTTTTTACTAAAAGACTCTGTCTGAAAAGTGGGGTACCAGCTGCCTAACATCAGCATCTTGTAAAGATACAATTCACTTCTCACTCCCTAAGCTCCCTTAACAGTAACTTGCTCACAGCAACTAGTCTGCCGTTGTATATCTGTCATACCCATCCATTCCCATTTGCCTATTCTCACTCACTCGTTCAGCCCAACTCATTGTCATTATCTCTTTATGTCTCTCTAATTGTAACTGTCGCCTGTCTCAAAGCCACAGTCTACTTTGTTCTGTCCTACTACTGCAGTCTTCTCTCACTGTCATTGTCTCCCACTTCCCCTTTTTTACTACTACTGTCTCATTCATTCCTTCCAACTGCTACGATCCCTTCACATTTTCTCTCTCTCTCTCTCTCTCTTCTTTGCACCCTTTGTCATAGACCCTCTCTCTCACTATCACTGGCTGTCACCCTCTTCCAATTTCTCTTTCTCTTTCCGTAGACTGAAAACTTTGGTCTCAGCATTTAACATTTTAAAATGTTCGGATAATAAGTTGCCGTCTCTTCATCTAAGAATAGATGATGAATGCAGCTAGCCTCTATCTCTGTGTATTGTCTTGTCTGTATAGACGTGTATCTGTTGCCTTTAAGATCCCTTCACCTTCACACATAAATCTATACAGTAACGTAAGGCCCTCCCCGTTCTTGGCTGATCCGTGATAAGACAGGCGAAAAATTAGACTAATGGAGGATTATTAGTACTATCTCTATTTTCATTCGCTCTCTCTCTCCTTTATCTATGTACAGTTTTTAATATAATTTTTCATTACGTGAAATCAGCCAAATAGAATCTTTGGTGGAGTCCTTCTTCTTGGTAATCAGCGGCTTGCTTGCTGTAAGAGATCTTCAAATTTATTATTACTGTTAAACACCGCAGTCAGTCGGGAGAATCAATCGTGTGGACAATTTGTTCCTCTTACGAAAGATTGCGAATTCCAGATGTGTACGAAGCCTTTTTGGACGATTTAACACAGACTCAGTGATTGCAGGCTCTCTTCGACACAGCTGAAACTTCCCCACTAATTACAGGGCCAACGTGATCATCAAATGATTCAGATTAAACTCATTCGTTCATTCACTCCAGAACAAAAAAGTCACAAACCTTATTTATGGAGGAAATTGTGTATTAAATCAATTTCCATTACATATCCAGATCTCCGGTGATTCCACGCCTTAATTATTTTCCTTTTACAGTCTCTTTCTCTTCAAACAAACCGCTAGCGGCACAAATGTTAATTGGCTCGCTTTAGTGAGAAGAAAAGCAGAATATGTATCTCTCAGAAACACGTCAATCCCTCAGCAGATACTCCAGAAGCTGTCCTAGTTACCACTCTAACAACCATGGAGAATGCCCTCTGTTATTTCAAAGAATAAACGCACTAGAAAATACTTTGGCGTCGTCGAGCTGTCGCCGCATATATTACGAGAAAATCAGATCAGATAACTTTTCCAAAGTGAATGAATGTGGATGGTTTGATTGAAAATGATTAATTGGTATGTGGTAGAGGGTATTTTCTGTGGGGACATTACAAGCAGTCCAACCATCAACTGCCAGCAGTTGACAGTTGATGGTTGGAGTGCTGACACCAAAGTTTTCAGATAGTCTGCGGAACCTGTTATGATGGTCACTGATGCGATATATATAGGGATCGGGTCAACCCTTGAAGCACCAACTACATCCTGAAGAAGGCGCATTAAAGAGCCAAAACGGGTTGCAACAAAATAAATAAAATCATAATGACGGCTGCAGGTGTTTCATTTCCCCACAATAGTAAACGGTCGTCGTTCCGAAGGCCTCCTGTCAAAAGGATGGACACACGAAATACCACATCTTGTCTTGACCTCATTCAACCAGGGGTCATACAAACACTCACCGCTGCATGACTACAAAAATAATTTCATTTTCTGGCTGTCAGAATTGTTCCTGTGGACCTTCATGACTTTGACATACATTCATGACTCTAAATACAATAACTGAGCTGTTAAAAGGTCATACATTCATTTACCAAACCCATTCACAGAGAAGCTGGGGTCAGAGCTGACTTGTTTCCCTAACCACAATACAATGCCATGGAGCATCGAGCATTTCTGCCTCAGAGATTTTGTTATCCCTGCCCAAGCATTCACAGTGGTTCAATCACCCATAAAGACGAATAACATGACAGATTCTATCCAAGCATTCAGCAAATCTAGGCGAGTAAAGTGTGTGTTCTTGTGACATGTGTCATCTGTTAACCTATGTAATATTAAGGCGTCTTTCTGTTCTTTTAGTGCTATGGTGTAAGTGGTGTTAACGCAAAATAAACAACATTTAAATGACATGTGAAACACAGTGAGACTTTACACAAATGACAAAGACAAGATAAAAACACGAGTCAGTTTATTAATGTGGTTTCAGTATTCGTGTATTTGTTGTGCGTGATCTTTTGTCAATCTTAAAATTTATGTGGCAGTAACCTTGTACTCCAGTACACACCTGAAAATGGTGTTGTTCCTCATGAAACACATAGTAGGAACGAAAAGTGAAAATATACTTTTACCCTAATAAAATAAATACAGCAAGACACACAAAAATAAGAAGAAAAAACAAATATTTTAAGTTTCCTATTGCTCCTTTCTCAAGGGTCTTTCAGGAGTCTGAAAATTAAATTTACATTAGTCCCATGAATAAACACAACACTACACTCATGAGGTCTGGACATAGCAGCTCTGGGAGCGGTTTGGTGCTCAGAGAATGGTTAACACTTTACTTATCATCATCAGTGGTGGCAGCGGTGTCTGCGGTCAGATCTGTCTCCTGCCTAGGGCCACAACATGTGGACATGTCCATTATTGACAATCAAAAGATGGGGCAGCAGTTGACGAACTGTTGCTCTTGTTGAAGAGAATCCTCCAGCAGCAGTTGTCAGTGTTGTGGTGAGTGTCCAGAGATGTCAATAGCTTGGTTCGATACTCTCTAGTCCCGCCTTTTTCGTTGACAGCAGCATTGCCTTCAGGTTTGTCCCTCGAGACAAATGCATCAAACAATGGAGGCCCCAGGTGAGTCTTAAATTACCTGTTAGATGCAGGTGAGGCTCCACTGCTGATGCGTTCAGCAGCTTCAGTTCCTTTTCCCTTCCAATGACGCGAATGAAAACTATGAGCAGGACTCTGCGTAGCTCTGTCGCCTGTGAACTTACCCAATGTAGTCACATTAGCCGGCTGCCTGCGCTCTCGCCTTGGGGGAGGGAGACGGGGGACGGGTCGCCTGTAGCTGACAGCTGCCCGTGTGCCCACGCAGTGACACCACGTCAGCTGGTCGCTCGTCGCAGCTGCTGGCCATGTCGTGACGTCATAGTGGCAGCAGCAAACGTCGTAGCTCGCCCGTCAGGTGAGGTCGTGCTATGTCACGTCAGCCCCGCCAGCCATATAGCGGCGTTTTCCGCCAGCCCAGCGCCCAGCCGCTGCCAGTCACAGGTCTGCTTCTAGCTCGCCTTTCAGGACGCCGTAGTCCTCTCCATGCTCTTTAACACATATTTTAGTGCCGTGCTTTTACAATGAATTTTTACAAACACACATACATAGCAAATCAGAACAAAAATATGAACTTTTTATAGCTGAACATTTATATTATGATAAATACAAGAAATTGAAACGTGAATGACTTCTTTCTTTTACTTAAACAATTTTACTGCTAGTTTCCTTAAAAACTTGCAGTTCTTATAGATCTTTTATGATTTTAATAAACATTGATCATCAATCGCTTTTCTAAATGACATAACCCAATCATATTCTAGTGGTGACCTCGTGTTGCTGTAATGTATGTCAGCGTTTTGTTAGTTTCTCAACACCACTCACGCACCCCAATGGGCTATGCAGGCAGAGCCTGAAAATTCATACTTCAATCACTCTCAAATCATGCAACATTTACTTCTAATTATATCCTACCTATTACAGAGTCGAATCTTTTCTAATTTAGGCTAATCTGGATTTTGATTCTTCTCCTGATGCCATCTATTGGATGGTGGCACAGATACAGCTAACTGGCCCTGAATCTGGGTCGAATACTACTGCATGCTACTCACCGCCATGTGAACACTCGTAACTGGACTGTCAGGTTAGATAAGGACTTCGGGGCCATTTCACTTTTCCCACTGAAATTGACCTGTTGTTGTTGTGGTCTTCAGTCCTGAGACTGGTTTGATGCAGCTCTCCATGCTACTCTATCCTGTGCAAGCTTCTTCATCTCCCAGTACCTACTGCAACCTACATCCTTCTGAATCTGCTTAGTGTATTCATCTCTTGGTCTCCCTCTACGATTTTTACCCTCCATGCTGCCCTCCAATGCTAAATTTGTGATCCCTTGATGCCTCAGAACATGTCCTACCAACCGATCCCTTCTTCTAGTCAAGTTGTGCCACAAACTTCTCTTCTCCCCAATCCTATTCAATACCTCCTCATTAGTTACGTGTTCTACCCACCTTATCTTCAGCATTCTTCTGTGATCCCTTGATGCTTCAGAACATGTCCTACCAACCGATCCCTTCTTCTAGTCAAGTTGTGCCACAAACTTCTCTTCTCCCCAATCCTATTCAATACCTCCTCATTAGTTACGGGATCTACCCACCTTATCTTCAGCATTCTTTTGTAGCACCACATTTCGAAAGCTTCTATTCTCTTCTTGTCCAAACTGGTTATCGTCCATGTTTCACTTCCATACATGGCTACACTCCATACAAATACTTTCAGAAACGACTTCCTGACACTTAAATCTATACTCGATGTTAACAAATTTCTCTTCTTCAGAAACGGTTTCCTTGCCATTGCCAGTCTACATTTTATATCCTCTCTACTTCGACCATCATCAGTTATTTTACTCCCTAAATAGCAAAACTCCTTTACTACTTTAAATGTCTCATTTCCTAATCTAATCCCCTCAGCATCACCCGATTAATTCGACTATATTCCATTATCCTCGTTTTGCTTTTGTTGATGTTCATCTTATATCCTCCTTTCAAGACACTGTCCATTCCGTTCAACTGCTCTTCCAAGTCCTTTGCTGTCTCTGACAGAATTACAATGTCATCGGCAACCCCTCAAAGTTTTTACTTCTTCTCCATGAATTTTAATACCTACTCCGAATTTTTCTTTTGTTTCCTTTACTGCTTGCTCCATATACAGATTGAATAATATCGGGGAGAGGCTACAACCCTGTCTCACTCCTTTCCCAACCACTACTTCCCTTTCATGCCCCTCGACTCTTATAACTGCCATCTGGTTTCTGTACAAATTGTAAATAGCCTCTCGCTCCCTGTATTTTACCCCTGCCACCTTCAGAATTTGAAAGAGAGTATTCCAGTTAACGTTGTCAAAAGCTTTCTCTAAGTCTACAAATGCTAGAAACGTAGGTTTGCCTTTTCTTAATCTTTCTTCTAAGATAAGTCGTAAGGTTAGTATTGCCTCACGTGTTCCAACATTTCTACGGAATCCAAACTGATCCTCCCTGAGGTCCGCTTCTACCAGTTTTTCCATTCGTCTGTAAAGAATTCGCGTTAGTATTTTGCAGCTGTGACTTATTAAACTGATAGTTCTGTCATTTTCACATCTGTCAACACCTGCTTTCTTTGGGATTGGAATTATTATATTCTTCTTGAAGTCTGTGGGTATTTCGCCTGTCTCATACATCTTGCTCACCAGATGGTAGAGTTTTGTCATGACTGGCTCTCCCAAGACCATCAGTAGTTCTAATGGAATGTTGTCTACTCCCAGGGCCTTGTTTCGACTCAGGTCTTTCAGTGCTCTGTCAAACTCTTCACGCAGTATCTTATCTCCCATTTCATCTTCATCTTCACCCTCTTCCATTTCCATAATATTGTCCTCAAGTACATCGCCCTTGTATAAACCCTCTATATACTCCTTCCACTTTTCTGCCTTCCTTTCTTTGCTTAGAACTGGGTTGCCATCTGAGCACTTGATATTCATACAAGTGGTTCTCTTCTCTCCAAAGGTCTCTAATTTTCCTGTAGGCAGTATCTATCTTACCCCTAGTGAGACAAGCCTCTACATCCTTACATTTGTACTCTAGCCATCCCTGCTTAGCCATTTTGCACTTCCTGTCAATCTCATTTTTGAGACGTTTGCATTCCTTTTTGCCTGCTTCATTTACTGCATTTTTATATTTTATCCTTTCATCAATTAAATTCAATATTTCATCTGTTACCCAAGGATTTCTATTAGCCCTCGTCTTTTTACTTACTTGATCCTCTGCTGCCTTCACTACTTCATCCCTCAGAGCTACCCATTCTTCTTCTACTGTATTTCTTTCCCTCATTCCTGTCAATTGCTCCCTTATGCTCTCCCTGAAACTCTCTACAACCTCTGGTTCTTTCAGTTTATCCAAGTTTCAGCTTCTTAAATTCCTGCCTTTTTGCAGTTTCTTCAGTTTCAATCTGCAGTTCATAACCAATAGATTGTGGTCAGAATCCACATCTGCCCCTGAAAACGTCTTACAATTTAAAACCTGGTTCCTAAATCTCTGTCTTACCATTATGTAATCTATCTGATACCTTTTAGTATCTCCAGGATTCTTCCAGGTATACAACCTTCTTTCATGATTCTTGAACCAAGTGTTAGCTATGATTAAGTTATGCTCTGTGTAAAATTCTACAAGGCGGCTTCCTCTTTCATTTCTTCCCCCCAATCCATATTCACCTACTATGTTTCCTTCTCTCTCTTTTCCTACTGACGAATTCCAGTCACCCATGACTATTAAATTTTCGTCTCCCTTCACTACCTGAATAATTTCTTTTATCTCGTCATACATTTCATCAATTTCTTCATCATCTGCAGAGCTAGTTGGCATATAAACTTGTACTACTGTAGTAGGCTTTGTGTCTATCTTGGCCACAATAATGCGTTCACTATGCTGTTTGTAGTAGCTAACCCCACTCCTATTTTTTTATTCATTATTAAACCTACTCCTGCATTACCCTTATTTGATTTTGTATTTATAACCCTGTAATCACCTGACCAAAAGTCTTGTCCCTCCTGCCACCGAACTTCACTAATTCCCACTATATCTAACTTTAACCTATCCATTTCCCTTTTTAAATTTTCTAACCTAGCTGCCCAATTAAGGGATCTGACATACCACGCTCCGATCTGTAGAATGCCAGTTTTCTTTCTCCTGATAATGACGTCCTCTTGAGTAGTCCCCGCCCGGAGATCTGAATGGGGGACTATTTTACCTCTGGAATATTTTCCCCAAGAGGACGCCATCATCATTTAATCATACAGTAAAGCTGCATCTCCTCGGGAAAAATTACAGCTGTAGTTTCCCCTTGCTTTCATCCATTCACAGTACCAGCACAGCAAGGCCGTTCTGGTTAATGTTACAAGGCCAGATCAGTCAATCATCCAGACTGTTGCCCCTGCAACTACTGAAAAGGCTGCTGTCCCTCTTCAGGAACCACATGTTTGTCTGGCCTCTCAACTGATACTCCTCCGTTGTGGTTGCACCTACGGTACGGCCATCTGTATCGCTGAGGCACGTGAGCCTCCCCACCAACGGCAAGGTCCATGGTTCATGGGGGGGAAATTGACCTACAACTCTCAAAAGCCGACATGCAGATATCATCAGAGACACAAAATACATAAAATACCAGTTTTTGTAGCCTGTAATGCATAACAACTTGTGATTGTCTTCCGTTTTTATGTGGTACCATTCGTCATATCCCTCCTATTCATCGTAGCATACTGAACTCGCCTTCGGGAGGACGACGGTTCAATCCCGCATCCGGCCATCCTGTTTTAGGTTTTCCGTGATTTCCCTAAATCACTCCAGGCAAATGCTGGGTTGGTTCCTTTGAAAGGGCACGACCGACTTCCTTCCCCATCCTTCCCTAATCCGATGAGACCGATGACCTCGCTGTTTGGTCTCTTCCCCCAAACAATCCAATCCAGTCGTCCTATTCATCTATAAACATACCACTAAGAACCGCACTCCACGTGCTCACGCCATGTCATACAAAATTTCACCGATGATGTGCTTCTGGGTCTGGCAATCCACAACCGAAATACAACAAGGCAAACATTATCATATTATAGGCGATAATCTGTAAGCGATTACCACAGCCGATAAGGTACTATCAGCGAATAAATATCGACCATAGGTGATTATCCATAAATCTCGAAGACCACCAACGAGAACACGTCGCTCCACTGGCACTAAGACCTAATCGAACCACAGCGATAAAAGAAAGAAAAGTAAAGAAATACCTTACTTGAATGTCAGCACGCCACTAGTGGGGACAACCAGAGTCAATTGCGCAAGATAACCCCATCGGTATCAGTGGCATGACCAAAATCATTCCAAAATTCACTATCGGATTGCAAATCAACTTCTGTGGTATCATTATCGCCTACTTACTAGGAATGTTATCCGCCTGCTTAGCTGAGTGGTTTGGTGCTTATCTCTCTTCCCATGCAGCGGACCCGCGCTCGATTCCCGACCGGGTTGTAGATTTTCTCTGCTCGTGCACTGGGTGTTTTCTTGTCCTCATCATCATTTCATCCTCATCACCGGCACCCGATTCGCCCAATGTGGCGTCGACTGCGATAAGACTCGGCGGCCGAACTTCCCCGCATGGGTGCCTCCCAGCCAGCGGTGCCATAAGGTCACTCCATTTCATTTTGCTACGGATGATGGAACAGACCGTGTATTCACCCCACTGGCATTTACGCAATACCAACGGAAAAAAAGCCAAACCATAATTAGATTCCGAGATTCTGAGACCATTGTGTCTCCAAGACTTGTGCAATTATTTCTGAACCACATTTGCTGTGGTGTGACAATCTACTAATACAGTAATGCTCAAGTGTTAAATAAACTACTCTTATAAAACCAAGAGCTTTCTGTCGAGAATTTTCTATCTGTGAAACATGAGAGAATAGCAATACGCCCCACATTTGTCGTAAATTATCAAAGTGTAAATGTTGTACAGAAAACTACAAACACCTAACCCATTGATGAGATGTCACAGCAGAAGACCTTATCGACTGATTATAATAATAAATCACTAAAAAGTGCAAATGCCAACAAATAAACAGCAGTGCACTAAATGACTACTTAAATGAATTTGAAACAAATGTTTCGTACCACTAAGTTAATGATACACAAGTTTGCCCGTACCGATATTACATGCGGCTTTGTTTTGGACTGAGGCCGCAGTGGCCGACTGTCAGTTCTTACGCGTACATCCGCTGCGTTTCTGTTTGAGGGGGTTAAGCGGTGTGATATCCACTACATCAATTTGGTGATCATGTTGCGGATTTCGCGTACTAATCCATCCATTATTCCTTGTTTGCCCTAAGTTCCAGACAGGCTCCATGGGCAGGATAGAACTTTGCATTTCCCTTCTCTTGCTATTTCTGTTTTCTTCATAAGTTACCATAATACGTCCCCCGTCTGCTTCAGTCATTTCTTTGAGGGTCATTATTAAATCGTTCCTTGATATCGGTTTCTTCTCACCCTGTTTCTATTTGTGTTTTGCTCTCATTATTTCCACGAGATGCACGTTACAAATGTCGTTGATTACGTCTCATTCGGTCCCTTGCGTTTTGTGCTTCCCTGACAAAGTCTAACTCTCGTAGAGCGCTTTTGAATGACTGTATTGTGTCATCACATTTTCCAGTGAGTAGTTCCTGGTACCTCAATGGCAGTATCGTGTAGCAGTGTAGCATTATCATTATGTGGTTGGTCAAGGTAAAGGTTTTTGTTGACAAGCGTCTCGAAAAATTACCGGACTGCGGCCCCAGATGCTTCGTAATCCTTTCCGAACTAATCTCCTGTTTAATCCTTTCTTGAGTTTGTGTGACCATTAGGTCTTTAAGAAAGCCTCTCTGAGTTCGTCGTAGTTTCTGCAGACTGCTGCAATGCTACGCATTTGCTCTGCTATTGAACCTAAAAGGGCCGGCCGGAGTGGCCGAGCGGTTCTAGGCGCTACAGTCTGGAACCGCGCGACCGCTCCTGCCTCGGGCATGGATGTGTGTGATGTCCTTACGTTAGTTAGGTTTAAGTAGTTCTAAGTTCTAGGGGACTGATGACCTCCGAAGTCCCATAGTGCTCAGAGCCATTTGAATCATTTGAACCTCAAAGGTATCAACAGACAAACTGGAAAGTGTTCGAATGTGTGTGAATTCCTAAGAGACAAAGCTGCTGAGGTTATCGGTCTCTAGACTTACACACTACTTAAACTACCTTATGCTAAGATAACACACACACCCATGCCCGACGGAGGATTCGAACCTCCGGCGGGAGGGGCCGCGCAGGCCGTGACATGGAGCCTAAAACCACGCGGCTACTCCACGCGGCAGACAAATTGCAATTTGTATACTAGTAGCCATGACTCGGTTATTACCTAATCATACTGACCAATCCATGGCTTGGGACGTAATGCATTGTGGTTCTCTTTGTAAACTTGAAAATACTGAACTGAGCCAAAATGTTTAATGTCGAAATATTCGTAAGTTTACGCCACTGAACATTCTCTAACTTCTGGCACGCGTGCGCCCAAGATTTCATGACCGACGGATCCCTGAATGCTGTTGTACACTGTCATCAGAGTCATGTGGTGATGTTTACGTACGCATGCGTCGCTTGCAATCGTTCGTCCGGCTCGGCACTATGAGTACTACGCCTCAGTGAGTGCGCACGCTCCGCAGAGCACCGTACCCCATTAAGCTGGTGTTTTGTCTTCGACATTCCTTGTGACCAACGAACTCACTGCGACGTGCTGATGCTTCTGGCTGAGTTTCTACACGAGTGACCAGTTCGCACGTTGGTCTCAACTCATCTACCAGCTTATCCCGGTGGGTGCTGCGACACGTTTTCTTGTCTTTAATTTCTAACATTTCTTCGAGTTTCTTTTCAACTACTTTCCGTCCCTGTTTTTACGACCAGTAATAGCCTTCATGATTGCGCTCACTTCGACCTTGGCCAGCGCTTCCTGATCTCGCCCAATTTGGGCATTTTTTAGCATCTTTAATTCTACTAATCTGGCTTTCCCTGCCTTACGTTTTGGCCTACCACTGCTTCTCGCGTCTCATCTGATGTGTCTCTGACGTCTTCAATCTCTGATTTTACACCCTTAACTTCATTCCTGATCTGATTTACGTTTTCGACAAACCCACCAGCCCTCCTTTCAGTTTCTTAAATTTCTTTCACGACTCTTTCCTGTCTCTTTTCCTCCTTGTCTTATCGCTTCCGAATTTCTCCAATTTCATTAATGAGGATGTCTTGTCTTTGTTCTTCTTCCTGTTGTCACCTCTTCTCTGCCTCTTGCATAAACTGAGTGACAGATTCTAATTGCGTACTCCCAGTAACTTACTCTGGACAAGACGCACGCGACTCCATTTCTCTATAACGCCTTGTCCGTGAAATCGGACTGGCAATGTCACTGACTGTACCTCTTTCCGTATTTACAGAACTTACATGACCTGCCGCCTCGGCATCGTTTCCACTTTCATTTCCTGAGTAAACTCGCTCACCATCAGAGTATTCGTTATTTGACATTTGTTGCCCGTTTTCAGTCTGACTTAAATGAACTCTTTCCGCCATTCTATCTTGTTCTGTATGAATGGCTGGCTCGTGTACCATTTTGGACGACATTATTGCGGAGCCTTTCTCATAATAAAAAAGAGCTTTGCTTCTCGTAAGCATTCAAACTGATTGCTTCTTCCACAAGTTACCTACTCTAGCGCATCACCCGCCATAGTTGTACTCTGACTTTCTATTAAATAACGCACATATTTATGCCTAAGTGAACTGAACAAACCTACCCTACGATGTCGTACACATCCCAATAATCATAGTTCTCCCACAAAAGGTAGCCCAACGCTGTTGCAGCATCAGACAGCAAGTGACACTTAATTCACTGATAAGACACAATGACAACAGACGCCAAGTGACACATAACTCACCGATAATACACAATGACATCAGACAGCAAGTGACACAGAAGCCACTGACAAGAGACAGTGAGAAGCAAAAAAAAATTAAATGACACAATGAGTACATACACTGAAATAAAATGACTGCAGTATGCTACGAATAGCTGAGATAAGATGCATAGTGCCAAACCAGAGTTAAGTGATCTCAGTGTGCCATAGTCCCACTCTGGAAAAAAAAAGAAGATCACACGCCCATTAAGTAAGATAACGCGCTATGTACATCACAAAAGCGCCGTGATTCGATATTCTGGCCCAGCGATGCCAACTGCAACCCGTCGCTTGCTTTAATCATAAACATACGTCTGAGTGAAGCGACTCATGTACCACCACAAGAAATAAAACAGTGAATAGTAGAGGGAGCATGAATGAGAACATTGACGTATTTATGTTAAGTTTTGCTATACCTTTAGTAACTTCAACTAGCTGATGAATCTAACACAAAAACGAGAAACACAAATTAGATAAGGAAAGTGTTTGATAGGCAAAGCATACATTGAGTGGAAGCCATACAAATTCTCACCAGAATTAATTCCTTATATAACGCAATTTGACGTTAGTTAAATGAATCCGCTGTAAGGCCCAACTCTATTCAAACTAAATCGGCTGTGATCAGCTACACTACAAACTCGGGTTCACCTGAGAACGTGGCACTGCTAATATCAGTTAACAAGCCTAAGCCAGTGCAGCAGTACCTTACCCTCTCACTTTGATTCAGGCGGAAGCAGGAAATGAGGCGTTGTGGGCGAGGAGCAGCCTACGTGGCGGTTGTAATATTCTGACACATTCACGAAAATGTGCGAACTTCGCGGTCTGACGTTCTGATTATTATAATAAGGGAAAATTCCCTTTCAGAACTCTGAAGTCTCTTCCTACTTCAGTGTCAGATGGCTGACGTCAGGGGTGAGCCTTAAATTACCTGCTAGACGCAGGTGAGGCTCCACTGCTGATGCGCTGCAGCAGCTTCAGTTCCTTTTCCCCTCCAATGGCGCGAATGAAAACTATGAGCAGGACTCTGTGCGTACCTCTGTCGCCTGTGAACTTACCCAATGTAGTCACATTAGCCGGCTGCCTGCACTCTCGCCTTGGGGGAGGGAGACAGGGGACGGGTCGCCGGTAGCTGACAGCTGCCCGTGTGCCCATGCAGTGACACCACGTCAGCTGGTCGCTCGTCGCAGCTGCTGGCCACGTCGTGACGTCATACTGGCAGCAGCAAACGTCGTAGCTCGCCCGTCAGGCGAGGTCATGCTATGTCACGTCAGCCCCGCCAGCCATATAGCGACGTTTTCCGCCAATCCAGCGCCCAGCCACTGCCATTCACAGGTCTGCTTCTAGCTCGCCTTTCAGGATGCCGTAGTCCTCTCCATACTCTTCAACACATATTTTAGTGCTGTGCTTTTACAATGAATTTTTACAAACACACATACATAGCAAATCAGAAGAAAAATACGAACTATTTATAGCTGAACATTTATATTATGATAAATACAAGAAATTGAAACGTGAATGACTTCTTTCTTTTACTTAAACAATTTTACTGCTATTTTCCTTAAAAACTTGCAGTTCTTATAGATCTTTTATGATTTTAATAAACATTGATCATCAATCGCTCTTCCAAAAGACATAACCCAATCATATTCTAGTGGTGAAGTCGCGTTGCTGTAATGTATGGCAGCGTTTTGTTAGTTTCTCAACACCACTCACGCACCCCAATGGGCTATGCAGGCAGAGCCTGAAAATTCATACTTCAATCACTCTCAAATCATGCAACTTTTACTTCTAATTATATCCTACCCATTACAGAGTCGAACCCTTTCTAATTTAGGCTAATCTGGATTTTGGTTCTTCTCCTGATGCCATCTATTGGATGGTGGCACAGATACAGCTATCTGGCCCTGAATCTGGGTCGAATATTACTGTATGCTTCTCACCGAACTTCGCGGTCTGACGTTCTGATTATTATAATAAGGGAAAATTCCCTTTCAGGACTCTGAAGTCTCTTCCTACTTCAGCGTCAGATGGCCCCGTTCGCTTGTGTAGCCAAACCAATTTGACTCACAGGCAAGACGGTGTGTTCTGGTTTTGTTAAATATCAGACAGCCGACTCAGGACGAATATGTCTGAGATGATATGAAGTTCTACTCTCGGTACAGTTGGATTCTGCCACAGGGTCTTAGTTCAGCACAAGATACAGACCACAAGTTTCACCCACTAGGGAAAGTACTGAAGTTCTGCACGAGAGGAGCTGAAACAGCGAAACGAAAACCGCCCCAGCATTGCACAAACCAATCGAATTGGTATTCTATTATCCCATTCTTGACTGTTCCGTTAGCCATGTAGCCAATCGAGACATAGCACTGGGGTTCCCACGCTGGGGGAACAAGCCCCTTCTTTACATAGCCTGAGAGGAGCCAGTCAGGGACTCCAAAGCTCTCTTGTCTGAAAAAGAAGATTTTAGAATAGGGAAGCGTCGTCCTCGTGGTGAGAACAGCAGTGTTTCGGCCAAAGTCATCTACCTAGATTGGACCACAGTTCCTCATTTAAAGAGCGATGTGGGCTGACCATTTCCAATTGGTGAAAGAAGGCTGTCAAGCTTCCAGACAGTTGTTCCCATGAAATCTATGTATTTTCTGGTGACTAAAGGAACCTAATGACTTCCTGGCGCCAGGGGACGCTACAGTCCTGTCTCCACTAGACAGTATGCCAGCTGTCTGTCCAAACTGTGGCAGCTTATAACATGAGAATGCACGGCGTTGTGCGACCTTCCCACCGTTTCGAAAAAAGCTCAGTTCACAGCAGTTTCTCTTAAATTGCTTCCTCCATCCACTTGCATCCACCGGGCCTTCTTCTGTAATGGACTGACATCCGGCCCAGGTAAAATGTTTGAGAAAACTGGCGCTCTTCTGCCCGATCCTTAGTGGAAGGGGGAATGAGCTTCAGCCAGAAGTCATTCTGTGGGTAAGAATCACTGTGCACCGTTTCCAAGAATTATGCTCACAGGCAGATCGCTGCGCTCGGCATATATGGCTTCCAATTCGTCTCACTTCCTGTCCTTGATCGCCTCTGCTTCTGCCCCCTTCCTCTCCGTGTACAAACGCTGAACAAGTTACAGACGCAATTACGGGAACATTCTGTCCACGACTTCCTCTTGTAGAAAAAGTCCTTAATCACACATAACAAATTTAGTACCGGGGATCACCAAAATCACGCCCTAAAACATGAAAGTCAATCTGACTGCCAATGCCGAAGTGAGAGAGTGGCTGCCTGCCTCTCAAAATGAACTGGCGCAATGTAAGGATACGGTAACACAGCCGCAACACGCCATGAGCGTGAGGAAGACTTTCCGAAGATTCTTGTGTTTTTTTTGCCATTTCCTAAGAAAAGAGCTACAGTTTTTTCTTTTCTGTGAAATGGACAGTTAGATGAGTCACACACCCTTGTACCAGTATACTGAAGATCCGGTTTGTTCCATATCTGCAAGAATATTTCGGGAATTCGGTTTTCAAGAGCATGGAACAACATTGCACTGGCATGTGCATGTATGAGGATTACATAATAATGAGCTGCCTCGGCAATAGATCAACCGTGGATCTCGCATTGCACCGTTGACTTCCATTGTCGCCTAATCTGGCATCGACATCCTATAACAACACCAGTATTTTGAAGTTGCTCTAGACCTACTTCCAAAAGAATGAGATGAGTTTTACTGCTGTCTGGATGTTTCTCGTGGGCCTGGGGTACAATGAACATGTGTAAAAGATAAAAACTTTGATCCTTACCGTAATTATAAAAAGTATCCCAAGGTTGTATAAGCTTGTACGTAAAGGATACACCCTTGAAAAATCGGATGGTTATTTTGAAAACAAAAACTTTGTAGTCCTATTCGAAAGTTAAAATCTACCACAAGATTCTATTTTCATTCGCGTAAAAGATATCGTCTTTTGACATCGGATGAATCTTCTTGAAACACAGTATATTTATTTACAAGAGTGAATCTATATTAAAAAATAAGCGATACGTAATTTGGAATGGCTCATAAATTAATTATGGTGAGGAATGTAACTGTATCTACGTGTACATTATTCACATTTAATCTTCTGGTAGAGATTTCATGGAACTACTCAAGAACAGCATTTGCGAATGTGACACACAAATTATTCTGTGTGAGCTCTGATAGAGCTTATTTAATTATAATGGTCATTTCTCCCCGTGTAAGTGGGAGTCAAGAAAATACGAGGGTTGGAAATTTAACAGTGGCAACTATTTACTTACAGCTCGTACAAAACAGACACGTGTTTCAAAGTTTTACTCGCCTTCTAAGTAGTCACCAGCATTGTGTATAACACGTTGCCAGCGATGTGGAAGTCGTAGGATACTCTTAGCAGTGCCAGTTGTGTTGACAGCTAGAGCGGCGCGGTCTGTTGCCCGACGAATTTGTAGCAGTTCAGAAGCAAATGCCGTGAAGCATTCCCTTCAGTTTAGAAATAGAGTTGAACTTACGAGGGCTTAAGTCAGGGGCGTGCAGTAGGTGGTATAGCACTTAGCAGCCCCATCAGTCAAACAAATCAGTTGCGAGGTGCCGGGGCTAGCAGTGTATTTACCACTAAATTCTTCTAGAATCTTCATATGTAAATGATGCTGTAAGGCCCCCCCCCCCCCCCCTATTCTAACTCCGACTTTTACTATTGCACATGGATTAAGAAGAAACGCGAACTGACTGCAATCGACCCTGCAAGTGGAGTAGAAAAGAGTTTGGCACCTGCAATAATTTCATTCGATAGAAATTAATTAAATAAAGGAAAGTTTCATTAATGTAGTGAGAAATGAAAGGGTTGCTCTACCGATTAACCCCACGCCCGGGTTCCCGGGTTCCCGGGTTCGATTCCCGGCGGGGTCAGGAATTTTCTCTGCCTTGTGATGGCTGGGTGTTGTGTGCTGTCCTTAGGTTAGTTAGGTTTAAGTAGTTCTAAGTTGTAGGGGACTGATGACCATAGCTGTTAAGTCCCATAGTACTCAGAGCCATTTGAACCATTTTGAACCGATTAACGGAATGAACGTTCTGTCCAAAATAACAATTTGATCTATTATGACTAAACTCAAAATAATAAAGAAACACATGAAACATTTACAATACATCAAATTGGATCATATTGGATACTCAAATAAACGCTGTGAAGGTGAAGTTGTCCATAAACTAGATTGTGACATTTATGAAGAAGTGGTATGTGGAACCAATTCCTTGCAACTCAAATCTTAAGAGAAACACACAGCCAACCCAACATTAATTGCCGCTACAGTAGTGAGAACTCAGACAATGAACACCCAACACAGAAAAAGTTAGAAAAGACGAACAGGCGCGCTCTGCTGAGCTCTGATTATCACCTAGCAAAATCCCTAATCTGCCGGTGCTGCGGACATAAATTACTAAGCTGTCTTCTTAACTGCAAGAACACGATCTGGCGTACTGGAGGCGATGGCAGGTTGCTTCGACGTCCCGTCGTGGTGATGATAATGTCGCGAGTATAGCCTGAAACAAATTATCCTGGTCTGGTTGTTCCAGACTAAAGACTTCCTAGCAATATAAATGCGCCTCTGAGGGAGACAAAGAAGGCCCGCCACACAATCACTGACGGCACAGTGATTGATTTTAACAAGCGAAGTCACACAGTAACTCGGATACAGTCAACTTTAGCCAAAAGTGCTCAAGACAGGCAACATAGGCCGCTTGTACGCAGAACACTCAACTGCCAACTGTACTCGGAAAGTTACGTTGAAGTCGAAACTTCAGCAACTTCGTCAAACAGTTACAATTAAAAAAAAAAGTATATTAGACAGCCAATGGAAGGCAGGCTGTCCAGAGCAGCGAGAGCTCAGTCTTGTAACCTACTCGGACCGAAAGGCGAGAGCCGACCCTCTCAAGAGCACCTGTACAAACCGAACACAGAACATTCCAACCCCCACGACAGTGGCCGTGGTTAAACGTTCCAATCAGCAACTCGAAAACCGGCGGAAAATTCCACTCTATTGCCGAAGCACTATCATTTCACCAATGGAGATTCTTGGCACCAATTTCTGTGCCGATTTTCCTACGTCACGGAGCTATGCCCTGAGCAAGCCAATCACAGTTAAGATTTTGCAGAAAACGCGGGAATTTGCCCGCCAAGACTGACTGGGAACACAAGTCATTCCCACGCCTCGCTGGTAGCCCGCCAGAAAGTGTTTTCACTATGTTTGTGCGAAGTAACGGAATCTCTAGCCCAGCCGCCCCTTCTGGCCCCTCTGGGAGTGTCGCTCCCGCTCTTATGACAATGTCAGCGTCTGGAAAGCATCCACACGGCTCCCTCACAACCGTCGGCATAACCCTTTCAAGCTCAGCAGAACTCGCCTGTCACCGGACCACCCGGGACACGAGAGACGCTGCGTGGGAAGTCCGCATGTGAAGAAATAGTAACTTTTCACCGCATGCAATTAGAGAGGAAAATCGAATTAGAGTAAGATAGAAATATTAGAGGGGGCTCATGCCACCTCTCACAGTAACAGCTTGCATTGTACCTGCTTGTGCACTGTCCTGCGAAATGATGGTCAGGTCCTGCAGAAAGTGTCATCACTTCTGTCTCTAAGCTACTCGTGGGTTGTGTTCCAAAAATGAACAGCATAGAGACAGATATGATGACATTTTCTACAGGACCTGACCATTATTTTGCAGAACAATGCTCAAGCATGTACAGTGCAAGCTGTTACTGATTTGTTTGACTGATGGGGCTATCAAGTGCTATACCACCTACTGCACTCCCCTGACTTAAGCCCCAGTGAGTTCAACTCGATTTCTAAACTGAAGAGAACACTTCATGGAATTCGCTTCAGGAGTGCTACAAATTCGTCGGGCAACAGACCGCGCCCCTCGAACTGTCAACATAACTGACATTGCTAAGAGTATCCTACTACTTCCACATCGCTGGCAACAGTTATACACAGTGCTGGTGACTACTTTGAAGGTCAGTAAGACTTTGAAACACGTATCTATTTTGTACGAGATGCAAATAAATAGTTGCCACTATAAAAGTTCCAACCCTCGTATTTATGCAAACTGAAGCGAATAATGAAAACTGAAACCAACGTTCAGCTTTGTGCCCAGGTTTACTTCTCACTACAGGTGGAAAGCCTCTGTGATGCTGTTAGTGTTATGGGGGAATATCAGGCAGGGTGAGAGGTAAAAAGAAATATCGGCTAATGAGGGAAGTGTGCTAGGGTGATTGGTGCAGTAATACAAATGCCACAGTAACACTGTGCTACAATTGTTAGCGCATTTGTCTAGTGAGCAGAAGACCTGAGTTGGAATCCCAGCCTTGTTCCAAATTTTCATTCGTTGCTTTAATCTGCACATATCCATCATAGATGTTTGAGACTTGAAAACGTCTCTGGAACCATCTAGTATTACTTGATTGAAACGTATATCATTGCGTCTTTGTCACGTGTCACCTGAGAAATGAAATAAATTTATCTACCAAAGCCTGTTGTTGTAACTTATCTTCGTTGTTGCACTAATATTGACACTTCTGTGCTAGCATGGCAAATATCAGTTCAGTCCTGGGACAGCTCTGCGGTAATTAGAGGTCTGTGCAGCATCTGCACTGCCCTCTATAAACCCCCACCGGCAGTAGTACTCGAAAGCGGCAGCGGTCGCGCTGCTGGAGGGGGGGGGGGGGGGGCTAATCCACCCCCGCTGCCAGCAGCCGGCAGTGCGGTTTTCGTGAGCCACTCCAGCCTGACGACCGAATCGCACGACATCGACCCCGCCGTAATGGAGCAGCCGGCTCGCCGCATAAACCTTCGGCTTTGTGCTTCCTTTTGCTCGCTGCGTTTAACCACCACCTGTCCATTTTATCGTATGTTCTCCTAGTTCTGCGACCTTTCAGCAGGCGACGTATTTACATTTACCCAGCTGGCGTGACCACTACAGATGTCTATCAGTATAATGGGAACACTACAGTGAACAAGTTTAATACGACGCCGCAGAATTTTTCGTTTGTTCGTAACTACGATTAGTCACGTAGTGGTTGCAGATAAATCGCGAAGTTTTTCTCAAAGCATTTTGTACCATTCGTCATCTACTAGAGCTTTGTTCCTTCTGTCTTGCGATTGGACGAAGTGAGGACAATTTGTCACTTAAGAAAGGTGTCGCACATCTTTAGGTACTTGCAAGTATTAAAATTACTAATAATGAAAATTTCGTTGTTTCAATTAAATTAGTTGTGACTTTTTATACATTGTGGATTAATATGAAAAATCAATAAATTTTATAAAAATAGGTCTATGCATGTTCCATATCTCCTCCTAAACTGTTGGACCGATTTCAACCAAACTTGGTGTTAGCAGCACTTAATGTGTAGAAAGAGTCGCTGTGGGATTAAGCGTAACGCATCTATCAAAGGGGCGGGGGTAGGAGTGAAAAATTAGTGTTGCCTACGGAGTGCCAACAACCAGAACTTACTCATCTAGTATTTCAGAATGAGTGCACTTAGTGACTTGCAAAAAACCTTTAAAAATAATTCCATTCTTTACAGAGCTTTTTCGCGATGGCAATCCCCACAAAATGATGAAAAGAGAAAATTTTATCGCTTACTACATTATCACTGTTTATGCAATAAAACTGCCACGTCAGTCCCGACGTTTTAATTTATTACTTCTTCGCTACTAACTGTATTCGGGATACATTTTTAGACAGTATTCACATAAGCCACTAAACGTACTTGTAAAATTACATCGTTGTACGACACAGAGCTCAGGAGATATGACGTCATCAGCATTGAGATGAGTGAAATCTGAAGTCCACGGCGAAATTCTACATCTACATCCATACTCTGCAAGCCACCTGACGGTGTGTGGCGGAGGGTACCTTGAGTACCTATATCAGTTTTCCATTCTATTCCAATCTCGTATTGTTCGTAGAAAGAAGGATTGTCGGTATGCCTCTGTGTTGGCTCTAATCTCTCTGATTTTATCCTCATGGTCTCTTCACGAGGTATACGTAGAAGGGAGCAATATACAGCTTGAATCCTCGGTAAAGGTATGTTCTCGAAACTTCAACAAAAGCCCGTACCGAGCTACTGAGCGTCTCTCCTGCAGAGTCTTCCACTGGAGTTTATCTTTCATCTCCGTAACGCTTTCGCGATTACTAAATGATCCTGTAACGAAGTGCACTGCTCTCCGTTTGATCTTCTCTATCTCATGTATCAACCCCATCTGGTACGGATCCCACACTGCTGAGCAGTATTCAAGCAGTGGGCGAATAAGCGTACTGTATCCTACTTCCTTTGTTTTCGGATTGCATTTCCTTCGAATTCTTCCAATGAATCTCAGTCTAGCATCTGCTTTACCGACGATCATCTTTATATGATCAGTCCACTTTAAATCACTCCTAATGAGTACTCCCAGATAATTTATGGAATTAACTGCTTCCTGTTGCTGACCTGCTATATTGTAGCTAAATGATAAGGGATCTTTCTTTCTATGTATTCGTAGCACATTACACTTGTCTACACTGAGATACAATTGCCATTCCCCACACCATGCGTCAATTCGCTGCAGATCCTCCTGCATTTCAGTACAATTTTCCATTGTTACAACCTCTCGATATACCACAGCATCATCCGCAAAAAGCCTCTGTGAACTTCCCCAAGGTCATTTATGTATATTGTGAATAGCAACGGTCCTACGACACTCCCCTGCGGCACACCTGAAATCACTCTTACTTCGGAAGACTCCTCTCCATTCAGAATGACATGCTGCGTTCTGTTATCTAGGAACTCTTCAATCCAATCACACAATTGGTCTGATGGTCAATATGCTCTTACTTTGTTCATTAAACGACTGTGGGGAACTGTATCGAACGCCTTGCGGAAGTCAAGAAACACGGCATCTACCTGGGAACCCGTGTCTATGGCCGTCTGAGTCTCGTGGACGAATAGCGCGAGCTGGGTTTAACACGATCATCTTTTTCGAAACCCATGGTGATTCCTACAGAGTCGATTTCTAGTCTCCAGAAAAGTCATTATACTCGAACATAATTCGTGTTCCAAAATTCTACAACTGATCGATGTTAGAGATATAGGTCTATAGCTCTGCACAGCTGTTCGACATCCCTACTTGAAAACGGGGATGACCTGTGCCCTTTTCCAATCCTTTGGAACTTACAGTTTCTCTACTGGTATCACGAGGCTGAGGACACCCTGTACCAGGAAAAATCTTTTACAGTACCAGGAATGAACGAGGGTTACCTGCATCTCATCTTACCCCTCTCATTGTCCATCTCATACACCTCCCTCATATTATCCATCCCCTTCTCCTCCTCTCTGCTGACGCATGTCTGTCCACATGTGTGTCCCTGAAACACATTCCAATGTTAACCACACAAAACACCAGTTATACAGGGCAACCTAGATGTCAAACATTACCAACCTTTGGCACCAACTCTCAGCCCTGCCGAGCACACCTATAAAAAAGCGATTTAATATGCAGTGTCATCCAGTTTTGAGTATGTTTAAAATCGACTGAAAATTTGTACTGAAGGACAGACAAGAATGGGGCCGTAATAAAAAGCTGATAAAAAGGAACTTCCTCCCGAATTAATGGGTAGATATAGTATCAATTAATTAGTGGTAACAATCCTGTCTTTATATTTAATAAAGATATTTGTAAATGCTGAATTTATAAGTGAATGAAGTAAAAATGTTTGGTTTCATAGTTTTCATAGAAATACAAGAAAGATATTAGCATATGCTTATAGTCACATCAGCTCAATCTAACCATAGCATGCTGTCCTTGACGTATTGCAGAGAGGGACTAATATTAATTTTTTTGTTCTTTATAATGCAGGTGATACCCCTAATATAATATTCTCATTACCTGTGCTGCCATATTTTTACTAATCAATCTGACGTTATAGCTTTTCTCTAACAATTATTTGGCTTTTATTTTATGTACGATAAGTTGTGTCAGTGGGAATAATAAGTACGAAATGTTGATATACTTCTATAGTATAGTCTGCTTTCGCTGTCACTGAGTGTATGTGTTGCTTCCAGGGACTGACAAATATAGCAGGAACAGTGCTTGCCCATGAGGCTTCTACATCTACATACATACTCCGCAAACCAATGTATGGTGCGTATCGCAAGGTACCTTATACGACTACTAGTTACTTCCTTTCCTGTCCCACTCGCAATCACAGTGGGGGAAAGGCAGCTGTTTGTATGTATCCATACGCCCCATATTTTCTCTTAGCTTATCATTGTGGTCGTCACGTGAAATGTACGTCAACGACAATAGAATCGTTTTGCACCCAACTTCAAATGCCGCTTCTCTAAATTTTATCAGCCAGTGTCCGATAACAAGTTTACAAATCTGGATTCTCTCCTCTAAAACATACCAAAAAAAATGATTGAGAGTGATTGGGTTGTGCAAAGAAGATGTTGAGATTTATCCGCATTATCTTCAAACAGCGTCTGGACAGAGACAGAAGAATGAATTGGGACGTTGTGATGTAGTAGGACTAATAACCTTCTGGGAAATACAGAGCGCACTTGTTCGGCTGGACAGTCCACAGAGATAATTCCTGGCAGTCAATGCGTGGTTCAGTCTTGCACCGTTGAAGGCGATATTGGCAAGGCGCTAGATGGGCCCAAGAGCATGGAGGAAAAAAAAAGGTATCAGATTGAAGATCCAAAGGTATAACGTTCAGTGTTAAGTTCGTCCTAGGATGTTTTCTGCCACATACCGTTTGTCTGAACGCGGCAATGATATACACTCCTGGAAATTGAAATAAGAACACCGTGAATTCATTGCCCCAGGAAGGGGAAACTTTATTGACACATTCCTGGGGTCAGATACATCACATGATCACACTGACAGAACCACAGGCACATAGACACAGGCAACAGAGCATGCACAATGTCGGCACTAGTACAGTGTATATCCACCTTTCGCAGCAATGCAGGCTGCTATTCTCCCATGGAGACGATCGTAGAGATGCTGGATGTAGTCCTGTGGAACGGCTTGCCATGCCATTTCCACCTGGCGCCTCAGTTGGACCAGCGTTCGTGCTGGACGTGCAGACCGCGTGAGACGACGCTTCATCCAGTCCCAAACATGCTCAATGGGGGACAGATCCGGAGATCTTGCTGGCCAGGGTAGTTGACTTACACCTTCTAGAGCACGTTGGGTGGCACGGGATACAATGCGGACGTGCATTGTCCCGTTGGAACAGCAAGTTCCCTTGCCGGTCTAGGAATGGTAGAACGATGGGTTCGATGACGGTTTGGTTGTACCGTGCACTATTCAGTGTCCCCTCGACGATCACCAGTGGTGTACGGCCAGTGTAGGAGATCGCTCCCCACACCATGATGCCGGGTGTTGGCCCTGTGTGCCTCGGTCGTATGCAGTCCTGATTGTGGCGCTCACCTGCACGGCGCCAAACACGCATACGACCATCATTGGCACCAAGGCAGAAGCGACTCTCATCGCTGAAGACGACACGTCTCCATTCGTCCCTCCATTCACGCCTGTCGCGACACCACTGGAGGCGGGCTGCACGATGTTGGGGCGTGAGCGGAAGACGGCCTAACGGTGTGCGGGACCGTAGCCCAGCTTCATGGAGACGGTTGCGAATGGTCCTCGCCGATACCCCAGGAACAACAGTGTCCCTAATTTGCTGGGAAGTGGCGGTGCGGTCCCCTACGGCACTGCGTAGGATCCTACGGTCTTGGCGTGCATCCGTGCGTCGCTGCGGTCCGGTCCCAGGTCGACGGGCACGTGCACCTTCCGCCGACCACTGGCGACAACATCGATGTACTGTGGAGACCTCACGCCCCACGTGTTGAGCAATTCGGGGGTACGTCCACCCGGCCTCCCGCATGCCCACTATACGCCCTCGCTCAAAGTCCGTCAACAGCACATATGGTTCACGTCCACGCTGTCGCGGCATGCTACCAGTGTTAAAGACTGCGATGGAGCTCCGTATGCCACGGCAAACTGGCTGACACTGACGGCGGCGGTGCACAAATGCTGCGCAGCTAGCGCCATTCGACGGCCAACACCGCGGTTCCTGGTGTGTCCGCTGTGCCGTGCGTGTGATCATTGCTTGTACAGCCCTCTCGCAGTGTCCGGAGCAAGTATGGTGGGTCTGACACACCGGTGTCAATGTGTTCTTTTTTCCATTTCCAGGAGTGTATATAGTGAAAAATCCTCAGTTGCTCTTTACCTTGAAGTTCACGAAAACTGTCCCTCAGCATTAAGGATGAGTCCGTTCAAAGGTCGAAGAAGACAAGAGCATACCACTTCTAATAGCACACCTAGCAAACCTCTGTGATATCCAGACTAGCCTTGGGTGGAGTACAACTGAAGCTTAATTCATCCATGGACAAAATGGCATCAGTGAGTTCCATTACAGAGGTGCATGTCTCTCGATGTATGAACCTAGCTTCCTCAATCTTCCGCCAATCATAAACCCCATCAGTCATTGAAAACACGATTAAAGACACACAACGATAACAAATTATTAGGGTTGGTTCAAATGGCTCTGAGCACTATGGGACTCAACATCTGAGGTCATCAGTCCCCTAGACTTAGAACTACTTAAACCTAACTAACCTAAGGACATCACACACATCCATACGCGAGGCAGGATTCGAACCTGCGACCGTAGCAGCAGCATGGTTCCAGGCTGAAGCGCCTAGAACCGCTCGGCCACAACGGCCGGAAAATTATTAGGATGCTCATTTTCTCACTCTCGTGGTTATCAAGGTAGCACAATGGTTAAAATTGTCATTTGACAGCCGGGAGGATTTCATTTACTTTTCCTTCTGCATTTATACTGATGCGATTGTCTACGCTACTAAACTGTATGCTCCCTTTTACTTTTTTCCTGCTTTGATGTTATCTTTCCGGTATCCTCAAATGCTTTGCGGACACACCGACGTCCCACATTATGCCCGGCACTGTTCAGACATGTCAGTCGTTAAGATTCCGTGCTAGAGAGCGCATTTAACTCATGTATGCAAATTTAATACATGCTGTGCTTCTTGTCATTTCCCAATCGCTCACAATTGGGTGCGTTGATGTGTCGAGACCTAGGCTGGGACATATAGAAACATTTTGAGCTTGGAGATCACGATTATTTTCTTATATCCCTAATAAAATTGTGAAAGAGAAGAATATTTAATTTCACAAATTTAATAGAATGATTACTTTCTGAGTGCTTGAGTCCACATAGACCACAAAAGATGTTTTGTAATAAAAGCGCCTGGTGAAAAGTACTCTTTAATTGCAGTAACCTTACTACGTCCAAATTGGCCAGTTGACAGTAGGACTCGTACTCTGAGGGTTCCGTACAATTTTAATTATGTATATAGACAGTTCATCCATCCTGGAAATCGAGAATCTCGATGATTTTTGCCTGTTGTCGACAGTGATACTGGTAAGATATCGGTCCCAGGAATTCCAAGACTTTCGGGAATGTTTTAAAAGTCTGAAGTCGTATAACAAATGCCAAAGAAATATTTTTTTACGTGAGACTTAGTTACAGATTAAAATTTTCAGAATTTTCCTTTCCTCGTTCGGTGAAACCTTGCTTCTTGCCAAATTTTATGGTTTTAGGTCAACGGGAAATACCATGTAGATTTCGATGAGTGAGTTTGGGATTATCAAAATATGTGACATAATGGACGTATCTTTTGTCTGAATTGGCTTAGTAGCGTACGTTTTTTGCACAGCTAAGGGACCTTACACCTTATAATGCGATGTAAGTTACAACTTGATACGTCAAATCGACCGTGAGAGAAAAAAATGGATCGCCGCGCGGGATTAGCCGAGCGGTCTCAGGCGCTGCAGTCATGGACTGTGCCGCTGGTCCCGGCGGAGGTTCGAGTCCTCCCTCGGGCATGGGTGTGTGTGTTTGTCCTTAGGATAATTTAGGTTAAGTAGTGCGTAAGCTTACGGACTGATGACCTTAGCAGACCCATAAAATTTCACATACATTTGAAAAAATGGATCGTAGCGGACGGACAGACAGTCGGACAATAAATGGCAAAAATTTCTTTTTGTGTAATGTAATTACCAATTAACGATTTTGGGTCTTTTTCCTTTCGTTGTGCTGTGAAAACTTGCTTCTAGCCAAATTTCTTGATTCTTGATCAACGGGAAGTACCCTACAGGTTTTGATAAGTTTGCGAGTATCAAATTACGTGCCGTAAGTGACTGTACCTTTTTATTGCACGAACTTCAAATCTTCAGATCTTTACAAGGCTAAGGGACCGTAGACGTTATCATGTTTCATGAATGTCAACTTCATTCGTCTAACCGTTTCAGAGCAATGGGGTTCTTAATAGACGGACCGACAAACAACAGACAGACGGACAACGAAGTGATCCTCTAAAGGTTCCACTTTTATCGAGTGAAGTAAAGAACCCCAAAAACGAATAATAGCTGATATGTTTGTAGCATTTGTAGATTTAAAAGAAGGTTTTCACCACGCTGAATCGAATGCACTCCTTCAAATTCTAAGGGCAGCAAGGATAAGATACAGGGAGTAAAAGGTTGTCTTATAGGTCTTGTAGCGTACATAAATCAGACTGAATTTATAAGAGTCGACGGAGATAAAAGGGAAGAAAACTTGTGAAGGGAGTGAGACAGGGTTGTGCCGTATCCCCGATGTTATTCAGTCTGTATATTGAACAAGCAGTAAAGGAAACCATAGGGAAATCTAGAAGAGGATTTAAAGTTCAAGGAGAAGAAAAAAAAGCTTTTATCGGTGACATTGTCTTTCTGTCAGAGACGGCAAAGGACATGAAAGATCAGCTGAATGGAATGGATAGGTACCTATAAGATGAATATCAACAGAACTAGCTCATCTATAATGAAATGTAGTAGAATAAATTCAGGGGATGTTGGGGGAATTTGTTGGGAAATGAGACAATAGAAGAAGCAGACGAGTTTGTTGTATGGGCAGAAAAATATCTGATGCTGACCGAAGTAAGCAGCATATAAAATGTTACAGGCAGTTCACGAATACCAGTTGTGACGCGAACATGACTGAAACTTAATAAAAACATAGATACTCGATCTGTAGATCAATCTTGTTCTGAAATCGACACAGTAACATTCACTGCCCCAACATTCCCCACTTTTTAAAGAGGGCTACCAACGGCAACAGACCACTGAAACGATGAAAAGGCCATATTCTACGACGTGCGTGAAAATAGCTAAACTATCGAGTTTTGTAGAGCGCTTTCACCTGTAGATGCGTATAAAAATTCATTTGCTAAGACTGCGAGGCACGAGAAGGTGTTCGTTCTACCGGACCCTCTGAGAGTGCCGCTGGAAGATAAGAGCTTCAGGGCGCCGCAGGCAATTTAAATTACGTCGCCATAATTTGGTGCTTTCTCTTCTGCGAAATTTTCGGTGCGTGAGAAGATGAAGGGCTGTCCACCAAAAGCGCTCTCAGAATAAAATGGTTCTCCATGTCACGTAATACAGGAGGCGCCTACTATAACGTATGGCATTTGAAAAGGACAAAGTACACAGCCTCTTATACGTCTCTCGTCACCGTTCGAATGAATCATATGTAGAAAATGACTACACCTATCCTAATTTGTGCGGCTTCTTCCGAAAATGACGCCATCACAAAGGAATGCCAGGTAAACGCCGTGTTAAGCAGAGTGTATATCGCCAATTTCATGATATTAATTGAAGAGGTTACCCATGAAGCGTTGAATGAAGGTTTCATAGACTGGAAATAACAGCGACTTGTTTCTGTGTAGACGGCAAGTGACAACGAACTGCACACTACGTCGTATAACCGTATTGCTCACAAGCATAAGCGGAAAAAGAGCCAGTCAAGCTGTAAGAAATGCAGAACTCACATATGGCCATACATAACTGACAACAGAAATAGACCAACTGTCCTATGGAAAAATCTGCGTGGTCTCGGTATAAGAAAAATAAAAACCGCAGCTCATTCAACTACCTCAGGCAAAGAACTGAACCGGTATTTCACTTTACTTGCAACCATAAATAAACTGCAAACGCAAAAGAGACTCATTGATTACTTTATGGCGATAAACGACCGTACCCACGAAAAATTCGATCTAGAGCATTTTACTTGCAATACCCTCAAAAAAACCATCATGCATATCAGATCAGCATCTACTGGATACGACCGTCCAAACGACGAACTTTGTTACTGAGTCACTACGGCCCACTATAACAAATAACTCCAACCACTTCTTAACCATAAGTATTTTTCCTGAGGCCCGGAAACAAGGGCTACTGAAGCCACATCCTAAAAGGACGTAGTCACAGCACCCTGTGATTACCGACCTATTTGCATTCTTCCCGCACAGTCCAAGACCTCAGAATATGTAGTCCACGACCAGCTAACAAAATACCTAGCTACAAACAACTTATTAGACGAATACCAGTAAGATTTCCTTGAACGTCGCAGAAAACATCTTCCTTAGTTAAGGTAAACGGATGTCATGAAGCTTGCCAAGGATACGCTAGAGGCGACTATCATGTGAAGGGCTTATTTCAATAGTAGTACAAGTCCACTTTTCAAAAAAATGGAGTTATTCTCACGAACGTACTCACACAACTCGTTTTTAATTTATTTGTATAGTGGGACAGCTCCAGCTCCGTCCTGCTGCCAACAGAGAGCACCTCAATGCTGACGCATTAGAGAAAGCAAGCAGGAATGTATTTCAGTAGTGGCACAAGTCCGTGTCCTTTTGTGGAATGCAGCGTGTTGCTATTTCTTACGAAGATGATGGCTTCAAGAGCATTATCAAGTGACTGTGTTTTTTTTTTGTTTTTTTTTTAACTATGGGACTTAACTTCTAAAGTTATCAGTCCCCTAGAACTTAGAACTACTTAAACCTAACTAACCTAAGGACATCACACACATCCATGCCCGAGGCAGGATTCGAACCTACGACCGTAGCGGTCGCGCGGCTCCAGACTGAAACGCCTAGAACCGCTTGGCCACTCTGGCCCGCCCAGGTGACTGTGATACAATGGATGATCCATATTTTCAAACAATTGCAGGTAAAAAGAATTTACTTACTTTTCTATCAGCATTCTACATCTACATCTACATCCATACTCCGCAAGCCACCTGACGGTGTGTGGTGGAGGGTACCATGAGTACCTCTATCGGTTTTCCCTTCTATTCCAGTCTCGTATTGTTCGTGGAAAGAAGGATTGTCGGTATGCCTCTGTGTGGGCTCTAATCTCTCTGATTTTATCCTCATGGTCTCTTCGCGAGATATATGTAGGAGAGAGCAATATACTCCTTTACTCCTCGGTGAAGGTATGTTCTCGAAACTTGAACAAAAGCCCGTACCTAGCTACCCAGCGTCTCTCCTGCAGAGTCTTCCATTGGAGTTTATCTATCATCTCCGTAACGCTTTCGTGATTACTAAATGATCCTGTAACGAAGCGCGCTGCTCTCCGTTGGATCTTCTCTATCTCTTCTATCAACCCTATCTGGTACGGATCCCACATTGCTGAGCAGTATTCAAGCAGTGGGCGAACAAGCATACTGTAACCTACTTCCTTTGTTTTCGGATTGCATTTCCTTAGGATTCTTCCAATAACTCTCAGTCTGGCATCTGCTTTACCGACGATCAACTTTATATGATCATTCCATTTCAAATCACTCCTAATGCGTACTCCCAGATAATTTATGGAATTAACTGCTTCCAATTGCTGACCTGCTATATTTTAGCTAAATGATAAGGGATCTTTCTTTCTATGTATTCGCAGCACATTACACTTGTCTACATTGAGATTCAATTGCCATTCCCTGCACCATGCGTCAATTTGCTGCTGATCCTCCTGCAATTCAGTACAATTTTCCTTTGTTACAACCTCTCGATATACCACAGCATCATCCGCAAAAAGCCTCAGTGAACTTCCGATGTCATCCACAAGGTCATTTATGTATATTGTGAATAGCAACGGTCCTACGGCACTCCCCTGCGGCACACCTTCGGAAGACTTCTCTCCATTGAGAATGACATGATGTGATCTGTTATCTAGGAACTCTTCAATCCAATCACACAATTGGTCTGACAGTCCATACGCTCTTACTTTATTCATTAAACGACTGTGGGGAGCTGAATCGAAAGCCTTGCGGTGGTCATGAAACACGGCATCTACCTGGGAACCCGTGTCTATGGCCCTCTGAATCTCGTGGACGAATAGCGCGAGCGGGCTTTCACACGATCATGTTTTTCGGAACCCGTGCTGACTCTTACATAGTAGATTTCTAGTCTGTTTTGTTCTAAAAAAGGAAAATGAGAGAATGAAGGTTATGTTGACAATAACAATGGAAAATGAGGGTGTCCATCTTAATATATTTCACATATAAATATGTTTTCAATCATCTGGCGATGTAGAAAACATAACTTGTGTTACTTTATATCTATGTACCAGTAGCGATGACGATTAAACTTCCAATGAAAGCGCAAAAAATGACGAAACAAGAGACACTGTTACTGATGCCTGTGCGAACGGTGCAGCCGCAAACATGCAGACAAAAAGGAAGCGTACTCGAAGCATGAAGTGTGCAAGGAAAACGGACACATATGAAAAGTATATTCGAAAGAGAAGAAGGAACACTGGGGTGTTATACGTCACAGCAACTGGTAAAATAATTCCTCCAAAAACATTTCGCAATGTGAACTGCAGGTGTGCACGTAAATGTTTCAATAAAATTTCACAGAATGAGGGGATGACGTTATTTGACAATTTCTGGGCTGTGGGTGATATTAATCGCCAAAATAGTTATCTGAATGGTTTATGCACTTATCATTCAGTTAACTGCCGACGACCAAGAGATGGCTCTGGTTATCAGAAAAGCTGTATTTATGAATATCGATTACATGTGAACGGAAACTGTGCAATAGTATGCAAGAAGGTTTCCTTTAATACTTTTGACATTTCTAATGGACGACTCTCTAGACTTTTAACAAAAAGCATGGAAGAAGGTACACCTCACCTTGATGGAAGGGGCAAACATCAGAACAAATTCTCTGCACCGGAAGGTCTGATCAATGATGTAAAGGAACACACCAAAAGCTTTCCAGTTTCCGAAAGCTATTTTGCAAGGAAGGATCTTCCCCATAAAAGGTTTCTAAATCCTGAGCTGTGTGTGGCCAAAATGTACGATTTGTACAGAGATAAATGCATATCTCACAATAAAGAAATTGTAGGTGAGCACATCTATCGAAAAATCTTTAACAAAAACTTCAACCTGTCATTTAGACCACCAAACTTGCCATTTTTGTGACAAACTGAGCTTTGAAGTGGACGCTGTTACCAATGCAGAAGAAAAAAGAAAGCTTCAAACCGAAAAGGAGCTTCACCTTAGGAGGGCTGAAGCTGCAAGAACAGCAATGGCTACAGACACAGCATGTAGTAAAGAGGCAGATTCCCAGATGTTCGTGTTTACCTTTGACCTGTAAAAAGCATTTGCATTTCCTAAACTGCCCAACATCAATATCGTACTACAAAAGAAACATGTACGTGTATAATTTTTGATGCCACAATTTAACTGACGGCAAAATCCATATATATTTCTTGGGGTGAAACATCTGGATCAAGGAGTTCACAGGAAATTGGTACCTGTTTATTGAAACATATTGAAAAGTGTGCCACTTCTCAAAAACATATAGCTGCGTACAGTGACACGTGTGGTGGGCAAAACAGGAACATAAACATTGCCCTAACACTAATGAAAGTGACACAGTCTCCTCAACTTGATGTCAACATTATTGATTTAAAGTTCCTGCTCTCAGGTCACTCATATCTGCTAAATGTCAGGGATTTTGCCCAGACAGAAAAACTAATAAGAAAGAGTTTCTGTTTTCCCCAGATAATATTTATGAAACAATTAGGAAAACTGGCAGAAAAATAAATCTCTATGGGCAGAAATGAAGCATTCTTACTATTTAGCACTAAAACAGTTACAAAATGCAGTGGTAAGAAGGAAGAAAAATGAGAAGTATATTCAATGTAACTGGCTGAAAATACAATGAATGAGTTTTGAGAGGAATAAGCCGTACAAAATGCTCTACAAGGAAATACTGAATGATGACATTGACTTCCACGTCCTGAACTTTGCTTCCAAACATAGTAGAGGGAGACCACACGCATATGTTACTATTGCTGTTTCACGACTTTACCCACACATGAGAAAAGTGCTAAAAAGGAAAAAGCAGGGCAAGCTTGATTTTCTCCATTATATTCCAGCTATCAAATATAGTTATTTCCTTGCTCCACAAACGGAAGACAGATGTCTGGAACATGAAGAAGAAGAAAAGGAAGAATATACTCCTTAATTTTACGGAAACCAACTGACCTGAAACAAATCTGAGTGTGCAGTTCAAATTATACATGCGAATTTAATAAGAAGGTGTACATTAATACTGTAATCAAAATTATTTTCAATAAATGAATTAACATATTTAATACAGCGTTCAATTTATTTTATTTCAGTAGTGGTACAGCTCCATTACCTTCACTCTTCTGTGTAAAATGCTGCTGAAATTAATGATCCAAACGAAAAGAAATAAAGGTTCATCTCTAGGAATAAGCCATATACTTGAATATTTCTAGTATCTTGACTGCAGATTTTTCAGAGCTGATTTAACTTTGGGACTCTATATCTGAAAATGAACAAAAATGAACTTGTACCACTATTGAAATAAGCCCTTCATGTGCTACTTACACTACAGCAAAGCCTTTGACACTGTCGATTTCAACATTTTATTTTCCCAAATTAGCAGCCTAAATTTCTCGTCACAGGTAGTGCAATGGTTTCACTCATATGTGACATCTCGTGAGCAAAGGGTCATTATAAAACCATAAAATGTCAGGACTCCCGCAGGTTTAGGTAGAGGCTTTATACTCCTTTGACTCTATGTCAATGATACTCGTACGTCATCAGATTTGTCCTACTGCAAACACCACATGTACGATGATGACCTCCAGTTGTTTCTAAGAGCAAAACCAATAAACCTGACGACAGTTATCGAGAATCTCAATCCGGTGTGTGTGCACTATCAAAATGAACGCAGGATGTAGAGTAAAAGCTCAACCCATCCAAACTCCAAGACGTACTAATTGGTCATTCAAGGTTAATTACCCCGAATTATCGGGAATCCCTACCATCTTCAGCACTAAACTGGGCAAATACCAACTTCTCTCCTTCGGTGAAGAGTCTAGGGGAAGTAATAAATGAAAATCTTAAATGAACTGAGAACGTATTTGCAATGTGCAAGAAGACACCAGCATCTCTCCATGCCCTACAAAATTATAAAAAGCTCATCCCTCTTGACCTGAAAAGAAACTTGTACAAACATACTTCCAACTATTGGTTACAGCGATGTTATCCTGCAAGGTCTTTCTCAGGACATCTCACGGCGCCTGGAACTGGTTACGAACGTCCGTGTTCCCTATACCTTTAATGTTCAACTCTTTGATACATAGCTATCACGGTTGCTCGCAGACAAGCGCATAGATTTCGATACGCTCTTTCTTCTCAACTATACTTTCTACACACACTGTTCCCCATATCTCTCCTTGACCTTAATGCTCTTGTCTGAACAAAGTGACAGAAACACCTGATCCCATCACAACAAAGTCCATTCTGTCATACTCCATCGTTCAGCCATATTCTCGAAGTACTTTTCAGTAGCAAGAACCCGACTCTGGAATAACCTCCCGCATTGTATTAGAGAACTGAGTAACGTATTCAGCTTCAGAAGACAGTTAATGACATATCTGCTAAAGCAACAGTAATGATTATCAGTGACCCTGTTGGCACTCGTTACCCCTGTACATCGTTCTTTCCAACCAGATTTTCCTCATTTCCCAGTATTTTTAGCTGATGTTGTGTCCTTAAGTTTCCTTTCCCCACAACTAGCTATATCGGAAAAGATCTATTTTGTACACCTACGAAGTCTTTTTTATCTACCACTATCATTATTGTTATTATTATTACTATCACTATTAGTGGCTGCAGCTGTTGTAGTACAAGTACTCCGAATATTAACTTTATTAGTTTATAGGCAGTATTATTTCTCACATTGTCACTATGAATACTCTATCGTTTTAATTCTATTATTCATAGTAAAATTGTTATTTCTTAGGTAACTATGATGTAAAAAATAGTGAATGTTTGAAACACTGGTCCGGTCTAAGAGAGGCCCTGATAGCCCTCATAAATTCAGGCTCAATAAATAAATAGATAAAATAAAAGAGTACTTATGCAGTAGTCTAGCACAGCTCTGGAAAGTCACTTCGTCAAGCATCACAGTAACTGCATGTAACAATCGACTGAATTCGTGAAGACTGGATAAATTTTAATTCTGAGCAGATGGTAATCAGAGAAGAATCAAATCCACACGGTCGCCCATTCCAACACTATTTCATGTGAACCATTCTGTACTCAAATCACTGGAACGTTTCCTGAAGAAGCCACTATCAACGCGAGAAGCTGTGTTCGAATTTGGGAGTTAACCTTGATTTCCTTAAATCAGTTATGGTAACTGCAAGATGATTGCTCTGAAAACGTCACGGGCGTTTTCATTCGCATTCTTGTCGAGGTACAGAATCTTCTCCGCTTCGTCATCGACGAGAAGTTAAAACCAAATCTTCTTCCCCTCCCCATGCCTCAGACTACTTTCCATACCTCAGCAGAGGATCAACGTCGTAGCGCTCTACAAAAACTATGGTTCTGTATTTTCGGTGCCTTCCGGTGTGGCCGAGCGGTTCTAGGAGCTTCAGTCTGGAACCGCGCGACCGCTATGGTCGCAGGTTCGAATCCTGTCTCGGGCATGGATGTGTGTGATGTCCTTTTGTTAGTTAGGTTTAAGTAGTTATAAGTTCTAGGGGACTGATGACCTCAGATGTTAAGTCCCATCAGAGCCATTTGAACCATTTTTTTTGTATTTTTGGTATAGTACCTGTATGACGCAGTAAAGTGCAGGATTACTGGTAGTATCGGTAGGGAAAGAAAGATGGATATTTAAGAGAAGCTGGGTGCCAACGATTTTCATTGTTTATTGTTTTGCACATAATAAGTACTGCACATAATTCAGTATTAGTCCACTGTGCATGTTATGTCCTTACAAAACATAAATTTCATTTTATCAGTAATAAAAATTAGTTGATCGCATAACCAAAGCAATTACTTTTGGTGCGAGTGCAGTTTACATGTACAAACATACAAAATGTACATAAGTATTGTTGTAATTGTATATCCAATGGAAAGGTAGTTCACCGTCATCAAAGGCAAGAGTTTCCTGTTATTATTGATCAACGGGAAAGCTGCTTATGAAAAGCAATAACGCGTTTTAAATAAGATCGACGAAGTATTGAAGCGATGTTTGGTATGTTTATGATTTACGCTTTCACTTCTCTTAACTTTATCTTTTTTGAGTAAATTACTTTTTCTAGCGCTACATGATAAACGTGTTTTGTCTTTTTATTTAGTTTTACTATAACATCCTTCTGTTTCACCTTAAAAATCACCAATTTTCTAATAAATCCTGAATTAAAGATTGACTGTTTCGTCCGCAGCTCGTGGTCGTGCGGTAGCGTTCTCGTTTCCCACGCACAGGTTCCCGGATTCGATTCCAGGCGGGGTCAGGGATTTTCTCTGCCTCGTGATGAGTAGGTGTTGTGTGCTGTCCTTAGGTTAGTTATTTTTAAGTAGTTCTAAGTTCTAGGGGACTGATGACCATAGATGTTAAGTCCCATAGTGCTCAGAGCCATTTGAATCATTGACTGTTTCAGTCGTGCTATAGATACTGAGCAACAAACAGCAGGATAAATCTGTACAACATAAATGTTTCGTAGATTACGCGGCATGTATCCTCATTCAGTGCCCAGGCGGTTCACTGCTTCTTGTTTCAAGAGGAATCTAGTAACACGTAAGCAAACAGAGCGATCGAAATGAAGTAACACCCGATACATGTACAACACACATAATCTACATGTACTGTGCTTATGATCTTCAGTGATCAAGGCTATTAGGAAAACTAATGCAGCCTGTGCTTACTTAGGATAGTGTACAGTAGCCTACGATGGTTTTAAAACTACTTATGACTATTTAGATATTCATTGCTCACAGTATATTCGCACCTGCACAGATGATTTTGAGTGGAAAGACAATGTCATGGTTTCGTTTAAATTTGAATAACCGATCATTTCCAGTGGTATATAACTACAGTTTATTGATTAGTACCTGTTTTCGGAACTGGACTGTTTTGGTGTATTATTCAACAGTATGTGTGGTCTATTGATCACCAACAAAACTGGTACTGGGACAGAGGTGATGTCCCGTAAAACAGTGAGAACAAGGTAATCTCCGGATAAAACATGAACTCGAACTCCCCTCCTCTCCCCAACCTCCATCATCCCAATCCTCCCTAACAACCTCCTCTCCCACCACCCAACCTCTGTTCTGCCCTCTTCCCTTTCCTGACCCAGGCCCTAAGCCCTCACATCTCCTTCCATCGCCAAGCAATGCTCATTTCTTGGATCAGGTCAGTTAGAAAGCATCTAAGCCAATACACATGCTAACCTCATCCCTCCCCCCTCCCCCCCCCCCCCCCACAAACACACACATACACCAAAAAATAGCTAACTATTTTACTGTCCAATCACATCTAATTAAACAATGCCCTTTCTTGGAAATAGCCCAATCAGAGAGCTTCTACTCCAACACACATATTGAGCTCTTCATGAACCTGTATTTTACTGCTATATCAGCTCATTCAATCACATTTTTCAACTCCTTCGTAAGTCATGATCCTTTTTTTTTTTTTAATATGACTGTCAGAGAGCTTCTAAGCCAGTTGGCTCTCCATAGAGCAGCCCTGTATTTTGGTGTCAAATCAGGTTTCTCAATTTCTTCTTAAGCCACATCCAGTTCTTGAAAATAGGCCAGTCAGAGAGCTTTTATGCTAACTGTTTTACACATATTCATATCTGCCGCTCGCAGCTCAATATTTCCTGTTCAGTCACACACTTTTCAACTCCCTCCTAAACCACAAATCTTTTTCGAATATAGGTCAGGCCAGGAGCTTCCTATTGTACAAATGGACGTGAGGACAAGACGTCATTCTCACCCAGTGTGATGGCAGTTGCATAATTGTCCATCTTGTATGTACTTCGCTTGTCTGAGTTCCAAGTTGGTTCATGTTAGCGTGATACTTATAAATCACAAGAAAACCCCTGAAATATGTAGTTCTTAATGTATTTTGGATGTTTCCATTAGATTCCGATTATACTTCAATTGCACCTCTTCTATACTCTAGCCATGTATTACAACTATAGTTTCATAAAACACTTCCCATCAATTTGTTACATTTTCATTATTATAAGTGATCTATAACACATAGATTACAATTATATTTTCTTAAAACATCTAAAATCAATGTGTTATTTATTAAGGTTGGGGGTATGAAACCATTCTCATCAAGGGTTGATGATAATTGGGTAAATGTATGGCGCTATGAAAGATGGATCAGACAAGGCGACAAGCAGTGATGTGCAGTTCAGCTGACATATGTTGGCTGGATAAGACACACATGCGATGGCTTATTCTCGTTTACATAACACACATCCACCTGCTAACCACTCCAGACACAACAAAGTGAGACATTTAGCATCTGCGATAGGTTTTTAGTATCAGCTGTAGAACTCTGCCGACATGTTCATTAATCAAATACGATCTCTCACTACTCATTCCCAAGCTCCAAGGCATGCTGTTCAATATGTGAAATCCCACATAATAATTTCATCTGTCGAATTTGTGAGCCTTATCTTTTATGATTGTCTTTCAACAAATGAGAGGTTTTCCTGTTTCTTCAGCTGAGTCTTTCACATCACTTTCCTCAACGGTTGTTATCCTTTCCAACTTATACTTCGGGAAAATATCGCCTGTTCCTGATGTTCCTCTTCAGAAGATTTTCTTAAATTATCATGTGAATTATTGCCCGCCAGTTTCAATGCTAGCAAGAAGAGTAATCACTCTACAAACTCTTTGGGTTATTCCAGTGGACATGCATATATTTGCTGATGATTCAATGGACACTGTCTTTCAATCAATTTAAGTCAATTTTCCTTCCCTCTAGGCCTGTGCATTCCCATGCCAATACTGACTTCATCATATCTTAACGATTATTCAACACTTCCATCTACTGCATGTTTAATGATATCTCCATAATAGTAACCTCGGTTTTAATTCACTACTCTGCAGGAAAATGAGTTTTCTTTGTAAAAAATGTTAGCCCTGATAATAATTTTGAATATTTCGTGGTGAATGACTTTTTTTGCATTTCATTTTCAATAGTAAATTATATGATCCTCTCATTCCTTGTTATCTTACATTCTGAATATGTTTAAATTTAATAATCTCCATCAACATCTTCCAGTATTTCACTCCATGATGATATTATTTATAATTAGAAAATTATGTCTTAGTTTTGCGGAAACTGTAGTCTCAATGCGCCACCTTGTAATATACATACATAATCTTAACAGGACTTGTAATATAAATTCTAAAAATGATTTAGAATTTTCGAGCACCCAGAAAGGAGTCCAAGGGCTCAAAATGCGTAATTTATCAAAATAAAAATCACAGTGTGCTACTGAAGACTGTTCCTTTTTTAATTTACTAAAGTAAATGTCACAGAAGGGACACAAACAGCAACTTATAAAATTAAGTTACATGTACCATCCAAAAATACGAACTTACACCAAAAATGGTCTGAAACACCAAATTTAATAAATAATGTGTACATCATGCTACAATCCCAAACCTTGTGAACATCATGAAAAATGTCATCCACAAGTAAGTAAAATTGTTAGAAGAATATCTGAAAAGGCCTTGTTCCATATATAAATGAAGCAACAGCACAAAAAGGAAGCAAAATCTAACATATACCTTTACCACATATATCTTAAGTTACATGTTAAATCCATTAGAAACCAACTGTGTTGATGAATAACTGTTTTACATGGGAAACATACGAAAAATCGTGAAAACCCTCAAACTAAATACTACAGTGACCATGGCAAGGTTGCTACTGAAATGCAGGTTTCTATGAAAGAGTCATAAAAAAAATCAACATTATTTTTTTAAGTACAAAAGAAACCTTATTGATCGAAGGTCTTAAGCACAACATTATACCAAATTGTAACTTAAGAAACCTCATAAGAAAGCTGCAGATATGGCCGACCTTGCCCAAATTGAACGAATTTTCTTCACACATAATATCAATGAGATTATTCCACAAGACGAGAAAAAAGTAGAACAAAGCCAATTGCAATCTTAGAAGAAAGCAAAGTATTGAAACAGTTGAAACATAAACTCAATGAACATAAGCCTATTGTTGTTCTCCAAATTGATAAAGGAAACTCCACTGTTGTGCTTCACAAAAATTCTTACATTCCAAGAACTCTTAATTTTTTCATAAAGCATTAATACAGCCATTAAATTATAAAAACAGTTAAAGAAAATGCTTACCCAATGAAATTTCCTTCTATCTCATAAACAAATAAATAGTTGTACACTAATGAAACTCATTGCTCCAAACTCACAACACAACCAAAAATCCACAAATATAACTCCACAATTAGCACCACTGCTAACCCCATGAAGACATCATAATACAATCTCTCCCTACTATTAAATAATATCTTCTGGAAATTTTATGCTTCCAAAACCATATATTCAATATTGACACTGTTAACATGTTTGCAAATCTACCTGTAAAATAAAATTGAATTTTTTAGAAAAAAGTTTATTAAACACAAAAAACTAATCTTGCTGGAGATTTCAGAGTTGGCCAATGTACTAGTAACTTCCTGTAACTATTTCTCATTTAATGGTAAAAGCTATAAACAGAAAGGAGGTCTAGCTATGTTACAAGATACCAAGCCTCCTGGATGAAAACTTTATCAACTAATCAGGAAATAAATGTTTTCAAGAGAAAAATCAACTTCCTAGAACAATTGTTCACTTCAAGAGCTCCAATTTAGTGACAGAAAAGATAAGTTTGATGAACTTGTTATGCAGTTGAATTCATTTCACAATAAAATATAGTTCAAAAAATAATGTGGGATAAACCAGTCTTTAATTTTTTTAGAATTCACAGTTGTTAAGGAATGTAATGAACACAGCTTTTACATCTACAGGAAGCCAACCTACAATGATATCACAATACAGAGTCATCACACCCTCCAAATACACACAAATGTGCTGCATCTAGTATGTTGTTGAACAGGGCACGCTCAATCCTTTTAAAACCTGAAGCAGTAATACAACAGATAGATACCATCAAAGCAATTGTAAGAAAAATGAATATTAAAAAAAAATCAACTGACAAACTATCCAGCAAAATCCAGGTTAATAACAGTTAATAAAAACGCTACAGGTAAAACAACAAACATAACCATAAAAATCACAATAATGTGTAACATATAAACTGCACAGTAACAGCTTCTTTGCAGTCTACATACGCGAAACAGGAAGAGCTTCCCATGCCAGTTATAAAGTACATAATGATCTTTAAGGCTCAAGCACTTTGATACAATTTCAGTAGTTAACGTTGTGTACTGTAACAGACTCAGATTAAGTGGCATCCACAATAGCCAAACTGCACTTTGCACAGAAAATAACAATAGAAGGCTTTATCTTTTAGAAACTTTCGAATACTGTTTCACAAAGAAAAGTTTTCTAAGAACATGTTAAATGAACAAACAGAGTTATAGCTGCAGTTTTTGATAGTTGCATCACTTCATAATGGAAAGTCTCATTTGATATCCACACAAATAATCGTTGTACAAATGACACCCATCTATAGACAATAATGTAACATATTTGTATCATCATGATAAAGGATGACAGCCAAAACAGTTGCAGGATAAAGATTTATAAGGTTCTTGACCAAGGTTTCGGTATATATAAATATACCTTCATCAGAAGTAAAAAATCCTGAACAGGAATACAGTTTCATCAGCAAAACCTTAGCATCGGAAATGAGAAACACTAAAGCTTAAGTAACAGTGAAATTACCAGAGTAATACAGTCACAAAATCTTTTAGTTACTTACTAAAATTACATCATTCAATGGAGATTAATAAAACAATTGTGCCAAAGGCGTCGTCAATAATTAAGACATCTTCTCCATTTGTACAACATGATTATGGGCACAGGGTCAATGCGAACAGTTTAGCACCAGTACTTCGCCTATGAACTATCAAGACGAGAGTGTGAAAGCACTAGGGCAGATGGTTTCGCCGAGAGAGGGCCTTAATGTAAAGTAGTCTCTCTGACTAGAAGTTAGTTTTCTTACTTGTTGATGTCGGTGAAATGCACTTTTCCTGTCTTGTTCGGATTTTACGTATTTTTGATGTTTGCTGTTTGTGATTTTCGGTGTGTATGTGTGGTTAATTGACTAGTATGTTTTTATTCACAACGACAAATGGTTTCGTTTTACTGTAACATTTTGGCTATTTTCGCTAGTATGTATTTCACCACATATGTTACGCGAGATTCTCACGCATTACACTAGTGCCCTCTCTCGTTAGATGTGTTCCATAGCGCAAGCTTCATCTGTTTGACACTAGGACACAGGTAAATTAGTTCCATATTTTCTATTTTACATAAATGTTTTTAAATGGTCTGATATGTTTTATTTATTAAGACAGAAGGTTCGAATTAGCGCAACTTTTAATAGTTTTGTTGTGCTTGTATAGGTATCCATGGATTTTAATATGAGCGAGTGTCTGGCACACACCACAAGTGCCCTCTCTCGGCAAAACCATCTCCCCTACATCTTTCACACTGTCGCCTTGGTAGTTCATAGGCGAAGTACTGGTGCTAAACTGTTCACATTGACCCTGTGCCCATAATCATGTTGTACAAATGCAGAAGATGTCTTAATTATTGCCGACGCCTTTGGCACAATTGTTTTATTAATCTCCATTGAATGATGTAATTTTAGTAAGTAACTAGAAGATTTTGTGACTGTATTACTTTGGTAATTTCACTGTTACTTAAGCTTTAGTGTTTCTCATTTCCGATGCTAAGGTTTTGCTGATGAAACTGTATTCCTGTTCAGGATGTTTTACTTCTGATGAAGGTATATTTATATATACCGAAACCTTGGTCAAGAATTTTTATAAATCTTTACCCTGCAACTGTTTTGTCTGTCATCCTTTATCGTGAACAATTTCAACAGTTGCTGTTTCAGGCATGTTTAAAATCTTGAAAAATTTGTATCAACTAAATAATAACGAACTTGTGTATATCTTTACACTTCCATATTTTTCGGCTTGTTTTAATTAAGTTCACAACTGTGTTGTGTGCAAATTTGTCCAATGCTGCATTGAATATGTTCAGAGGTGCTCCTGGTTGCATTGAAACTTGCCAACTGACAAGTCAGATGTCAGAGAGTGACAAAATTCCTTAAAAGGGGGGGGGGGGGGGCACAACGGTAGCACATACATGATCAACAGAGAGAATACTTGTCAAAGATAACACTCCACTGTCAGACTTTCGTCTGTCAGAGATAGAACTGTCCAGCCAATGGAGTATCAGTATAGTTTTACCAAGTTTTGGATTGTAACAATACATCTTAGTATCACTTTCGTCATCCAGCTACAAATTATTCAATAAACATGAAAAGTTTGTTATACAACAGTCATGTTCAATTCGACTTTAAAATTCACAGTGGCATATTTACTGCGTTTTTATTATTGCCCTGTGAGTACCAAGTGCAACATTCATGGCTGTCTTCTTATATATTGCTAAGAGTAGGCAGGCAGTGTAGGTTTTGGTGCAAAGTAGGTCACTAATGACATCATAAATGATGTACTCGATCAGTCATTGTATTTACCCACCCCTTCCCCCCCCCCCTTCCCTCTGATAAAGTAACAGGAAATTCAAAAAATGACAGGAACTTCAAAAAAATAATTTGGCTTTTCCCATGACTCCTCTGAGATCACTGTGGAAGTAGCACTGTTGTTCTAAGTATAAATTGATGGAAAATTCCAAATAGCAAAGACAGTGCGTTGTCATGATAGCGGAAGTAGGTCACTTGTGCTAAGTATAGAATCCCCTGGAATACTTGTGTAGCGCTACTATGATGTCGGAATGCAAGATGGCGATCCAAGATGGCTGACTTGGAACACTGGCACAATTCTATGGTGTCAGAATCCGAGATGATGAATCTGGGATACTGGCACAGCTTTAGTAAAACATCATAATTCAAGCTGATTGCCCAGCAGAGCACAGTTATGTCAGAATCCAAGATGCCAGAACAAAGAGAAGTAACTTTGCTGCTAGACAGCACCCAGACCAGTAAATACATTTAAAGCTGTTTATTGCAGTCACATCACCTGTTCTAAGTGTGGAATTCCATTCTGGTGTTCCTAAGTTGAACAATTTCCCCTTGATGTCACCATTTAACCAATTGTTTCAGTTTAGTGTGAGTTCAAAGTGATCAGCACCTATCATACAGCATCAGTAGCCTACTTATTCCCATAAGTTACCTCACCACCCTTCCCAACCCCTCTGCCCCCGCCCCTTCCACCCAGACCATGCAGGAGTGCAGGCTGGGCCACTGGCCCTGTGGGAAAATGTTGGCCATCACCACAACAATGCACTGGACTACTCAGACACCACTACCTCTGCCATGACCTGCACTCAGCAGGATAACCACTTCATTCCAAAGCAAACCTGAAAGTCCACTACTAACACAACTTGTAAAGTTACGTCAATGCCCATTGTCCTATCATACCGCCAATCATCTGCTGCTGCTCTGACCACCAGCACTACCTCCTCACCTCTGCACCGGCAAAGACAAGAATAATCAGTACGTGCAGATAACGCAATGCTGTGTCAGCTGTCACACGGTGTCACTCCATAGGCAGGGATGGCCTGGTGCCCATTAGCAACTGAAGACATCAGTACCACACTGTGCCTGCCAGGATGGCAATACCTTATATGTATCTGTGTTCATGTGTGGTTGGAATCTCATACGTGTTGTAACCTGCTTGTTACTTGTGATGTTTGGGTTTCACCCTAGTTATAGCTAACCTACTTCCACACTACATGAAAATACTCTTAGAGAGATCTGAAGACAAAGGATGTTAATCTGAAGCTGATAGAGACTTCCACATACTTTCACGCTACACTGTGCTAATTTTTAACATTGAAAACCACTCTTACAGATGTGCTATTTAGGCAGTCACCAGTCTGCTATACATAGCTGACAATGCGAAAAATTACTTAACATACTTTCCTCTCCCTATTATTCACTTGATAAGAGTTTCTCGTCTACCTTCAGCACTATTTGTAACAGACGCACGAAAATTCCTCTTTTCAGGAATTTTAACAAATATTCCAACCAATGGACAAATTCTGGCGCCATCAGAGCAAGAATATTCATCAAATAATAAATGAACCTTCTGACGTTATAATCAAGGAATATATTGATTCAAGACAGGTAGAGCTTTATCAGTGAATAAAGAAGCTAAATATGTTAATAACACATTTATAGCGTTTATTTAAGACCTTCATCCACCTAAAAAATGATTTAAGTCATATGATCGGTGTAGTGCAACTGCTTTAGTTATAGATTCCACAGAGAACTGTGATAACAAGTCCATTCCGTAAATTCAACACACAATCTTAAATCCTAGCAAAGATTTTAAAATTAAGTTCCCCCTTATATGCAAGTGCAATAAATCCATTACACAATCTTTTATGATGAAGTTACCAACACTTCATTCTGTACATAAAGTATGAGAACACTTTCAATTATTTGTTGCACAAGAACTAAACATTGTACAGAAGTCAGACATACTGCATTTTGAAGAGAAAGTCTGAGAGTTTTTCTTACATACATTCGATATGCAAACCATGAGTGACCCAGCAGTTATCAATACGGTAATCGAATTCTTGCTATACCCATCCTAGCATGGCATCGCCAACTGTGGCAGTCACTTCCCATATTCTCTACCAGAGCTCTGCTACATCACATGGTACAGGCGGTATGTACACTAGATCTTTAATGTGTCCCCACATAAAAAAGTTTTTTTGTCGAATTCCAACGTACAGAAAGCTCGCTCCACATCTGACCTCGCCATGTTAGTGACTAGCACTGACTATTGGCAAATTACCAAACTACACTGTGGTGGTATACATGAAAAGAAACTTTCAGGGTTTTTCTTCAAAATGACATATGTATGGTATCTGTAGAATCTTTGGTTCTTGTGCAGTAAATAATTGAAACTGCTCCCACACTTTCAATTATTTGTTGCACAAGAACTAAACATTGTACAGAAGTGAGACATACTGCATTTTGAAGAGAAAGTCTGAGAGTTTTTCTTACATACATTCGATATGCAAACCATGAGTGACCCAGCAGTTATCAATACAGTAATCGAATTCTTCCTATACCCATCCTAGCATGGCATCGCCAACTGTGGCAGTCACTTCCCATATTCTCTACCAGAGCTCTGCTACATCACGTGGTACAGGCGGTATGTACACTAGATCTTTAATGTGTCCCCACATAAAAAAGTTTCTTTGTCGAATTCCAACGTACAGAAAGCTCGCTCCACATCTGACCTCGCCATGTTAGTGACTAGCACTGACTATTGGCAAATTACCAAACTACACTGTGGTGGTATACATGAAAAGAAACTTTCAGGGTTTTTCTTCAAAATGACATATGTATGGTATCTGTAGAATCTTTGGTTCTTGTGCAGTAAATAATTGAAACTGCTCCCACACTTTATGTACACCTCACACACACACACACACACACACACACACACACACATATATATATATATATATATATATATATATATATATGTATATGTGTGTGTGTGTGTGTGTGTGTGTGTGTGTGTGTGAGTGTGTGTGTGTGAGGTGTACATAGAGTCTATATATATATATATATATATATATATATATATATATATATATATATATGCCATCAATGAGTAATGATTTCAATTAGTAATGTGCAGTCACTGTCAATGAAGTAACATCACCATCATGAAATGTCAGGCTTCACTTAAACAATAAACATCATGGAAGTATCATCAATGTTGTTGTTTGTATGTATGGTTGTAGTCTATTGTTGGCCTGAGGATTAACTCGCTTTTATTTCCTTATTTCCAGATTCTATTGTGGAGTACCCCCTAGTGAGAACGTCTCAGCAGAAATACACATATATTTTCAGTTCCTCTTTCACCCTAAATTCAAGTGGGTGTAAACGTGTTAGTGCTGATAGTAAATTTAAACCAGCAGTGAGTTTTGAATACCCTTGCTGTTGTGGTACAAAAGTAACATTAAACCCTACAGAGTGTTGCAGGCATGTTTACTGGAAACACTCAACCAGCACTAGAATGATTTCTAGAGACAACAAAAACCTTTAACGAAACTGTATCGACTCATATCCAGGAACAGACATTCAAGAATTTAATGTAGAACAGTTATGCCTTGCACTACAGAGTCGACCAGAAACTGAGCTGACAGCCTTGCAAAACGTTGTAGACCAACTTACAGGAGCTTTCATAGTAAATCAGAATCCTATGGAAGAAGATGTAGCTCATAATTTCATGCCTGCTGCAGATCAATATGTAGGACTATGTATGAGTTTACAACACTAAACATAGGAGTAGAATTGTGATCTAATTTAAGTATGTAGACAGAATGGTGAAACAGACTGTAAAGCTTGTAAGGGTGTTGCAAGGTAGGTTGTCCTGAGATAACTCTTAAGAAAAAAAATCCTTATGTTGCACCATTTCCAAGATAATTAACATTGAAGTTAGTTGTTGCACGTACAAATTCATGTGACCTGCATAACAGTGCACGAGGCTGCTCAGACCCTGGCTCGGCTTCAGTCTTTATTACCATCTCACATCCTCCTATTGCATTGCACTTGCTCAGTTTTAGTAAAACAAAATAAGAACACATTTGGCGAGACCATTTCTGATGGACAGCTTTTAATTTGCATGTGTAACAGCCTTTTTAGCGAACTTCATTGCCTATTAATTAAAAAATGCTGCCATGTATCGAATATTTTTCCTAACAATTATGTCTTAGCACGACTTACCCTGCAACAGCTTAAAGCTTTTCATACTATTTCCGGCCATCCTGTCTGTACACAGCTATTGCTGCAGTTAGGAATCAATGCATCCCACACAATCTACAAACAGATCACAATAGCGAGTTCTGTAACAAATATTTCAAGGCAGTAATGGAATGGTATGGAATATGTCACTACTCGATGTTCTCTCAGATGAATGACTGTGTTGTGGAGCGTAAGAAAAGGACGACAATTGGCAAATTTGGATATATTTTAACCTTTGCGGTTTTTATGAATGGACTAATCATATGGCGATGGGGGAAAAAGGGCTCCTGTTAAATGGTCAGGATTCGCTTCATCACATGACAGTTGGGTGGACGACACTGATTTGCTATATATACATGATAGGAAGCACAAACATAGAGATAGTTGAATCCCCGATAATTTGTAGGTAGTACTTCATATCCCTACATACAGGGTGTCCCATTCAAACCCCCTTATATCAAGGACGCAGGGGAGAAAAGCCACAGTAGATACGATACTGAAAAATGTACCCCATTGTATATCTCAAAGAATTTATATTCCCGCATCAGAAGTGCTAAGTACCTTCGTAAGACGGCAGCATGGTCGCATGAAGTGAAAATTGCGCCTCCACAGTAGCACACGCACCGAGTACTGTGCTAAGAAATTATTGTTGTGTGTATGAATGTGATCCAACTGATGTGAAAACAATTGGAATTGTATGGGAAGTTTCTGGCAACAAGTAGTGTTCTGAAACATACTGGCAGTGCACGTTGCAGAGTTCCAGAAGTGATGTACCTGCTGTGGTTTTTTTCCTGGGTCTTTTAAATCAGGGCGGTTTGAGTGGGACACTGTGTATAACTACTGTGGACATGGAACGAAGCTTGAGAAATGACTCATACATGGGACAAGCGAAGTGCCAATCGCTGGGTACACTGCAACGAGAAGATACGAATATCCAAAACAAAACACATTTTCTTCATAAGTTTCTAAATATTGGGGGTAGAAATCGACAAGAAAAGGTTTATCACAGCTCCAAAAACAAACAAGTTTAAAGTGGAGTTGACAAAAGTTCCTCTTCTAGAAATCTGAAAATGAAACAAAGTAGTCTCTTAGAATTGTTGCAGTTAGTTGATACTTGAATCACTACTTGGAATACAAATCAGAGTCCAGACATCCAGTGAAAAAATTAAGTCTGTTCAACGAAATATAGCCTCCCTCGACGTGTAAGGAGAAGTATGGATTACACTGGCACTTAAATTCGATTCCTAAAATTAAAGCTCACTATGACGCCCTGAGACAACTCCGTCGATCACCGGTGATGTACTGCATTTCCAGTATAACGGCGTCCTGGGAGGGTGGGCTGATAACGAGTGGGCGGAGCGGCATCTGGCGGTGTTTGACTGCGTGGTCGTCGGGCATCAGGGAACTGACTGTTGGAAGCTGATTTCGGAGCCGCCAGCACGGCCCTAAGTAGCTGGCAGCGGTCGCATATAGGATCCCTGTTGGCTAAGTAATGTGTTTGCAGAAGCATATTGTAGTGCAGCATTCTCCGCCAATGAAGCTGGTGGTGCGCGCGCATCCTCACCACGCGACCTTCTGCAACAGCTGGCACGCTGCAGGGGTCAAGTAGTAGGCCACCAGCAATATGTTTTTCAGTAGTGTGGCGTCAGGGCGTAGTCACGACACGCCAACAATTAGCAGTTTCCCTCCCTCTCATGGATGTCTTGCACAAGTAATAGCACAACAGTGCTAGGATTTTACAGTCTGAGTGCAAGTAAAACCAAATTTAGAGGGCATGACAGGGAGTGCTGCCATCTTGGGTCTTTAAAGTACACTGAAGTGCCAAAGAAATTGGTGTAGGCATGTGTATTCAAATACAGAGATATGTAAACAGGTAGAATACGGCGCTGCGGTCGGCAACACCTAAATAAGAGAACAATTCTATGGCGCAGCTGTTAGATCAGTTACTGCCGGTACAATGGCAGGTTATCAACATTTAAGGGAGTTTGAAAATGGTGTTATAGTCGGCACAAGAGCGATGGAACACAGCATCTCCAAGTTAGTGATGAAGTGGGGATTTTCTCATACGACCATTTCACGAGTGTACTGTGAATATCAGGAATCCAGCAAAACATCAAATCCCCCACATCACTGTGGCTGGAAAAAGATCCCGCGAGAACGGCATCAACGACTGAATATAATGGTTCAACGTGATAGAAGTACAACCCTTCCGCAAATTGCTGCAGATTTCAATGCTAGGCCATCAGCAAGTGTCAGCATGAGAACAATTCAACGGAATATCATCGATAAGGGCTTCTGGAGCTGAAGGTCCATTCGTGTACCCTTGATGACTGCATGATACAAAGCATTAAGCCTCTCCTGGTCCCGTCTACGACACTGGACTGTTAATGACTGGAAACATGGTGCCTGGTCGGACTAGTCTCGTTTCAAATTGTATTAAGTGGGTGGATGTGCATGAGTATGGAGGCAATCTCATAAATCAGTGGACACTGCATGTTATCAGGGGACTGTTCAAGTTTGTTGAGGCTCTGTAATGGTGTGGGGCATGTGCAGTTGGAGTGATATGGGACTCCTGATACGTCTAGATACGACTCTGACAGGTGACACATAAGCATCCTGTCTTATCACATGCATCCATTCATGTCCATTGTGCATTCCGACGGACTTGGGCAATTCCTGCAGGACAATATGACACCCACACGTCCAGAATTGCTGCAGAGTGGCTCTAGGAACTCTCTCCTGTTTTGAAACACTTCCGCTGGCCATAAAATTCCCCAGACATGAGCATTATATCTGGGATGCCTTGCAAAGTGCTGTTCAGAAGAGATCTCCACCCCCTCGCACTCTTACGGATATATGGACAGCCCCGCAGGATTCATGGTGTCCAATTCCCTCCAACACTAATTCAGACATTAATCGAGTCCATGCCATATCGTGTAGTGGTACTTCTGTGTGCTCGCCGGAGCCCCACACCCCACATTAGGCGGGTGTACCAGTTTCTTTGGGTCTTCAGTGTATAAGAGAAAGCTTGATAGACACTGCTGATCAGTCCTCTGTGGTATCAGAAAGTATCAACATGGATTCCTCCATAGTGATAAACACGCTATAGTTAGTAGAGGAGAAGAAGAGTCCAACCAATGAACACTCTGGTGTGTGATTATAACTGAAGAAATTGGGCAGTCTTGTTACTGACATAGATAACATACGTTACACCAAAAAGGCCACGCTGATTAGCAAGAATAATGTGAATGTCCTTACAGTCATTTCAGAACCGTTTTGTGACAGCATTCCGACGGCTAAAATCTGTCATCTAGTGTAATGTCAAGACCAGTTACAGAAGGTCAGGAAAGAGAGGAAAGAGATTTGTGGATCATTTAACTATTACCTTTGTTGTACATTCTCCAAATACATGTCTGTAAAACATGGCATCAAAGCAAAGCTACCATTTCTCCTACATGGGAATGGTAGTGTGATAGCAAGAGGAATACCGAAAAAAATTGTCAAGATAACACTGTAAGCCATTTAGAGGGACTATAAAAATCCTGTAGCTATACTATATAAGATGGAACTGTTGTTGTTGTTGTGGTCTTTCTTCAGTCCTGAGACTGGTTTGATGCAGCTCTCCATGCTACTCTATCCTGTGCAAGCTTCTTCACTTCCAGTACTTACTGCAACCTACGTCCTTCTGAATCTGCTTAGTGTATTCATCTCTTGGTCTCCCTCGATGATTTTTGCCCTCCACACTGGCCTCCAATGGTAAGTTTGTGATCCCTTGATGCCTCAGAACATGTCCTACCAACCGGTCCCTTCTTCTTGTCAAGTTGTGCCACAAACTCCTCTTCTCCCCAATTCTGTTCAATACTTCCTCATTAGTTATGTGATCTACCCATCTAATCTTCAGCATTCTTCTGTAGCACCACATTTCGAAAGCTTCTATTCTCTCCTTGTCCAAACTATTTATCGTCCATGTTTCACTTCCATACATGGCTACACTCCATACAAATACTCTCAGAAACGACTTCCTGACATTTAAATCTATATTCGATGTTAACAAATTTCTCTTCTTCAGAAACGCTTTTCTTGCCATTGCCAGTCTACATTTTATATCTTCTCTACTTCGACCTTCATTAGTTATCTTGCTCCCCAAATAACAAAACTCCTTTACTACTTTAAGTGTCTCATTTCCTAATCTAATACCCTCAGCATCACCCGACTTAATTCGACTACATTCCATTATCCTCGTTTGGCTTTTGTTGATGTTCATCTTATATCCTCCTTTCAAGACACTGTCCATTCCATTCAACTGCTCTTCCAAGTCCTTTGCTGACTCTGGCAGAACTACAATGTCATCGGCGAACCTCAAAGTTTTTATTTCTTCTCCATGGATTTTAATACCTACTCCGAATTTTTCTTTTGTTTCCTTTACTGCTTGCTCAATATACAGATTGAATAACATCGGGGAGAGGCTACAACCCTGTCTCACTCCCTTCCCAACCACTGCTTCCCTTTCATACCCCTCGACTCTTATAACTGCCTTCTGCTTTCTGTACAAATAGTAAATAGCCATTCGCTCCCTGTATTTTACCCCTGCCACCTTTAGAATTTGAAAGAGAGTATTCCAGTCAACATTGTGAAAAGCTTTCTCTAAGTCTACAAATGCTAGAAACGTAGGTTTGCCTTTCCTTAATCTTTTTTCTAAGGTCAGTACTGCCTCAAGTGTTCCAATATTTCTACGGAATCCAAACTGATCCACCCCAAGGTTGGCTTCTACTAGTTTTTCCATTCCACGTTAGTATTTTGGAGCTGTGACTTATTAAACTGATAGTTCGGTAATTTTCACATCTGTCAACACATGCTTTTTTGGGATTGGAATTATTATATTCTTCTTGAAGTCTGAGGGAATTCCGCCTGTCTCATACATCTTGCTCACCAGATGGTATAGTTTTGTCAGGACTGGCTCTCCCAAGGCTGTCAGTAGTTCTAATTAAATGTTGTCTACTCCCGGGGCCTTGTTTCGACTTAGGTCCTTCACTGCTCTGTCAAACTCTTCACGCAGTATCATATCTCCCATTTCATCTTCAACTACATCCTCTTCCATTTCCATAATATTTGTCCTCAAGAACAACGCCCCTGTATAGACCCTCTATATATTCCTTCCACCTTTCTGCTCTCCCTTCTTTGCTTAGAACTGGGTTTCCATTTGAGCTCTTGATATTCATACAAGTGGTTCTCTTTTCTCCAAAGGTCTCTTTAATTTTCCTATAGGCAGTATCTAACTTACCTCTAGTGAGATAAGCCTCTATGTCCTTACATTTGTCCTCTAGCCATCCCCGTTTAGCCATTTTGCACTTCCTGTCGATCTCATTTTTGAGACGTTTGTATTCCTTTCTGCCTGCTTCATTTACTGCATTTTTATATTTTCTCCTTTCATCGATTAAATTCAATATTTCTTCTGTTACCCAAGGATTTGGAACTGGCTGACACTAAAATGGGTCTACTACTGTGAAAGCTGCCTTGAATATTGCAGCAGCTTTGTACAAATTACTCTTATCTTATGGTCCTGAATGGAAGGCAAGATTTTGCTGGGACTTTAACAAATTGGAAGTATGACTAGCTGATATTGAATCACAGTTTGTGTGTGCAAGGAGACCTCCTGGTATACAACAATGTGATTGTGGACAGTGATAAAATTGTCGGAATAGTCTGTCTCAATGTAGATGAACTCCAATTGCAGAATAAACACATATAACAAATTTGTATGTCAAATCTCAAGCCCAAGAATGAACTAGGGTACTGTAACCATCTTACTGATTTTATAAAGTGTCCAGACATGCATTTGAGTGAAACTTTCGCATCTTTATTGGTTAAAGTATATGATTATACTAGGCTGGAGGCTACAATATACAACTACAGAATGGATCGTGTGACTGACCCTGTGCAGGACTGTTTAACTGTTTTAAATGTTAACAAACAGTATTTAGAATCTGCTCCACAGTGCTCTTTGAAATTCACTTCATTGTGGTGTCAGCTAACGACTATCTTACACAACAGCCACTGTGTGGTGTTCAACAGTGTTTCAGTGTTTGTATACTGGGGCAATAAAAATTTCCAAAAACTGATTGAGTGCAAGTAAGTCATCGAGACAATCAAGACCTTTTCTCTGGAAACTATGTGCAGATTTTCAACACAGACTCCAACGAAGACGAGATGAATATTACACAGAACGCTATATGAAATCAAAAGACACATAATTCTAGCAATCAAGAACATTGTTTGCCACAATACCATCAGATATAGATATTTCTGTGATTCTTCCATTTCTCCAGGCGTATTTTATGACGAAATAAATCTCGGGTGAACAGCCTGTTATGAGTGTGCATAGGACACAATATTTCGACAATTAACCACGTTGCCATCAGCGCATCTGATGATGGCAACGTGGTCGATTGCCGAAATATTGTGCCCTATGCACATTCATACTAGGCTGTTCACCCGAGATTTATTTCGTCATAAATATTTCTGCTCTAGGTCTGGTTGCTGTGAAAAATGTTATTTCACAACTCCTATGAAAAAGAATCAGTTCACAGTATAAACTTAAATCATTCATCATTAAGTGCAATTAATGTGTTGTGTGTATGAAAAAGAAAGCTGCAAATGGAAGGGATAGGAGCCAAATATGAAACCTAGACTGTATTACGAAAATAGTTGCCACAAAAAAGAAATGTAAGTTACTATTGAAAAACGAAGAAGACATTGCACATGTACGGACAAGGTTTACAATTTACCTTAAACATAACGTATGGAAAAATCTATATACAAATGGAGAACATACGATATCGGCATTTATGTTAGTAGCAATGGAAAATGGCCTTATGTTGCACTAGTGGCCGTAAATGATGGATTCCAATGTGTTTCCTACTTTAAACGATGTCTGTTTATAAAGCTCCGTTCCCACTTGGATCTGCTTAAAAAGGATGATTACATCGCATCTACATGTGGCGACTGGATTTTCTGTACCTAGCAACGGAACAGGCATTTCCAGAGTTTAAAACCGATGTACTCTTTAGCAAAAATTGTAAAATTAAAATTTTACACAGATATTCCGTGAGAATGAGCAGCTAAAAAGATGTAAGCATACACCTGGAAAGACGTATAGTGTTCTAACAGTAGTTATGCAGGAAAGAAGAGCTAAAATTAATTACAGAAAAAATAGACATGTTTTACAATTCTAGGATATACCTTCTTTGTACTTATCAAATTCATGGATGAAGAAGAAAAGTACATGATTAAGTTGTAGATTTAAATTAGAAGTTAAAAATTAAACTGTAGTACATTAAAACTACACCAAAAAAGATTAAGGAAGAATTGTTTTCTGTGTGTAAATGTACGTAGAAATTAATAAATATTTTGTACAACAATATTTGATTTTGTATTCTCGTCCATGACAAAAATATTTACGATAATCTACATGAATGGAAATTGGATAGTTGGATGAGATCGAAAAGTAGACAAAACAATTTATCTGAAAGATACTCAACTTTCTTTTTGTATCTGTGTGAAATAATTATTTAAATTGTGACGCCAGAGGAGAATTGTTTAACTCAGGACAAACAGGATGAAATTCCACACTTACAACAGATGATGTGACTGCTGTAAGTAGCCCTACATGTCTCCAGAGGACTGGACGCTTTCTAGCAGCCAAGTTACTTATCTTTGTCCGACCATCTTGGTTTCTTGCGTAATAGAGCTGTGTCAGTATTTCCTGGCCAGTCGTCTTGGATTCTCACATAATACTGAGGCTACGCCGGTATTTGAAATCCACCGTGTGGGATTCTGAACCGAGAGAGGTGGCGCAATTTTTAGCGCTCTGGTCTCGCATTCGGGAGGACGACGGATCAAACCCACGTCCGGTAATCTTGATTTAGATTTTCCGTGATTTCTCTAAATCGCTTCAGCCAAATAAGAGGATGGTTCCTTAGAAAGGGCATGGCCGACCTCCTTCCCCACCCTTCCCTAATCCGATGGCATCGATGACCTCTCCCAACTCAACCAACCAACTAATCGGATTCTGATATAACAGAACTGCGCCAGTTTCCAGTCAGCCATCTTCGATCATCATCTGTGATTCTGATATCATAGTAGGACTGCACCAGTATGACAGGGGATTCTGCACTTAGCACAAATAACCTACTTCCACCACTATCTTCGATATGTGAATATCCCATCTATTTACCCTCTGAATAACAGCCTCGATTCCACAGTGCTGTCATAGGAGCGGGGGAAAAGTCCAGTTATTGTTTGATTTCTTGGCAATTTTTGAATTTTCCACCATTTTATACTCTGAGTAACTGGCCTTTGTCAGAGTGCTGAGGAAACCAAATGACTCCTGGTATGCGCTCATCAGTGACCTTGCTTGTGCCAGAGTCTTCACTCCTTAGCCATTGCTAAGTACTTTACTACTAAGATTTCATTAACACTAACAATGATACTAAAATATCAACAGTGGGCAGAAAATCTCTGCAATAAGCTTTAGCCAACTAGTTCCCAGATAAGAAAAATAAACATATGTAAAAGAACGCATATGTGCGTGTGCGTTCGCACGCGCTTGCGCTCACACACACACACACACACACACACACACACACACACACACAAACACTCAGAGGAAGAGAGGGGGGGGGGGGAGGGAGGGAGAGAGAGAGAAACCCAAACTGTTCGATTACATTTTAATGTTAACTTTTAACAAGATATCACCACACGATTTCTGTACGTTTATATTAATTGTTGTCATGATGAAACACATCACGATAAAGTTTTTGTTTTATTGTAACCAAATCCGTGAGTGGCTAATCTGATTGCTTTCTATTAATCGGGCTGCCAAAGAATATGTGTTTGATGTCGTCTACATCCGTGCAGTCTCAATGTGGTGAAGGTTTGAGGTAAGTTTTATGGAGGAGATGTTGGTAACATCCATGGTTGAATTTCAGTGTGACACTGGTCATTACGAATCGTCTCCTGTTCCCTTCACCACCCATGCTGAGCTTCAAAGTCCACTTTTAAGCCTGTCATTGGCCCTCGACATGTGTGGATGGATTTGTCAGTAACAACTGCCCTTGGCGCGACTGCTACGGTCGCAGGTTCGAATCCTGCCTCGGGCATGGATGTGTGTGATGTCCTTAGGTTAGTTAGGTGTAAGTAGTTCTGAGTTCTAGGGGACTGATGACCACAGATGTTAAGTCCCATAGTGCTCAGAAAAAAAAGAGCTGCCCTTGAGCGGAACTCCTGTCTCCCAGCCCTTGTTATATTCACCTATAGGCATGTCTCTGATTCCAAGAAGTCGATTCCCAGCTGGAACGAACCTCTCTTGTGTTTCATTTTCTGCTGCTTGCTTTGCGAGTTCCTCTATCTGATTCCTCACAATCTCGGCATGCTTCCTGATCCATACAGATGATACTTCTGCATTGTTTCTTGGTAGTTACAATACAGTAGTAGCTGTTTGGTATAGAAAATAGCAGCTCCTTTGTCCTTCCCAACTGATATTAGCGTTTGCAAGGCGGGAAGCGAGCCCGTTATCATGAGAAGATTCGCTTTTATATCTATGAATTCATTCTAATTTTATTAGATCATGGACATAATTTCTGATATTAGTTTTTGAAATGGTACTTGAATCACGTGTTTCGTTCTAACTTTTTCAAGGCCTTACACTCTTAAATATTAAAAATCATTCTGAGACTGGCTGTTTTTGTGCTGTCCAAAAGCCATTAATGTAATAAATTACATAAAAATCTCGGCTGTCGACTGAGTCGTATGCTGTGCTTTCACCTCTGTTGGATTCTAATCACATGTAAACAGAGTTCTCAGCATATCAGGTCACTTTGATCTTAGGTTTTCCACAACCTACACGCACTCTTGTCTTGGTAGCACGTAACTGCTACAACTTCTACAGAAGCTAGCTGCGTTAACGAGGCGATTCGCTTGTTGAAGCATAGTCGCAGAATTCACCGATAACTCTCTCGTAAGTGCGGGTTTCAACAGAATAAAGCAGACCGTTGGATTCTGCAGTTTGCCCTACTAGCTAATGGAGATACAGTTCCTTTTATATTCATTACAGCAGGGGATTACATTCCACAGGTGGCTCTTCTGAAAACATCCCCTACAGACATGTTGTCTTGGCATCCAGCCACCCACTTATTCAGCAGTTATTTTCTGGAGAAGTGCCAGCTGAACCCGAACGAAAATTCTCCTACATCTTCAAGCAACGTTCACTTATCTCTTTCTGAGTAGGAACTGTCGTTGAATAAATATCACAATCGTTTCATTTTGTTGGCGGCGGTACAATGAACCTGGGAGAATATCGTGATAACTGATAATGATCTACGTTTAAACATACCTTCATTTACACATAAATTATAATCCACAAGCCACGCCACACTGCCTGACAATGAATGCTATGTACCAAAATTCACTTCCCATTCCGTTCATGTATGGAACGATTGGAATATGAGTCCACTGAGCTCCATGATCTCTCTTATCTTATTTTCAGACCCTCTACGCGAGATACACTATTTAACCCAAGGTACCTGCGCACCTACTAGTGGATAGTAATATGGGTTGCCATCATGACGGCTACAGTTCCGCTGAGTATTCTTTCAGTGAGTTCTACATGTCTCAAGAGGAGCGACATCCACTCTTCCTCAATAGGCGAAATAAGAGAAGATAGTAATGTTGGACACTGGGGTCTGAAGCGAAGTCGACGTTCTAAGTCACCCAAAAGGTGTTCTATTGGGATCACGTCGTGACTGTCGGCAGGCCAGTCCATTTCAGGAATTTTATTGTCTTCAAACCATTGCCTCAATTATGCTACCTTATGATAGTTTGCGTTGTCATGTTGACACACCCTTGTCATCGAACTGTTCGTCTGTTGTCCACATTACACAGTGCTGTAAAATGTGTTCATATCCTCCTGCATTTAAGATTTTATTAAGCACGGTAAGGCAACCACAGCCTAATCATGGGAAGCACCCCTGTACTGTACAAACACTTCCTCCTCCGCACTTCACTGCTGGCGCCACACTTTATGGAATTTAGGTTCATCAGATTTTATTCAAACCCAAACAGTTCCAGCAGATTGTTACACAGTATAGCGCGATTCATCACTCCGCTCGTTTCCCATCATCCATTGTCCAACAGTGAACACCATCTCAAGCACCCACTTAGCACTGACTACAGAAATTTGTGGCATATGTGGAGCTGCTCGATCACTGCACCCTACTCCTTTTAACTCCCTAGCACTTCAGAACTAGCGAATGATTCCTTTTGCTGATTTCGTCCTATTTTTAAAACCACATTCCACAATGCACATTGGTCCCTATGCATCAGTACATAAGATCTTCCAGTTCTTGGTTTAGTTGTTGTTGTTCCTTCGCATTTCCACGCTACAGTCACAACACGATGAGTCGACATAGGCAGCTTTAGGAGAGCTGAAATATCCTTGATGGAACTGTTACTCGGGTAACATCCAATGACTGCTCCATATTCGAAGTCACTGAGCTATACTGGCCGACCCAATCTGTTGTTTTGCTTCTCTATTGGCAGCACACGTCCCTGCCACTTTTGTATTGGTGGGTTCGCCTCTCGTGACATCTTGTGGTCGATTCTATACTACTCAGGGTGTCCAAATACTTTTGATTAAATAGTACAAATGACAGTGTTTCTCATATACAATCTACCTCAAATATTGGTCCTTTAATTCTACCCAGTATGCCATTATATAAATAAAACTACTGAATTTCGACTACTATTAGAAGCAGTCCTCATGAATGTGAGTTCTTTAACATGTTTTTATTAGGTCGCTTTTTTGGCTGTCTCTGCATGTTTTTGTCTGTCTGTTTGTACAAATTTTCTGCTTCATTTTAAACTAACTTTCTCGTAAGCTAGAGATCTGAAATTTTAAACACACATCATAACTGCATGTCAATGCAATGTTAACTTACTTCCGTCACCGTCTTTACGGTAGAAGTTGGAATAGGGCTTAGAAAAATTGGTAATACCCGAGACCTTGGCTATCCTGTAGGACCTGCATATTTTATGGGTTGCATCAAAACGCGTTCAAGCCAGTAGGCAATAGGACAGAGACAGTTCAATAGAGAAAGAAGCGGCTAGGGGAGATAGGGGGAGAGCAAAAAATTGGTGCAATATATGTGACATAATCGTACACGGATAAAGCTGTTGTTATGTCACATATTTTGCACACATTTCTTCTTCCCCTCTCTCTGTCCATCTCCTCTGGCTCCCTCTTTCTGCGTTATTTACATATTTTAAACAAAAGATATGATCCAATCAAAATGCTTAAAATTAAAATCTGTTATCAAATTTGACACACTCAAGACTAAAAAGCAGTACACAATTACTGAAGAAAAAATAAATTTTAATGTAACACATTTTTAAATAGGAATAAAAAGTATATAATAATTTTTCATAGCCACATACAGATTCCTAACTTCTCTTTATGTGTCAGTTATGTACTGCATGCGCCGCACGTTGTAAATATTACAAGTATTGCCACAGCTATTAAAATTTCGCAAGCACAAATTTTCGAGAGTATCTGTAGACGTTAGGGATCTATCTCGGGCCAGTAAAAATTGTTTTATACTTTTTAGTCCCATTTAAAGGTGTGTTGTCTAAACATATATCGTGTTAAGTGTATAAAAAAGTAAGGCGAAAACCAAGTGAAAATCCTGTGTTCTTCATTTCCTTATGATCACTCAACGACGGTACGTCCCTGTAGACAAATCATCGGCACTGCTCAGCCAAAAATTTTTACTTTGTGTTTACCCTTCACTTCCCGCGTGTGACACGATTTGCAATATTGTGCACCAGTACTGTATCATCTGTGGCCATGATAGTCAATTAAACTCTCACGATGGCCTCGTAAACCGAAACCAGGTTAACGAAATAAAATAATACCTTAGAACATCTACAATTTTATGCTTTTCGCTAACAATTATGAAGTTGCTCCATCAGGAAGTAAATGAAGATTAAGTTAACGTCATAGCTCGGTTATTTGGTCTACAATATAATGTAAGGAGCTGATACATACTAACAAGAAGATACAGTCCCCATAGATCTATGCGCACTGAAACATGTTATTGACGAATAATTAAAAAACTGATATATGGAGTATCTTTCCAAGTACGTGACAGGCTCAAATAAATTTCTACTCGTAGATCCCAATTAGGTGCACGAGACGGAGATTTTGAACAGCAAAATTACTCCTAACGTTCTCAAAGGGGAAAAGAGATCTGGAGACCTAGCTGTGTAAGGTAGGGTTTGGCAAGCACGAAGACAAGCGGTAGAAATTATCGCCGAGTGTGAAATGACATTATCTTGCTGAAAATTAGTCCCAGAATGGCTTGCCATGGAGGGTAACAAAACAGGGTGTAGAATATCTTCGACAGGCCACTGTGCTATAAGGCTGCCGTGGCTGGCACCCAAAGGAGTTCTGCTGTTAAAAAAAATGGCACCTCAGACCGTCACTCCCCGTTGTCGGGCCGTGTGGGGGTAGCAGTCGGGTTGGCATCCCACTGCTGTCAGGGGTGTCTCCAGACTCGTCTTCGGTGATTATCGGGGCTCAGTTCAAAGCGGAACGCATCGCCGCTTATCTTATCTGATAAATCGTTTATGTACACTCTAAGACAAAAAAAACGACACACATAAAAGAATATTTGGAATTGAATCGAAATTGGTACAAGTGACGTAAACATACAGAGAAACAAATGATTGCAATTTCAAAAAAAATTGCATGATTTACTCAAGAGAAATAGTTTTACAAAATGAGCAGGTCAACAGGGCAATGGTCCACCCCTGCCATTACGCAAGCAGCATTCGACTTGGCACCGATTGACAGAGTTGCAGGATTACCTCCTGAAAGATACACTACTGGCCATCAAAATTGCTACACCAAGAGGAAACGCAGGTGATAAACGGGTATTCATTGGACAAATATATTATACTAGAACTGACATGTGATTACATTTTCACGCAATTTGGGTGCATAGATCCTGAGAAATCAGTACCCAGAACAACCACCTCTGGCCGTAATAACGGCCTTGATACGCCTGGCCATTGAGTCAAACAGAGCTTGGACGACGTGTACAGATACAGCTGCCCTTGCAGCTTAAACACGATACCACAGTTCATCAAGAGTAGTGACTGGCGTATTGTGACGAGCCAGTTGCTCGGCCAGCATTGACCAGACTTTTCAATTGGCGACAGATCTGGAGAATGTGCTGGCCAGGGCATCAGTTGAACATTTTCTGTATCCAGAAAGGCCTGTACAGGACCTGCAACATGCGGTCGTGCATTATTCTGCTGAACTGTAGGGTTTCGCAGGGTTCGAATGAAGGGTAGAGCCACGGGTCGTAACCCAACTGAAATGTAACGTCCACTGTTCAAAGTGCAGTCAGTGCGAACATGAGCTGACCGAGACGTGTAAGCAATGGCACCCCATACCATCTCGCTGGGTGATACGCCAATATGGCGATGACGAATACACGCTTCCAACGTGCGTCCACCTCGATGTCGCCAAACACGGATGCGACCATCATGATGCTGTAAACAGAACCTGGATTCATCCGAAAAAATGACGTTCTGCCATTCTTGCACCCAGGTTCGTCGTTGAGTACACCATCGCAGGCGCTCCTGTCTGTGATGCAGCGTCAAGGGTAACCGCAGCCATGGTCTCCGAGCTGATATTCCATGCTGCTGCAAACGTCGTCGAACTGTTCGTGCAGATGGTTGTTGTGGTTGTTGTCTTGCAAACGTCCTCATCTCTTGACTCAGGGATCGAGACGTGGCGGCAGGATCCGTTACAGCTATGTGGATAAGATGCCTGTCATCTCGATTGCTAGTGCTACGAGGACGTTGGGGTCCAGCACGGCATTCCGTATTACCCTCCTCAGCCCACCGATTCCATATACTGTTAACAGTCATTGGATATCGACCAACGCGAGCAGCAGTGCCGCGATACGCTAAACCGCAATCGCGATAGGCTTCAATCCGACCTTTATCAAAGTCGGAAACGTGATTGTACGCATTTCTCCTCCTTACACGAGGCATCACAACAACGTTTCACCAGGCAATGTCGGTCAACTGCTGTTTGTGTACGAGAAACCGCTTGGAAACTTTCCTCATGTCAGCACGTTTTAGGTGTCGCCACCGGCGCCAACCTTGTTTGAATGCTCTGAAATGCTAATCACTTGCATATCACAGCATCTTCTTCTTGTCGGTTAAATTTCGCGTTTGTAGCACGTCATCTTCGTGGTGTAGCAATTTTAGTGGCCAGTAGTGTGTCATGCCGAATTCTGTCCAACTAGCTCGCTGATCGTCAAATTCTCGAGCTGATAGGAGGCCCGTGCGGATAATGCTCTAAATGTTCTTAACTAGGGAGAGAACCAGCAACCTGCTATGAAATGAAATGACACCCTAGACCATCACTACTGGTCGCGCTGCATGGCGGGTGACAGTCAGGATGGTATCCCCCTGCTGTCCAGGCCGTCTTCACTGGTTATGGCGGCCTGAAATCTCATAGAGTGGAGTAGAACTCACTTCAATGACGAGTTCCGCTTTGAACTGAGCCCTGATACGTGTCTGGAGACGCCCCTGAGAGCAGTGGGATGCCAAACTGACTGTTACCCTTGCACGGCCCGACAACGAAGAGTGAAGGTCTGAGGTGCCATTTTATTTGCCAGCAGAACTCGTGGGAGGAGGGGGAAGGGGGGAGGGCTTGATACAGCTGCTGCAGAGTGTAGCACCAGCCATCTCGTAAAGCACGGAGAGGGTGTTCCATTGATCTTAATTTCACAAGGCTGGGTTACAACGTTACTATTATTATTAATGTTATTACTTTTAATGTGAACATATCGCAATGATTCTCTTTTCGATAAGGTTTTTTACAAAACATTCAGACTGGACATTTACATGTGTATTTGTCTGCTCAGTTTAGAATTTTAGCTAACACGTATTTTTCTGTGTTTATAAGGATGGTCAGATTACTTTTATAACATCGATTCCTTAGGCTAAACTCCAAATGTCGACAGTTATTAACTATGGAAAATTAGCATTGGAATAGTACATACTTTAGAATTTTGGGCACTAATTTGGCGTCTATGTGTATATCTGGAAATTAACATTATGACACTTGCACTTTCCTCATATTACAGTTGTATTTTTGCAGACATTTTAGAATATTGTGGCAGTAAATGTGTGTCATTGATGTGGAGAATGGTTGGAAAGAATATTGCGGTATCTGAGATGCATCGTGGGTACAGATAATAATTAGTTTACGATTCTGTGGTGTCTTGAAGTGTTTTACAAAGTGTTGTACAAAAAATGAACGGTTTTCTATTTTACCAGTGAAATGCATATTTTATGTAGTGCAGCCATCTGCCAGAAACTCATGCTAAAACAGACGAAACGTGCATGTTTTCTACAGTGCAGTCATCCGTTGGTGACAGAAAAAACTGGTCTGTCAAGAAGGATTTGGTTTCATTTCGATCTATCAGGGTTTTTGGAATAGTATTTAAGTCGAATCCCAAAGGTAAATGTAGGTTTTTAATTATTTGTAGAGAAACATATTATCTACTTGTTCCAGTAGTCTGTGTTATGAAGCTGTGAATGAAATTTACCAAAGTGATTCGAGAGCCAGTCGTTAAACGAATTTTTGCAAGTCAGTAATGCAAACATGGTTAGCAAAATTTAGTGTTTTCGGCATTTCTGATACCTATTGCATATGACACTTATGTCCACATTATGCACTTTACATACTGATTTATTCTCATCACATCACCAGATCGCAGAACGTCTGCAATATAGCAGTGGGAAAACTGCGTTACATGCAACTGAGAGCGGGCACAGGTGGCGTAATACCTGGCTTCCCATGCATATGGCCATATGCAGTTAATGGCATGACCTTGGAAATAAGGAAGTGCTGATGCTGATGTCAACACATTTTCTGCCAGAACCTGCAGTGACCCACTACTTAGGGAAGGCCCTTCCCCTTACCTGTTTACATGTCCAGAGGTTTCCATAAAACATTCCACATCATCGGTAAATTCGATGAAGGTAAAGTAAGGGCTCCTTTAGCTTAGTATTAAGCAACTGAATTTTTATCACAACCGGTTTTCTATCCGTTTACACTAGATAAGAGCGTTTACAGACAAATGTGTCCGTTGACTCACTGCATTATTATACAATGCCGGTTTCGTGAACTAAAAACTGTGATACCAGAATGCTCAAGTCCAAAGAGATGTCCAAGTAACATGTTTCCAAGATGTTAGAATATTACAATTCTATGATGCATAAAATTATTCTTACGGCATAGCACTTGGTGGTGAATGTAATTCTAATTTCTCGAGAGAAATAAGAAAAGGAAGCTGAAAAGTGCTTAGTTGTCATGTGGCAGCTGTTTCTTCAATGCTCTCAATTGTGAAAGGAAACAGTGGCTCTATAGAAATTTTGCACCTTACGTCACTTAGAGCTAAGGAATATCAAAGAGACATCAGAAATATTACTTTATTGTTAAGATACCTTTTAAAAATGTGGCACAACAGATGTAACATCAGGTTCAAACGACTGGGCCCAGTTGCAAAACTTAAATTTTACAATATAAAAATGAATCAGAGTCCAAATGGCAAGTGGTTCATTTAGGTGAAAGGAGCATTCACACATTATGCGCTCCTACAACTTTGCTTAAGAGGCTAGTTGTGGTTCTACTGCAAAATAACTGTTTCTGTCAGTGCAGAGAGTTGACAGTTGATGGTTAGAGAGACAGCAGCACCGTTACAGGTAGTATGTATAAACCAGTTATGTTGGCCAATGATACGTCGAGAATACGGATGGCATTAAACCGTTCAGTATCAGCTAAAGCAATGAAACTGGTGTCCAAAAAATAAATGACATCATAAAGACGGCTGCAGGTGTTCCATTTTTTTACTGCACAAACAACTCTTATGTCAACAAACTAACTACTGTGTTAGACTGCTTGTGTACTATACTTCTTATAAATAAAGCTTTGAGGTAATTGTTGTGTTTATTTTAAAAATATCTCCTGCAGCATTGCCTGTGAGCAACATTTTCATGTTTATATTCTCTGTGTCCTTAATAATACGATAGCTGTACGCACATTTGGTGAACGTTGGCCGAAATACGACTTGTTATGGCAACAGTTAGCCAAAATATGACCTGTTACTAAAAAGGTGTAAATATGACTTGTTATGAACAGTAAGCATACATTTTTCTACAGTAAACTTAGATTTTTGCATAAACGTTGGAAAATTCACCCTAAATTTCAGGAAAAGAATATTGCCAGTTAAGTACCATAAGCGTTGCTGCTCCAAACACAGTATTTTGGAAATATGTTACAGAAGAGAGTACTAGCCCCTGTGGGATCCTAATAGTAGTTATGCCTAAACGGATTTCAGATGGAAGCGTAGTCTACAAATTTAGTAGTGGCTTTCAACATTTAAATCACCGTACACCCACACATACATACGCAGTGTCTAGAATCATGGAGATCTCGGATAACCTGTGACAATGCCATTATTTTACGATCGTGGATTTGCAAAGCGGGTCCCATCAGTTAGATGTAACACTGGAGAGTCGACCAAAGATGTCCTTCATGGTTCCATCCAGTTTCATCAGCACTGCAAAATGACATTCGGACTGATGATTGTGCTTCCAACATTCCAACACATGTTAGATAGGGTGCTGTGAGATTTCATGCTGAAACAATTCATGGTATACCTGCAAGACATAAAAGTGTTTTTTTAAGGACATCCAAGAACTTGTGATACATTTACAAGATATCTTTAGTAGGTTATGTGAGGTATGACTAATACCAAGATTGGAAAAGCGTCATCTCATATTGAAGAAGGTTCGCTGTTTGGGCCATATTATCCAGCATGATGGTGTACAAACGGCCCCCCAACTCGTAAAAGCTATGTGACAATTCCCAACTCCTAGTGCATAGAAAGAGCTGCAGTCCTTTCTAGGTTTGTGCCGAAACTTGCTGATGTAGTAAGACCTCTTACACATTTGTGGAAGAAACGTGTGAAGTTTCAGTGGATTCTAGATTACGAAAAGGCCTTTGTCTGATGAAGGATTTATTGAGCACTGGTCCCATCCTCACTTTTCCACATGATCAGGAATAGTTTGTATTATAATGTGATGCCAGCAGTAACGTCTTAGGGTGTGTATTAAGTCAAGAAAAGATGGAACAGAGCACCTAATAGCTTATACTTCTAGATAGCTAAATAAATCAGAAAAGAACTAATCAGCTACTGGAAAAGTGACCGGTTTTATCTATGGTATAATCTGTTGTTATTGATACTTACATGGCTGTCTCTATAAGGCTATAACATTACCTACCACTGAAACGGATTATTTGCCTTAAAAATCTGACTATCCGCTTGACTTGATGGGCTTTACGTTTAAATGAGTTCGAATTTAAAATCATACTTCGACCCAGGAAGACTCATAGTAATGTAGATGGTTTGCGTTACAAGATACAGACAGTGGAATTCATTGGTATATCCGCAGACAAGTGCCAGCAGGCTCAGACACTGACTGAGATTCTTACAAATTTCCAACTTGATACTCAGTCCAGTGATGTTGGTGGAACTTTATATAAACAAACGAAGTTTGGTCAGTGCTTAGTCCTGTTGGCAAGTTTACATGATGAAGTGTTGAGACAGTCTCGTGATTCTACCACGGGAGGACACAGAGGCTAATGAGCTACAAAACTATATGTTGCTGAAAATTATTTTTGAAGAACATATAAGCCAGATGTGGAACATTACATCAAACCCTGCACTCCTTGAGCACGAATATCTGAATTTAGTCATCAAGAGATTCCATTACAAAGGTTACATGGGGTCAACAGTTCATTCCAGATGATCAGTATGGACATTCTTAGTTCCTTTGCTTAGGCACTGTAAAGTAATCCAAATGTTTTAACCATAGCAAGCATAAAAGGTAGCTCAGGAAATGGTTAACCCCTGGACTTGGAATTCCGGAGCACCAGACACTGTAATAACTGTTCAGGCTCAGGACCTTATACCTAAATAATGAACCAACTTTCATGAATTGGGAAATGATGAACTAGTTCACTATATCTACAAGAAATATCAGGAAACAATGGGTGCACAGGGCAGTAGTGAAAACGCTAAGATATGTAAATAGCCCCCATAGTGACAGCGATGCTCTCCTACTACATGTAGTAGCAGCCTGGTCTTGAAGGTAAAAGAGAGTATGGGTGTATCATCGTATGAGGGTGTTTACAGGCATAGGATGCCTTCCCCCTTTCAGTTGTGTAAACCATCATCTGAGGAAGATGTTCCTTCCACTCAGAATTTTTGGAGGGTTTATGGCGCCAGATTTGGAAGACGAATACTAAACTGGCAAGAGACTGCAGAAAAATGAAACTGAAACCTAGGTAAGTACCACATTGGGCAGTAGGTAATGTTGACTAACCATCATGTGTCAGAAAAAATGGTTAAAATGGCTCTGAGCACTATGGGACTTAACATCTGTGGTCATCAGTCCCCTAGAACTTAGAACTGCTTAAACCTAACTAACCTAAGGACATCACACACACCCATGCCCGAGGCAGAATTCGAACCTGCGACCGTAGCAGTCGCGCGGTTCCGGACTGAGCGCCTAGAACCGCTAGACCACCGCGGCCGGCTCCCCATGTGTCGAAAGGGTGCCAAGGGCGTTATCAAATAATTGAGATGACATCTCCAGTTAGTGTAAAACTGAAGTTCCTGACTCATACAACAGTTTTGCATGTAGGATTAGTCCATCCATTTAAGGGCACCCCTGAATCACTGTCTCAGTTACATAGCACTTCCTTCAAGAGTCGAGGGAAGTGGTAGTAAACGGCTCTAAGCACTATGGGACTTAACATCTGAGGTCATTCGTCCCCTAGACTTAGAACTACATAAACGTAACTAACCCAAGGACATCACACACATCCATGCCCGAGGGAGGATTCGAACCTACGACCATAGCAGCTGCGTGGTTCTGGACTAAAGCGCCTAGAACCGCTCGGCCACATCGGCCGGCGAAGTGGTAAGAAAAGAAGGTAAGATCAACTGACAGGAGCAACAGATCCCTGTGGTTAGTCTGGCCTATCTTCACGTCCTAATGTCAGAGGCTTGCCTAGGAAGCTAATTTGCGATTTTCTCTTCGTCTAGGATGTTATACATATTTGAATTTTATCTCTGTTTCCTTGTTAGTTATTTGGAATATGTGTGTATATGTTCTGTTTGTGTTTCTTTGCATCAGGAAGTATTGAGATTCAAATCAGAGAAGGTGTTGCATTTATGCAAGAGGTTTGCGAATGGCATAAGGGAGATATTTTGCTCTAGTTACAGTATGTGTTTAGATGGTAAGTTAAATGAAGTTTCAGCTGAAACATTTAATCTTGAGGTATGAGCAATTTTGTAATATGTGAAGCGAAACTTACCCTGTTTCATTTGGTACTACAGCGAGGTCATCAATGTTCTTCCATCATCTCATGGGACTGCCAACCCAGTCTCTAGCTGCAGCCAAGATGGCTCTGCCTACACTAACCACCCTCTCAGCCACCAGTCCACCGTTTATCCCTGGGCAGCAATGCTGACTACCACTGATGCTGAAAGTTGGTTCACTTCGCTCACAGTTAAGAGGTCTAAGGCACAGCATTGTGTAGCAGCTTAGTATGCACAACTAAACGGGGTTTCTACAGGACCGCAGGAATAAGATGCATGGACACTGGTGCATGTACGTCACCCCCTCCTCCGCCCCTGTCCTAAGGGTCATCGTCGCTGCCTGATGCCCACCTCCTATGGACATGGGTTTTCTATGAAAGTCTAAGAAGAAAACTAATCACATGTACGTCAACCACTGGCTGCCTACAACTTCTGCACTCGCCTCCATCTCAACCAGAAAACCCCACGCCAATACCTATCTACATGAAAGGTTTCCAATCTTTTCCTCTGACTGAACATTTTAACAAACGTGGTACTTTTCTGGCCCTAATTGCTTATTTTGAAGATTAATGAAATTAATATATTTTAAAAATGAGAAAAAATTGTTTTATTCAGTGATTACTTCAATTTGAAATCAATACTAATAACACAAAATCATAACAAAAATTTAAAAAATGAGAAAAACGTCGAAAAATGCCGTGTTATTAATAGTGTTTCATAGCGTACCTATTCACTTTCTGCAGAACACCTGTGTTCCACAGTAAAAGTTTGGGAACCCTAATCTCTACCATTACAGTGCCATATTATAAATGTTGGCAAGATGTAGTTGAAAACTCGTTTTTTATTTAGATGTGTGAAGTGTCGTTTAGATTTCTGAGTGCTTTACTTTGTAAGTTTGTTACACTTTCTATGGCCAAATGTTTCTCTCTCATTATTTTGTAAGTCTTACCAGGTGTAAAATATTGTTGTCCATTACTGGAAAAATATGAGTATAAACACGTCTGTAGGATCACTGTGAATTTTGCTGCTACTACGTCGCAACTCTTGATAAGTATCCAACATTAACAATGAACCAACAATTTTGAGTAAGGGTCGTTGAAGGTGAATGGTATTAAAACCAGAATCTGTAGATAGTATGATGTTCCACGCCAGGACACCCACAGCTGTACAACCACCATACACAGTTCGCATTTTAGCTGCCATGATTTGTATCCACTCAATTCTTTCAGTCACTGTATTTATCTTCTCCTATGGTGTATAATGTTGTACTGAAACTTCACCTTTGCCACGAAATCACCTTCGGTAATTTAGTTGTGTAAGATTCCACCTCTCAATTAGGTTTTCTGTATCTAGAAAGGCACTTGTTCACCTCTTAGTTGTTAGAATAAGCAGGAAAAGTGAAAGTTTGAACCCATATCACACTAGTTGATGACTATCTCACTCTGTCACATATGCGACACCTTAGAGATGAATCGCATATAAAAATAGGAGGTCTGTGAGCAACGTCTGAAACCAGTCGGTCATTTATTCACTACAGAACAAAATTCGATGAATACAAACAAATAGCTCAAACATGTAACGAGAATTGATGATAACACCATTACCAAAACTAGTGTTACGCAGATTCACAGTACATAGTAAGGCATCCATGAGGTCGACTTTGAAACCAGAAATTGCCAGAAGGTTCAATCTGTTACCTAGATTATGATTATGTTTCTTCACATACGAGGAAAATTTAAGAGTATTTATAAGACAAAATCATTTATGAAAACAAACAGTACTAACTCTCAAATCTCATTTGTTGCAAAGAAAATTACCTTAGTCCATAGTCGCTGTTGTTTGGCTTAATATGACAAATGTTTCGCTCTTATTGTAGGTGTTCTACATTAAGCTTTTTCTGTGTGTTGCAGAATTCAGCGAAAGTACGTAATTCTCTCGTTTCCTTTTTGTTGTATACAGATATCCTCTTCAGATTACATTAGTTGCTCGATATAATGATCAATGACGAAAAACAAACGTTGAGTTTAATGTCGCCTTTTATGACACCGCTCACATCATCCACGTGACTTTAAAAGTTTACAATTCGAAATTACTAAACTGCGAATTTCAAAATTCAGATACGGCAACAGAGAGACGTGCACCTTGACAAGGCTTGAAACGACTTGAAACGCAGTCAAAACGCAAACTTCATACTTCTAGAAGGTTTCAACAGCTTTAAAACAATAATATTATTATATGATCGGATTATATAAATACTTTAATTTCCAGTACATCAGAAACACAGTAATTGCACGCAAGCATGACCAGAATCGCAATCACATTTAAAACACGGAATCAAATACGTACTAAATTCGAAATACTGGGATTTGGTTTTGGGCATAATTTCATATTTATGATAATGAAGCGGTTTGCTACAGTGGCGATTTTAATAAACTGTTTAATAATGTGTTATTAATTCTGAAGAAGATAATAAATGAAATGTAATATTGTCTACTCTAGGAAAGCATGACTTACTGCACCTCGACACCTTATCCGTGTTACGAGGCAGAATAGCAACACGTAATCTTGCGATCTCAAGCAGTTTGGCACCAACATCACACAAAATTTATTCCCTTCACCGACTGCCTCATAAAAACTACTATCTTCTGCGTTCTTGCACTGACTTGGTCATATACACTCCTGGAAATTGAAATAAGAACACCGTGAATTCATTGTCCCAGGAAGGGGAAACTTTATTGACACATTCCTGGGGTCAGATATATCACATGATCACACTGACAGAACCACAGGCACATAGACACAGGCAACAGAGCATGCACAATGTCGGCACTAGTACAGTGTATATCCACCTTTCGCAGCAATGCAAGCTGCTATTCTCCCATGGAGACGATCGTAGAGATGCTGGATGTAGTCCTGTGGAACGGCTTGCCATGCCATTTCCACCTGGCGCCTCAGTTGGACCAGCGTTCGTGCTGGACGTGCAGACCGCGTGAGACGACGCTTCATCCAGTCCCAAACATGCTCAATGGGGGACAGATCCGGAGATCTTGCTGGCCAGGGTAGTTGACTTACACCTTCTAGAGCACGTTGGGTGGCACGGGATACATGCGGACGTGCATTGTCCTGTTGGAACAGCAAGTTCCCTTGCCGGTCTAGGAATGGTAGAACGATGGGTTCGATGACGGTTTGGATGTACCGTGCACTATTCAGTGTCCCCTCGACGATCACCAGTGGTGTATGGCCAGTGTAGGAGATCGCTCCCCACACCATGATGCCGGGTGTTGGCCCTGTGTGCCTCGGTCGTATGCAGTCCTGATTGTGGCGCTCACCTGCACGGCGCCAAACACGCATACGACCATCATTGGCACCAAGGCAGAAGCGACTCTCATCGCTGAAGACGACACGTCTCCATTCGTCCCTCCATTCACGCCTGTCGCGACACCACTGGAGGCGGGCTGCACGATGTTGGGGCGTGAGCGGAAGACGGCCTAACGGTGTGCAGGACCGTAGCCCAGCTTCATGGAGACTGTTGCGAATGGTCCTCGCCGATACCCCAGGAGCAACAGTGTCCCTAATTTGCTGGGAAGTGGCGGTGCGGTCCCCTACGGCACTGCGTAGGATCCTACGGTCTTGGCGTGCATCCGTGCATCGCTGCGGTCCGGTCCCAGGTCGACGGGCACGTGCACCTTCCGCCGACCACTGGCGACAACATCGATGTACTGTGGAGACCTCACGCCCCACGTGTTGAGCAATTTGGCGGTACGTCCACCCGGCCTCCCGCATGCCCACTATACGCCCTCGCTCAAAGTCCGTCAATTGCACATACGGTTCACGTCCACGCTGTCGCGGCATGCTACCAGTGTTAAAGACTGCGATGGAGCTCCGTATGCCACGGCAAACTGGCTGACACTGACGGCGGCGGTGCACAAATGCTGCGCAGCTAGCGCCATTCGACGGCCAACACCGCGGTTCCTGGTGTGTCCGCTGTGCCGTGTGTGTGATCATTGCTTGTACAGCCCTCTCGCAGTGTCCGGAGCAAGTATGGTGGGTCTGACACACCGGTGTCAATGTGTTCTTTTTTCCATTTCCAGGAGTGTACATAAGTGTGTGTGTGTGTGTGTGTGTGTGTGCATTTATCAAGATATATACCACTGAAGTAGACAGGCAAAGCTTCAGATCTGCCTTTATTGGTAGTTCAGAGTGCAGCTACCACTTTGGTCATCAGCTGTTAATAATAACCATATTTTTTATATAAAAAGAAGGCAGATTATAATTTAGTGTCCCGTCGACTATTAGGTCATTACGGATGGAGCATAAGCTCGGATTAGGGAAGATGGAGAAGGGACTCTGCCAGGTCGTTTCATAGGAACCTTCCCGCCATTTGGCTCAAGCCATTTAGTGAAATCACGGAAATTTAAACCTGATTGGTCGGATGGGGATTTGAACGGTAGTTCTCACGACTGGTAGTCCAGTGTGCTGAGCACTGCGCTACCTCACTTGCTTCTCTTTTCCACATAATGAGTGTGGTGCACTCGCTTAATGCTATAATTTCCATAAGCAGGCATTCCGCTGAGTAAGCTTCAATGAGGAACTAAATCAGATTTCCTGCGATGAAGAACCGAAATTGAGTTGAGTTTCGCTTGGTATCTGCTTACAGACTCCACTCTAGCTCCAACATGTTTGCTGTTCCAAAGGGCACCATATGCTAACGCAAAATACGTTCCATAACCATGGATAAATAAATGTAAATTATTAACTGGGACATCACGTAACTACACTGTTGTGCCTTATGTTTCCGTCTATGATGTCCGACCGAATACTATTGCCAGAGTTTCTCCCACAGAGTTTACAGGAATGGCTTCACTGGGGGACGGAGTCAGTGGCGGGCCGTGGCTTACATTGTCAGAAACTATATATATTCGTAAAAAAATGTTCCAAAATTTACATGGGATGTAGTCTGCAACAGGGGAAGGAAAAAAGTTCCCGTAGACATTGGTCGTAACCCTCATATCTATGGAGTTATTGTCTATTACCACTACTGTCAATGATCACCCTGTCTCTGTGCTACACTGCACAACATGTGCTTGATGTGGCCGCCATTCATTGTAATGCAGACTTTCACCTATGTCTCATGGAATCACGTATTCCTTAGAACACCTGTGGTTGTTGTCAAATTGTATCGCAGGCATGGAGCCCTCATTCTAATAGTGTATCCACATCATTTATGGGAAACGCATTCACCAGAGTCTTTACATGTCCACAAAGCCAAACTTCTACAGGATTACGGTCAGGACACCAGGTCGGCCAACGTATTGGCTCTATTCGCTTCTAAAAGACTCGCCCCACCCAAAGTTGAAAACAGGCCATAACTCTGAATATGTCAGGTTTACTACCATTGTTTGTGGGAACTTTTCTCTTCCCTTGATGCATATTACGTCATCTGTAAATAATGATCCTTTTTTTCTGGAAATCAAGTGTATCATCTGCACTAGATTCACTGAAATGAATAGAATGCACGGTGTAAATAGTACAAGATCATACAAGGAGCGATCAAAAAGTTTCCATTTGAGGGCGTTGCTGCAGCGTACATGCAAAGTAGCGCGACTCCGATGGGGGTATATATTCATCGACGAGTGACAAGGGATTAGAGTGGCATTCGTGTCGTTCCAGCGTGCGTGTGGTGAATGCGAAAACGTTAACTATGGAGATGTTATTACCAAATACGACGAAGCAGGGCTAACGAGCTGTTATTCTGTTCTTGGCTGCCGAAGGACAAACACCGATAGACATCCGTCACAGGATGAGGAATGAGTGTGGGGCAGCTTGTCTGTCTAAAAGCACCTTTGTGGAATGGTGCGACAAGACGCATACCGCAAATGTTGTAATGCAGAAACTACGCCATCTCAAGCGGAAGACACTCGGCTATCCATCCCACAGTCCTCATCTCTCCCCATGTTATTATCACAGTGTCATCCATTAAAAAAGGCCTTGAAGGGTCGACGTTTGCTGTTGGGTGAGAATGGGCGGCACGCAGTTACGGACTTCTTCACGCTGCAGGTACTCGTGTTTTATCTAACGGGTATTTTCAACCTGGTACCTCGGTGGGCTGATTGCTTCAGTGCTCACATCGATCGATTCTGGACAGTATGGCCTTCAAACGGAAACTTTTTGATATCCCTTATACCTTAAACCCAGTGGAAAGTGACATAACGTTATCAAGTCCAAAGCCGTCCTGGGTGGTCGAGCGGTTCTAGGCGCTACAGTCTGGAACCGCGACACCGCTACGGTAGCAGGTTCGAATCCTGCCTCGGGCATGGATGTGTGTGATGTCCTTAGGTTAGTTAGGTTTAAGTAGTTCTAAGTTCTAGGTGACTGATGACCTCAGAAGTTAAGTCCCATAGTGCTCAGAGCCGTTTGAACCATAAAGTCCAAAGTAATGACTCTCGCTCCTTATAACTACTACAATAACATTACGTAACAAGAGCAACCACTGAAAGAAAGCAGTTGGGGATGACTCTTAAGCCCAGTTCAAGTATAGTGTTCAAAATAACTGCGAGCAGAAACTAAAGAGAGTATACAGTTCAACCACACAGCACAGCCAATAGACCGATTACAAAATGGTAAATTAAAGCACCAATGAAATAGATAGGAAGAGTAGAGAAACTAACGCAAAATGATTGCCCAGAGAATGTGCAAGCAATTAAGTTAAACAATATCGTCATAATGATTCATTCTGCACTTCAATGAAATTAAAAGCAGCGGTGTCCACATTAAGGCTGCGAGAAAGATTCCACCGTCAAATAAAGAGAACACACCTGATAGGTGGAAATAGTGTATCAAAGGCCTCTACAAAGGGGAGACATAATAGCTAAAATGACAGAGAAAGAACTGGAGCTCAATTTGGAAGACGTGGGGAATTCCTGTATTACAGTCAGAGTTTGACAGGTCTTGCAATCAAATAAAGCTGGAAGAATAGATAACACTTCCTCTAAACTACTAAAGCCTCTAGTCGGGGAGTGTGTGCGTAAGGGGGGGGGGGGTGGAGGGAAGAGTGGCAATCAAGAGACTACATTTGGAAAAACATTATTTATTAGACCTACGACTTTGCTTCCGCCCTTTTAAGTTCGATACTGTGTTGTAAAAATCTTTAAAAATACTTAAGGCAGAAAGTATTAACCGTCTCTGGGACTACTTTCTTTCATCTTTTGGCCACCCCACGAATCCCGGAAAGGAAGAGCGGGACGTCTTTTGAGGAGATGCATGGATCGATCCAATTTTGCACTTGTTCATACGATCGGAAGTGCTGGTCCGGTAAACCGTGTGTTGTTGATCGAGTGAGGAAAGCCTGGATAATTCGGCGCGTGGGGCTGGATTTACCACTTAAAAGTTTCAAAAAATATGTTCAGATCTGTTTTACGACGCGTGATACAGCATTTTCATGCTGCAAAATCATCTTTTCATGTCTATCGCTGCATTGTAGCCGATTTTCTTTCAATGTTCGGTTCAAACGCATCAGTTCCTTTCAATAACGTCTCTTGTTTCTAGAATGAAATTTTCACTCTACAGCGGAGTGTGCGCTGATATGAAACTTCCTGGCAGATTAAAACTGTGTGCCGGACCGAGATTCGAACTCGGGACCTTTGCCTTTCGCGGGCAAATGCTCTACCGACTGAGCTACCCAAGCACGACTCACGCCCCGTCCTCGCAGCTTTAATTCGGCGCGTGGAGACGAGGTACTGGCGGAATTAAAGCTGTGAGCTGTGAGGACAGGGCGTGAGTCGTGCTTGGGTAGCTCAGTCGGTAGAGCATTTGCCCGCGAAAGGCAAAGGTCCCGAGTTCGAGTCTCGGTCCGGCGCACAGTTTTAATCTGCCAGGAAGTTTCAACGTCTCTTTTGATTGTTTCCACGTCAAAATCACCTTTCTTGAAGCACTGAAACCATTCTATGCAAGTTCGTCCACTAATAGGTGCATATGTCTTATCCAGCATTTTATGAGCCTCAGCCAGAGATTTCTTCATGTTGCAGCGGAAAACTAAAACTTCCTGCAAATGACGAGAATTGGGCTCTTAAGCTGACATATTCAATCGAGAATAACTTTATGATGCAGTCACAAACCGACTAATATTATGATGTCGTTATGTTAACAAATTCCTAACTTAGGACCTACTGCCTGCACCACCACGTATCTCTACTGCTATCTGTTGCAAAACGGCGGAAGCAAAGTTGTAGACCTAATACATAATCTTGAAGACAGCAACAGCAGATATGTGGAAGATCTATCGGGCAATCAGTTTAACAGCGCGTGCTGACAAGAATAATATACCGAAGAATGGAAAGTATAATTTAGGATTAGCTAGATGAGGAACAGGAAGACTTTCGTAATCAACACGTGTACATTGGATCTGTCGACCAAGAAACAGCGTTCGATTATGTAAAATGGTGCAAGATGTTCTAAATTCTCAGTAAAATGGATCTAAGCTACAGAATAAAATGGGTAGTATGTGCAAGTATCAAGAAGGAAAAATAAGAACGGAAGACCAAGAACGAAGCGCTCAAATTAGAAAGACAGAGACATAGAATAGGGAGTGTACGGAATGGAAACTCGGTTGCAGTCTATGCTCAAGAGCTTAATGTGCAAGGACAAAATCTGCCACATTAAAACCGAGTAAACATCTTTATCTGTAGCCGAAGGGGAACGGAAATTTTCTTTTTGTGCGCGTTAGCTGCTGGACTCATCGACAAGTAAACAGTTGTTTGATGTACTGCCACGCGGGATTAGCCGAGCGGTCTTGGGCGTTGCACTCACGGACTGTGCGGCTGATCCCGGCGGAGGTTCGAGTCCTCCCTCAGGCATGGGTGTGTGTGTTTGTCCTTAGGATAATTTAGCTCAAGTAATGTGTAAGCTTAGGGACTGATGACCTTAGCAGTTAAGTCCCATAAGATTTCACACAGATTTGAACATTTGATGTACTGTAAAATTTGGAAATACGTTTTGAGCAGTAATAAGAGAAATAAACCACAAAGGAAAGCAACGAACGGTTCTCGCAAAGCCGCTGAGAGTGGCATATGACAAAAAGGAATCTTTCGATTTATCTTAATGTATTCTATTGGCTGTTACATAGCATTGTGGATTATCATTTACACACCTGCTGATGGTGCATATCTGTACGAAGTGACGTTGATATCCAGTCACGTGTCCTGAGTGCTTCACTTTTTTTGTCAGGCAGGGTATACTGATCGCTTATGATGACTTTTCGGCAAACGGAATAATCCCTACATAAGAATCAACACGGTTTCCGGAAGGAAACGTCATACAAGGTGCTAGTGAATTTTTCTGCAGAGATGTTTGGAATTTAATCCAAGATGTTGGTGCAAAGTCTGGAGATCATGGCCTGTTCTACATCGCCTCTGCTCATCTTGCCGGTCAGATACCGGCGGTGAAAATTTTTCTTGCCGCCAGAATTCGAATCGAACTTACTCCGAATCAAGAACTACCGAACAAGCGTGCGTTATCGAAGTCTGCGACGGAGGCGGGTATATGCTGAGATAGGAGAGAAAATTATGACGACGTTAAACGATGATATTATAAGCATAAGTATTATATTATATATATAATGTAAGTATAAGTAGAAAATATTATAAGTATAGGTATAAGCCAAGGCATAAATCCTGTACAGCCAGCAGGAGTGGCGGAGCGGTCCTAGGCGCTACGGTCTGGAACCGCGCGACCGCTACGGTCGCAGGTTCGAATCCTGCCTCGAGCATGGATGTGTGTGATGTCCTTAGGTTAGTTAGGTTTAAGTAGTTCTAAGTTCTAGGGGACTTATGACCTCAGAAGTTAAGTCCCGTAGAGCTCAGAGCCATTTGAACCACATTTTTGTACTAACTGCTGGAAGAAAATGATGAAGACATTCCACACAAGAGTTACGTAATAGTGGAGCTGAAACAAATCTCAAACATAGGACAAAGCTTGACAAAATTTCGTTGTAACAGTTATCAATCGTCATTTATCAAACGAATATGATTCATATTACACTGTATGTAAGAGTGAACTTACAGGTCTGTACATAATTCAAAATATTTGTGTAAATTAAATTTTAATGCAGGCCACTGTTTCCATTTAAAGTAATATCTATGTGTTACTTTCAAGATGAAATATGAATGAAAATTGCAGCACTGATTCAAACGCTGAAACTCCACAGTGTTCCATTACATTGGCTTACCGTACATTTGGAATTAGTCCGGACAGACCTGGTTTCTTAGTGCTGTCCATGGTGATGTCCGGAGTTGCAAAAATGTCCAGGGTTTGGGAATTTTATGCCTGGCAAATTTAGTTGGTTAGATTACTTCCACTTCGTGAGAATGTTAGTTTCGAATTTAAGTATAAAACAGCTATTGTTTCATGCTTACTAGGTTTCAAGTTGGCATCGAGTGCAATGCTTGACTTCATACAAATCAAATGAACTGCCCCCTGGTTTCCTTAGTGTCTACTCTTTGTTCTGTTGCAGAGACGTATCTTTGACACCTACTGTTCTGTCTATACATCGAGGAAGCAGTGACGGAAATAAGTGAAAGATTCTGGAGTGGGATTAGAATGAAATGAATGTTTGGAAATTACAACCAATGATGGTACAATCAACAGATGTTAGTTAAACATCTGTTAACTTTTATTAGCGATCTACCAGCATTGGCTATAATTTTCATATATTTAAACACCGTCGCAAGCCTCATGCACAGAGATGAGTTCTACCAAGACTATTGTTCAGTAGTTTCGGTAAATAAATGGCGTAGTAATTTGTAAGATTACCGGTAGTATTGGTAGATTGCTAGAGAAAAAAGAATAAATGAGTGTGCGAGGGACATTGTGAGTGGATGACTTTTCTTTGTATTTTGTGTCTTTGTTTGTTTTGCACATAGTGAGAACGGCACATCGTTAAGTGTTAGTCCATTGTGTATTTTATATCCTTATAAAATATAAATTCTAGTTTATAAATAATAGAAATTAGTTGATCGCGTAACCTCTGCACTTTTTACGTAAGCAGAACAAGACTTTTGATATACGTACTGTTTACATGCACAAACATAAAAAATATTTATAACTATTGTTGTTACTTTGTACTCTCTGGGTCGTTCTTCACCATGATCAAGAGCAACAGTTTCCTGTTATTACTGATAAGTGCGAAAGTTGTTTACTAATTGTGGAAACATATTTTATGTAAGCTCAACGAAGTATTGAAGTGATATTTGATATGTTTTTGATTTACGCTTGTATTCTATTTTTAATTTTAACTTTTTCGAATAAATTGCGTTTTCTAGCTTTATTTGAAAAACCTGTATTGGCTTTTTTTTATTTTTACTATAACATCCCCGTGTTTCACGTTATAAATCAACAATTTTCAAATAAAACCTGATTTAACCACTCAGAGCTTCAGTTTTTGTACAAATACTGTTTATTTTTAAGTAATGGACAGGAGGATAACAATTTACAACAGAAATTTTCCGTAGTTTAAGTGCTACTTTTTATATCCTCACTCGGTTTCTACGTGGTTCACTGCTTCCGATTTAAAGGGGAATCTAGTATCACGTCACATAAAAAGCGATCGTAATGATGTAATACCCGACAGATATGCAATACACCTAACGCAAAGGTACCACGGTTACTAGGTTACGATCTTAAAGTGATCAAGGCTACTAGGATAATTACCTTAGTCTACACTTACTTCCGATAGTATATGTTAACTTACAGCTCGACTGTCTCTCGTATTAAAAAAAGGAAAAGAAAAGAAAAAAATTATATCAGTGAAAGTATGGAAGAATTTCAGGAGTTGTCGAATGGAAGAACAGTCAAATGAACATTCATTCACTATGGATTGAGCGTAAATCGAAAAAAGCTGAGAGTACAGAAAAGTAGCAGAAATGATATTAGCGTCAAAGTTAACATCATAATTGGGAAGCAGGAAGTAGACAAAGTGAAGGAATTTTATTGCTTTGGATGAACATTACACATGAGGAACGAAGTACGGAGTACATTTAAAGGAGACTAGCACAGGAAAAGAAAGCATTTCTAGTCAACGGAAGTCTACTTGTATCAAACATTCGCCTTAATTTGAGTAAAATATTTGTGAGGATGTACGTTTGGATCACAGTATTGTGTGGAAGCTAATCATGGGCTGTAGGAAAACCGTAAAAGAAGACAATCGAAGCGTGTGGTACTATACAAGGAACTTGAAACTTATCTAGGCTCGCAAGATAAGGAATGAGGAGGTTCTCCGCAGATTTGGCGAAGAAAAGAACAGATGGGAAACACTAACAAGATGAAGAGACAGGATGATAGGACACAAACTAAGACATCAGGGAATGGTTTCCACGGTAGTACAGGGAGTTGTATATGGTAAAAACTGTAATGGAGTAAGAGATCGGAATATATCCAACAAATAATAGAGAATGTTGTGTATCATTGCTATCTGGAGACGAATAGGTTGGCACAGGAAAGAGTGTCCTGACGGCCAGCATCAACCCAGCCAGAATACTGGCATCTATGTGATCAACAAGGTTTAACATGCTGCCGCAGTTGTTCTTGTCCCTCTCGATCTAGTACATAAATTCACTACCGTGGCATCCCGATTCGTTTGGAGAGGCATCATATTCCATTTAATGCAGCAATTTTGCATCGACTTATCGGTGGGCCGGCCATTAAAGAGACGAAGGTGCAATGTACGGCTGCCTTTCTTGTTTGCCAAGTAAAGTAATTTCCAACAGCCATAGCAGCTACCACAAACATACTTCACGAGTCCTGGCCCTGACGATGAATTAAACTACTTCACTGTGAACTTGGGTATATTCTACAATATTATGTAAGATTTATATCTCTACAGCCGGCTGCGGTGGTCTAGCGGTTCAGGCGCTCAGTCCGGAACCGCGCGACTGCTACGGTCGCAGGTTCGAATCCTGCCTCGGGCATGGACGTGTGTGATGTCCTTAGGTTAGTTAGGTTTAAGTAGTTCTAAGTTCTAGGGGACTGATGACCAGAAATGTTAAGTCCCATAGTGCTCAGAGCCATTTGAACCATTTTTTATATCTCTACAAGATGAACTTCAGATAGGAGTCTGTCCAAGAGTTTCTGAGACTGATTTTATTCCTGGGGTATAAGTGACATCAGTGTAGTACCTACAGTAGCGTCTTGAACTGTAAACAAAAGATATGCACTCGACCATATGTGACGTTGTGTTTACGAGACAGTGCGACTACTGCAAAGAGGCAAAAATTGCAACATATTTTTATAAGGAGGATTTTATCACGAGTTTATTTTCAACATTTTATTTTTCCGCCAAAGCGGAGATACTTAATTTAATAAGTATATTAGGCAGTGCTAATGCAGTGAGACGAACTACAAAAAGTTTACATACAGCCATTTAACACCAAGTTTTGATGTTTATAAATTTATACACGTTTACATTTTGGAATATGGAATACATGTTAACTATGGTTTGTGATACAGTCAAACACATGGAGTTACAGAGATTAAAATCTTTTTACCTGAACGTTCGCGCGACTTTCTCAACATGATAGCAGAAAAGCGGAACATACATATGGTGAACCAAACACTGAACTAACTTCAGCGACTTGTCTGTGCAGTCGAGGATATTGCTCTTGGAGTAACATTTTATAAAAGTCTTGTACATTCCTGGATTGGTCAAACAGGTCATTGAACTGGATGCTACACTGTATATCTCTGAGCACGAGTTGCAGGTAATGAGGAGTTACATCAGCTGTCACAAGCGAGAACGGTCTGACAAATAAATCGAATTCAGTCTCCAATGTGCAAAACCTTGAAATCACTCTGCGAACTCCTGATAAAATGTTTCAATAATTGAAACATGGTCAGTGACGTCTGTTTCAGAAATAACTGCCCCGAGTTCCGGCAAAAGTTCCACGTCTTGAACGTCAAACTGGTTTTTCCATAGGATTAATTTTTGTTTTATGGCACCAATCTTGTCCGCCATATCTGTTACCAAACGATTCTTCCTAACGTTAAAAGATTTGATGAAATCAGATAGTTGGTGTTATCCACGATAAAAGATTTTATCACTGCTCCATTTACTCGTAGTCCAGTTTTTCCCAAATAGTAGCCTTAAGTTCAGTCAACATTCACTCTCGTTCGCCAGAAGACAAATTGTGACTGTCGTCACGATGTTTCAATGAATGTTTTTCCAACTCGTCAAATACCATGGCGTATTAATCACTCTGCATGGCGTTCAAAGTACGCGGAAAGTAAAGCAATTATTATTCACCCGTGATGGTATGACTTCAATATTTTTTTCTTTTTTTGGATAATTGTATAGACGCCGTGGTATTCCTAATTCAGAGCGTAAATCGAATTTAACACAGTTGGTATTGTTGGCAAATAGTGGCAAGCTAGCCGTATCGCTCTAGCGGCATCCGGCTGCAGCCTTCTCCTGTTCCTCCTTGCGTCTCAGCCACAGGAGCCGCTGCGCCCGGAGCGCTGGGCAGGTTTTTCGCAGCCGGTCCGCTCGCTTTCGCGGAGAGCTGTTTGTCCGGGCCTGTTTTAGTGTGAAGGGGTAGGACACACAAAGTGAAGTCTACACTACCCAATCAATGCGACACATCAAAGTACGAGCCTCGATAACATATCGCGAATAATAAACAAGTATTTGTTATCACCTTGCAGTAGTTTGATTAACGAATTTATATCCACAGGAGAAACTTGAGGCCGACAGAATACTGCAGAATTTGCGCACTTTTGGAATCATTTTTGAAGAAAAACGAGCTTCTCTCACAGAATCAGCACATAATCGGAAAATGCCATCTGTGTGGTGCACTGCTTGCTTCATTCCCAAAAGACGTCTTACAAAGAACAAATTCAGGAAATGTTGTATGTTCTGCCTTCCTAGATACCCGTAGGGCAGTAGATACCACAACACATTGTTAACTAGTAGATAAAGTTCTGTGGGTATCTCTTTAACACACGACTGGCTTGAGGAATATCTGACTAGCAGAAATCAGTCTGTTATACTCGACAACGAATGTTCCACAGAAACGAGAGTAGCTGCAGGTGTAATTCAGAAAGCGTAATAGGACCACTAACTTTTTCAATACATACAGGATTATTCTAAAGTGAATGTAAAAAATCGGAGGGCTGGGAGAGAGAGTCATAATAAGCAAGTGTCACAAAGGAATCCACGTCAGCATCCCTTAGCGTTCGACGCTCGGCATCATTTAACAGCGGCGGGCGCCGCCGGGAAGATAGCCATAAAACCACCCATCAAGTCGACGTGGTAGCAAGTGTGGAAGACTACGTTTCCAATTTCTGTGTGAAATCGTGGTAAAAGAGAGGTGGGGCTTACATTCCATGCATGGCCTTTATTTACAAACACTGGCAAAAACTGGTCGAAATTACGCATTGATGCTTGAATGCACGCCGTGCAATGGTGCCTGAGTGATTGTCGAACTCTTTCTAACACCTCTGGCATAGCATGGATTGCTTCAGAGGCTGTCATTATCCACGTTATCAGCTCTTTATTCGTCTCGATAGGCGTTTCTAAAAAAAAAAAAAAACAAAAACAAAAAAAAAACACACACACATTTCACGTGTCCCCAGACGAAAAAATCAAGGGGTGTCAAGTCGGAGGTGTCCGTAGCTCGTGGTCTAGTGACTAGCCTTGCTGCTTCTGGATCATGGGGTCCTGGGTTCGATTCCTGGCCAGGGGAATCATTCATAAAAGTGGAGAGATTGGACTGAGTAAATATTACGAATTTGTACGGGCGCTGATAACCACGCAGTTGAGTGCTCCACAAACCAAACATCATCATCATCATCAAGTCGGAGAAACTTGAAAGCCATGTCACTGTCCCACAGCGCCCAACCATTTTCTCACCAAAGGTCTCATCCACATGATTTCGCACCGCATGAGCGAAGTGCACAGATGCACCATCGTATTGGTACCATATGCGCTGTCACACATTGAGTGGAACGTGTTCCAATAACTCTGGCACCTTTTCCCTAAAGAAGATTAAGTACCTGTTTGTGTCCTATCGTCGGGGAAGATTTTGTGGACCAATCTGATTATCGCCTACCAGTTAAGCTCATATGTTGATTGCGAATGACTCTTGGTGACTACAAGCAAACGTGGCGACTGGAATTTCCCATACCTACACGTCTTCATTGTGGCTGTTAAACACACCTTCCCTCGTAAAGGACACCTCATCCATATAAAGTGCGGAAATTCCCTCCGGCGAAAAACCACTGGCAGAAGTCATTGTGACGCGGAAAATTTTCTGTGCTAAAGGATTGATCATTCTGTACGTGGTAAAGGTGCAATTCATCTTAATTCCACACACGCCAGACCGTAGCCACTTCTCGAGCAACACTCCACGAGCTTGTTGACAGCATGTTTTGCAGCAGTGCTAACGCCTCCTCCTCAAACTCTGGTGGAAGTATCGTGCGTTGACGACTACGTCCGTCCGGCCTTCGAAACTGTGTTACAACGGGTTTTCGATCTAGGCCTTAAACGTACATGCACCATGGCCATCTCATCTTAAGTGCATCTCTTTCTCTTAGGGACCTATGCATGGGGTTGAACGTCCGTGGATCTGGCACTCTACGATTCGGGAACCGCTGATTGCAGTACCGTAGAGCAGAGTGAGCATTTCGTCCACTGTTTCGCAAACACAGTACATGCCTACCCTTACCTTCCAAGAAAACCACTCCATTTCCCATCTGCTTCGCACAAAACCAAACACAAGACCGCCCCTTAGCTGAGTGATCAGTACGTCCGACTGCCGTGCAGTGGACTTGGATTCTAATCCCGAGAGAGTCGGAGATTTTCTCCACTCGCAGACTGGGTATTGTGTTGTCTTCATCATCATTTCATCATCATCGACACGCAAGTCACCCAGTGTGGCGTCAGCTGAAAACAGTTTGCAACTTGGTGACCGGTCTTCCCCAGGTGGGTCCTCCCGGCCGTCAATGCCATACGATAATTCATTTTTTTCCATTACATTTCAGCACCAACCACAGGAGTGTCCCCATTCGTTGGCACACTGACACAGGACGAACCAGACACTGCAGAGTGCATAGGTGACGCAGTCTGTGCGACATCGTATCAAACCTACATTTGCACTGCCAAACGCAACTCAGTCGACATTTGCACTGTACGCCGGAAGAAACTCTGAGGTGTTGCCACGCCGCCCTCCAATGCTAAATTTGTGATCCCTTGATGCCTCAGAACATGTCCTACCAACCGGTCCCTTCTTATAGTCAAGTTGTGCCACAAACTCCTCTTCTCCCCAATTCTATTCAATACCTCCTCATTAGTTATATGATCTACCCATTTAATCTTCAGCATTCTTCTGTAGCACCACATTTCGAAAGCATCTATTCTCTTCCTGTGTAAACTATTTATCGTCCATGTTTCACTTCCATATATGGCTACACTCCATACAAATACTTTCAGAAACAACTTCCTGACACTTACATCAATACTCGATGTTAACAAATTTCTCTTCTTCAGAAACGCTTTCCTTGCCATTGCCAGTCTACATTTTATATCCTCTCTACTTCGACCATCATCAGTTATTTTGCTCCCCAAATAGCAAAACTCCTTTATTACTTTAAGTGTCTGATTTCCTAATCTAATACCCTCAGCATCTTCCGACTTAATTCGACTACATTCCATTATACTCGTTTTACTTTTGTTGATGTTCATCTTATATCCTCCTTTCAAGACACTGTCCATTCCGTTCAACTGCTCTTCCAAGTCCTTTGCAGTCTCTGACAGAATTACACTCCTGGAAATGGAAAAAAGAACACATTGACACCGGTGTGTCAGACCCACCATACTTGCTCCGGACACTGCGAGAGGGCTTTGCAAGCAATGATCACACGCACGGCACAGCGGACACACCAGGAACCGCGGTGTTGGCCGTCGAATGGCGCTAGCTGCGCAGCATTTGTGCACCGCCGCCGTCAGTGTCAGCCAGTTTGCCGTGGCATACGGAGCTCCATCGCAGTCTTTAACACTGGTAGCATGCCGCGACAGCGTGGACGTGAACCGTATGTGCAGTTGACGGACTTTGAGCGAGGGCGTATAGTGGGCATGCGGGAGGCCGGGTGGACGTACCGCCGAATTGCTCAACACGTGGGGCGTGAGGTCTCCACAGTACATCGATGTTGTCGCCAGTGGTCGGCGGAAGGTGCACGTGCCCGTCGACCTGGGACCGGACCGCAGCGACGCACGGATGCACGCCAAGACCGTAGGATCCTACGCAGTGCCGTAGGGGACCGCATCGCCACTTCCCAGCAAATTAGGGACACTGTTGCTCCTGGGGTATCGGCGAGGACCATTCGCAACCGTCTCCATGAAGCTGGGCTACGGTCCCGCACACCGTTAGGCCGTCTTCCGCTCACGCCCCAACATCGTGCAGCCCGCCTCCAGTGGTGTCGCGACAGGCGTGAATGGAGGGACGAATGGAGACGTGTCGTCTTCAGCGATGAGAGTCGCTTCTGCCTTGGTGCCAATGATGGTCGTATGCGTGTTTGGCGCCGTGCAGGTGAGCGCCACAATCAGGACTGCATACGACCGAGGCACACAGGGCCAACACCCGGCATCATGGTGTGGGGAGCGATCTCCTACACTGGCCGTACACCACTGGTGATCGTCGAGGGGACACTGAATAGTGCACGGTACATCCAAACCGTCATCGAACCCATCGTTCTACCATTCCTAGACCGGCAAGGGAACTTGCTGTTCCAACAGGACAATGCACGTCCGCATGGATCCCGTGCCACCCAACGTGCTCTAGAAGGTGTAAGTCAATTACCCTGGCCAGCAAGATCTCCGGATCTGTCCCCCATTGAGCATGTTTGGGACTGGATGAAGCGTCGTCTCACGCGGTCTGCACGTCCAACACGAACGCTGGTCCAACTGAGGCGCCAGGTGGAAATGGCATGGCAAGCCGTTCCACAGGACTACATCCAGCATCTCTACGATCGTCTCCATGGGAGAATAGCAGCCTGCATTGCTGCGAAAGGTGGATATACACTGTACTAGTGCCGACATTGTGCATGCTCTGTTGCCTGTGTCTATGTGCCTGTGGTTCTGTCAGTGTGATCATATGATGTATCTGACCCCAGGAATGTGTCAATAAAGTTTCCCCTTCCTGGGACAATGAATTCACGGTGTTCTTATTTCAATTTCCAGGAGTGTATAATGTCATCGGCGAACCTCAAAGTTTTTATTTCTTCTCCATGGATTTTAATACCTACTCCGAACTTTTCTTTTGTTTCCTTTTCTGCTTGTTCAATATACAGATTGAATAGCATCGGGGAGAGGCTACAACCCTGTCTCACTCCCTTCACAACCACTGCTTCCCTTTCAAGTCCCTCGACTCTTATAACTGCCATCTGCTTTCGGTACAAACTGTAAATAGCCTTTCGCTCCCTGTATTTTACCCCTGCCACATTCAGAATTTGAAAGAGAGTATTCCAGTCAACATTGTCAAAAGCTTTATCTAAGTCTACAAATGCTGGAAACGTAGGTTTGCCTTTCCTTAATCTTTCTTCTAAGATAAGTCGTAGGGTCAGTATTGCCTCACGTGTTCCAACATTTCTACGGAATCCAAACTGATCTCCCCTAGGTCGGCTTCTACCAGTTTTTTCCATTTGTCTGTAAAGAATTCGCGTTAGTATTTTGCAGCTGTGACTTATTAAACTGATAGTTCGCTAATTTTCACATCTGTCAACACATGCTTTTTTGGGATTGGAATTATTATATTCTTCTTGAAGTCTGAGGGAATTTCGCCTGTCTCATACATCTTGCTCACCAGATGGTATAGTTTTGTCAGGACTGGCTCTCCCAAGGCTGTCAGTAGTTCTAATGAAATGATGTCTACTCCCGGGGCCTTGTTTCGACTTAGGTCCTTCACCTCTCTGTCAAACTCTTCACGCAGTATCATATCTCCCATTTCATCTTCATCTACATCCTCTTCCATTTCCATAATATTTGTCCTCAAGAACAACGCCCCTGTATAGACCCTCTATATACTCATTCCACCTTCCTGCTTTCCCTTCTTTGCTTAGAACTGGGTTTTCATCTGAGCTCTTGATATTCATGCAAGTGGTTCTCTTTTCTCCAAAGGTCTCTTTAATTTTCCTGTAGGCAGTATCTATCTTACCCCTCGTGAGATAAGCCTCTACATCCTTACAGTTGTCCTCTAGCCATTCCTACTGAGCCATTTTGCACTCCTGTCGATCTCATTTTTGAGACGTTTGTATTCCTTTTTGCCTGCTTCATTTACTGCATTTTTGTATTTTCTCCTTTCATCAATTAAATTCAGTATCTCTTCAGTTACCCAAGGATATCTACTAGCCTTCGTCTTTTTACCTACTTGATCCTCTGCTGCCTTCACTATTTCATTTCTCACAGCTACCCATTCTTCTTCTACTGTATTTCTTTCCCCCATTCCTGTCAATTGTTTCCTTATGCTCTCCCTGAACTCTGTACAACCTCTGGTTCTTTCAATTAATCCAGATACCATCTCCTTATATTCCCACCTTTTTGCAGATTCTTCAGTTTTAATCTACAGTTCTTAACCAAAAGATTGTGGTCAGAGTCCACATCTACCCCTGGAAATGTGTTACAATTTAAAACCTGATTCCTAAATCTCTCTCTTACCATTGTATAATCTGTCTGAGACCTTCCAGTATATCCAGGCTTCTTCCATGTATACAACCTTCTTTTATGATTCTTGAACCAAGTGTTAGCTATGATTAAGTTATGCTCTGGGCAAAATTTTACCAGGCGGCTTCCTCTTTCATTTCTTAGCCCTAATCCATATTCACCTACTACGTTTCCTTCTCTTCCTTTTCCTACTGTCGAATTCCAGTCACCCATGACTATTAAATTTTCGTCTCCCTTCACTACCAGAATAATTTCTTTTGTCTCACCATACATTTCATCTATTTCTCCATATCCGCAGAGCTAGTTGGCATACAAACTTGTACTACTGTAGTAGGCGTGGGCTTCGTGTCTATCTTGGCCACAATAATGCGTTCACTATGCTGTTTGTAGTAGCTTACCCGCACTCCTATTTTTTTATTCATTGTTAAACCTACTCCTGCATTACCCCTATTTGATTTTGTATTTATAATTCTGTATTCACCTGACCAAAAGTCTTGTTCCTCCTGCCACCGAACTTCACTAATTCCCACTATATCTAACTTTAACCTATCCATTTCCCTTTTTAAATTTTCTAATCTACCTGCCCGATTAAAGGGTCTGACATTCCACGCTCCGATCCGTAGAACGCCAGTTTTCTTTCTCCTGATAACCACGTCCTATTGAGTAGTCCCCGCCCGGAGATCCGAATGGGGGACTATTTTACCTCTGGAATATTTTACCCAAGAGGACGCCATCATCATTTAATCATACAGTAAAGCTGCATGCCCTCGGGAAAAATTACGTGTACTGTACTGTAAGACACTAATACGACCCTTCTGACGGATATACAATCGGTCCCTAGCCCAAGTACTATCCAGAACGTTTGACCCTACCTTTTTAATACCAATAGAAATCGAGGAAGTAACACCGGAACATATTAGTTGCGCATGCTGTCGCATCCATGTCGACACAAGGTTATTATAAATGACTGAAGCTATTTAATAAATTCACATTTTGTCGCAAAACTCAACTTTCATACAGGAAAGCTCAAAAAGTTTTGGTATTATTGCTGCCTCACTTCAGAATTTGCCACGAAAGCGCAACTGTGAGCGGTTATGCCAGATGGCGACAGGTGTCGAAAATGCGCATGTTGTGCCTGTAATGCCGGCCGGAGTGGCCGAGCGGTTCTAGGCGCTTTAGTCTAGAACCGCGCGACCGCGGCGGTCGCAGGTTCGAATCCTGCCTCGGGCATGGATGTGTGTGATGTCCTTAGGTTGGTTAGGTTTACGTAGTTCTAAGTTCTAGGGGACTGATGACCTCAGCTGTTAAGTCCCATAGTGCTCAGAGCCATTTGAACCATTTTTTTGTTCCTGTAATGCACTAACATCATTCTGCCGTATCAGCGCAACGACTTTTCAGAACCAAATTCAATAATGATCCAGCTACTGCTAATTTCATTCGTCGATTATATGTGCAATTTAAAGATTCAGGAAGCCTCTGCAAGGGAAATGAACTGGTCGACCTGCAGTGAGTGCTGAAACAGTTGACCGCGTATGTGCCACTTTCGGACATAGTCCACGGAAGTCGACGAACAGGAAAAGCACAGAGCTGAACCACAACCGACCGTCTGTTAGGTCTTAAAGAAACGACTGAATCCGAAAGCCTTAGCGCTTGCAAATACCACAAGCCATGACTCCCGATAACAAAGTCAGACTCTCTGAATTTTGGGCACAGTTGCAAAAGCTTAAGGAAGAGTATGGGTTTTGTGAGAAACTGATCTTCAATGTTGAAGCAAAATTCTTTGTGGATGCAACAGTGAATAGTCACAGTGTGCGAGTCTGCAGAACAGAGAATCCCAACGCTACCATTCAGCACATTTGAGATTCACCAAAAGTAAATGTGTTCCGCGCAGTTTCACGGTTTAAAGTTCCCTTTCTATTCTGTGAAAATACTGTTATAGGATACGCCTATCTGGACACACTGGAAAACTGACTCATACCACAACTGCATACCGACAGTGTAGACTTGGTTCATCAAATGTAATGTATTGCGAATACATAGAAAGAAGGATCCTTTATTGTATGATTATATGATGGCGGAACAAACACTGGTAGCAGTTACTTCTGTAAAATATCTGGGAGTATGCGTGCGGAACGATTTGAAGGGGAATGATCATATAAAATTAATTGTTGGTAAGGCGGGTACTAGGTTGAGATTCATTGGGAGAGTGCTTAGAAAATGTAGTCCATCAACAAAGGAGGTTGCTTACAAAACACTCGTTCGACCTATACTTGAGTATTGCTCATCAGTGTGGGATCCGTACCAGATCGGTTTGACGGAGGAGATAGAGAAGATCCAAAGAAGAGCGGCGCGTTTCGTCACAGGGTTATTTGGTAACCGTGATAGCGTTACGGAGATGTTTAATAAACTCAAGTGGCAGACTCTGCAAGAGAGGCGCTCTGCATCGCGGTGTAGCTTGCTCGCCAGGTTTCGAGAGGGTGCGTTTCTGGATGAGGTATCGAATATATTGCTTCCCCCTACTTATACCTCCCGAGGAGATCACGAATGTAAAATTAGAGGGATTAGAGCGCGCACGGAGGCTTTCAGACAGTCGTTCTTCCCGCGAACCATACGCGACTGGAACAGGAAAGGGAGGTAACGACAGTGGCACGTAAAGTGCCCTCCGCCACACACCGTTGGGTGGCTTGCGGAGTATAAATGGAGATGTAGATGTAGATGTACTACCACTACCATCACGCCATTCGTGAATTCTTAAACGGGAAGTTCAGAAAAGATGGATCGGTTGTGGTGGGCTGACGATCAGCAATTCATGTCATGGGTTCCACGGTCTCCGGACCTAAGCTCATTCAATTTTTTTTGTGATGTTATGTGAAAGAATAAGTGTTTATTCCTCCTCTACCAACAAACCTATCAGAACTGCAAAATCACGCCAACAGTGCTTTTGGACAGCTGAGACGAACGTGGGAAGAACTTGATCATCGACTTCATATCCCCAGAACCAGTAGGACGGCATTTACGGAGCACTTCTAATCCGTTAAAAACTTTTTGACTTTTTGTATGTGTACAAAGCCCTGTGACAATATGTGAAATAATACGACTACAACAGATCAGTGAAATCGCTTCAGTCCCTTATAATAACCTTGCATCTACACAAGCTTATCTTCATAACTGAACTTACCTGTTTCTTGTACACCATATCAAACCTTCGGTTCTTTAAGGCTGCAAACTTGTCGGTGATGGCTTCACAGAACGACTGTGGTTCTGTTAACTGCGCTATAAGTTCTTTCTGGATTGAAATATTCTGAAATATCATTCCTCACGTATGTTATACGCTTCAGGCAAGAAAAACTTCGTTCCACAGATGATGTAGTAAACGAGATAGACAGAAAAAGGGGTAACAGTTTCTAAGTATCCTTAAAAATCCCCATAAGCGTTTCTAACAACTTTCCGGTGAAAATCTTTGTATGCTTCACATAGGCATGTAAATTAGAAAGTTCTTTTCTTAAGCATTGTTTGTTGAAGAACGCAACCTCAAAAAAATTTTGAAAGTTTTCATTTGCACAAGAAGGAAAATATGTGGTATTCTTCAAATTTTGTGGTGGCGGCAAGGCGAACAAAGCTAATTTTTTTCACAATCGCGAAATCTCTCACCATTGCCATCAAAACATTGCCCAAAATTTCGTAGTACAAGTCTAGATACGTCTGAACGAATTCATCCCGAGAGATGGAACTGTCCTCTCGTGAGAGGTACATGTCTGTCACTGTGCTGGCCTTTTGAAAGATAATGGAAAAATACTGTTCGTTCATCTTGTTTCTTAGGGTATCACAATTACTCCATACTTTACACAGGCAGTAGTTAAAATCCAATGACTTTATCTGCAAAACATTGAACGGTATATCTTTCAAACAAAATATATCATGAAACACTACTGCCAAAAACGTAAATTCAAATTTGTTCATGCCGTTCACAACACTTCTGGCAAGTAAGTGGAATTATTACCACACTATTCACAGACAGCTATGGTTTTGAAAACCTCTGTCAACTTTTACCAGTTATCCACAATTACATTCAATAATTTCGAGTTAGAGCTCCAGCGAAAGTAGCCGAGAATAAAATTTCCATGTACCTCAGAGCATGCCTCCTCCACAGACTATCTCAAATGGTGGCGTCACGGTTTTTGCAGCAACGATACAGTTATGTTCGGCCTGTGGCTTCTCCCATTAGGTTGAGCTGCGAGAAAGGCGGGCTACTTCATTTCACCTGATAAGAATCGCGCTAGCTGCTACAAGAAAGTTCCACCCGGCACAAAAAAGGGAAATAAGTTTGGAGTAAAAACCAGCGTATATGGCAAGATAAATAAACTTTTTTTAAAATGTGTCAAGATGAAGATTTTGGTGAAGTGCCACTTCACCTACTACCCCCGAACAGCCGCTACTGACTTTCGGAGAGTTTGTGTAGATATTGGATTCTATCACGAGCAGCAAAGATTTAAAACATATATAAAAATAAAAGAGAAAAATATTGCCGTTAGTGAGTAGAACATAGGAGACCACAATAAATATCAGAGGCGTGATAAAACTTGATTGCAGGTAACATCCTGTAGCAAAATACAACGGCTTCACTTGCTTTGCAGGTTTTAGGTGTAATATATCGAGATGAATCACACTCCACAAATACAAGATTATGTTACATATCTGGTGGACTCGCACCAAAAGATTAAAAAATAATTGTGGTACTAGAAACGTTTTAAAAAAATTTTAAGCTGTGCGCTGTCGCAGAAGCTCCAACTCAAAAAGAGACTTCTTCGTAGTTGTCTTTAAGTCAAGATCACTTTAAAAAGTTATACTTTGTGCTTTCATCAAACACTAAGAAGCCCCAAAAGCATGAAGGTTTTACTTTTTCGTTCTACTTAGAAGGATAACAGTTCTTAACATAAGATTTTGGGACGTATAGTTTTTGATGTTTAAGCAGGAAGCAGTTTTATTAGTTTTAGTACCTGGTGAAAAATTTAATTTCCATATTAATGTTAACAGTGTTTTAATTACTGAGAGAATTAATAATTTTTAGAAGAATTTTAATCCTCGTCAACTAATTTCTCGATGGATAACACATAAGAAGATGATCTTGTTAACGCTGGAGGAGCTTTTCTTTCGCTGGAATCGTATTTGCGACGAAGAAAGGTCGAAGTGTTAGTTAGGATGACCTAAGGCCAGGCTACAGTGACGGGAAGGACATACTTACTAGAGCAAAAAATTAAACTAAAGAAATGTTAATTGCACTACAAGTTTAGTATTTCTGATCGGTTTTCGCTGATATCATTTAATGTTATTCCACCTTCATCATTTCATTTTAGCAAATTTGATCCAATTAAGATTGAGTCTGTCATCCCCTAGCCCTGGGTTACAAGCTCTGATAAATAAGTCAGTTTTCTGTATCAGTCACTATATTGTTAACTGTAACACTTATTTTATCGACGGTTCACTCCATCATCTTCAGGTGCACGAGTTACGTAGTCACACCACTGATACTGGCGCAGAGCACAGACTTGTTGTCAGAACAGCAGATCACCTGAAGAGGTTATTTTTTTCTGAAACATTACTGCTTAAGTTATAAAGACAATTTATGCAAGAGTAATGTCTACTTACAGTCAAAGTAGAATCCACACTGAATACAGCTACAATACCAGTTCGAAGAATCTGTTTAGTCGTAATTTACCTACAGGTACACATTACTCTTGATTATTTATGTTTTTGTCAGTGAATAGCGCAACCAGCTACAAATACTTCGAAAAAACCTTATTTTAATGGTATAACCGGTTTAGAGCTATCATTGCCATTCTCGGATGGCCTACTTTCATAAATCAGTCATGTATTCGTCAGCAGCATGCTATCGGCTCCTATGCTGCCCAAGAACATTAGCAGGAACGGACGACATACTGCTAAAAATTACATTCATGTTACTGGAGAAGTTCGTCATCCGAAGATTCCAAATAGTAGCCCGAAACCATTCGTAACATTGAAACAAAGGTTTTTAGCCGATTTTATGCTTCGTCAACAATGCACGTCGGCGGAGTTCAACACGTTTCAATACAGATAAAATGAAATTTATCTTTTTAACTTTAGCGGCACTGTTTGTAGAAAAAATGAATCATTTTTATCATCAGCTAAAGACGAAACACAACTACTTTTTCACTGGATTTGTTCCTGTGAGGCGGCAGTAGTGCTCTGAAATAATAATACGAAAACAACAACGTTTCTCTTTACCTGAAGACGACGGCCTGAAGGATCGAACACGTACTGGAACAAAAAACAAGTGAGTGGCGCCGAAAACTATTTTATTTATATTTCATACACTACGTGGTCAAAAGTATTCGGACACTCCCAAAAACACACGTTTTTCATATTAGGTGCATTGTGCTGCCACCTACTTCCAGGTAGCCCATATCAGCGGCCCCAGTAGTCATTAGACATCGTGAGAGAGCAGATTGGGGCGTTCTGCGGAACTCACGGACTTCGAATGTGGTCAGGTGATTGGGTGTCACTTGTATCATACGTCTCTACGCGAGATTTCCACACTCCTAAACATCCCTAGGTCCACTGTCTCCGATGTGATAGTGAAATAGAAACGTGAAGTGACACGTACAGCACAAATGCGTACTGGCCGGCCTCGTCTGTTGACTGACAGAGACCGCCGACAGTTGAACACGATCGTAACGTGTAATAAGCAGACATCTATCCAGATGATCACACAGGAATTACAAACTGCATCAGGATCCATTGCAAGTACTATGACAGTTAGACGGGAGGTGAGAAAACTTGGATTTATGATCGAGCGGCTGCTCATAAGGCGCACATGAGGCCGGTAAATGCCAAACAACGTCTCGCTTGGTGTAAGGAGCGTAAGCATTGGACTATTGAACAGTGGAAAAACGTTGTATGGAGTGACGAATCACGGTGCACAATGAAGCGATCCGGTGGCAGGATGTGGGTATGGCGAATGCCCGGTGAACGTCATCTGCCAGTGCGTGTAGTGCAACTGTAAAATTCGGAGGCGGTGGTGTTGTTGTATGGTCGTGTTTTTCATGGAGGGGGCTTGCACCCCTTGCTGTTTTTCGTGGCACTATCACAGCATAGGCCTACATTGATGTTTTAGGTACCTTCTTGCTTCCCACTGTTGAAGAGCAATTTGGGGATGCCGACTGCATCTTTCAACACGATCGAGCGCCTGTTCGTAATGCACGGACTGCGGCGGAGTGGTTACACGACAATAACATACCTGCACAGAGTTCTGACCTCAGTCCTATAGAACACCTTTGGGATGTTTAGGAACGCCAATTTCGTGCCAAGCGTCATCGACCGACATCGATACCTCTCCTCAGTGCAGCACTACGTGAAGAATGGGATGCCATTCCCCAAGAAACCTTCCAGCACCTGATTGAACGTATGCCTGCGAGATTGGAAGTTGTCATCAAGACTAAGGGTGGGCCAACACCATACTGAATTCCAGCATTACCCATAGAGGGCGCCACGAACTTTTAAGTCATTTTCAGCCAGGTGTCTGTACACTTTTGATCACATAGTGTAATTATCGCAGTCGTCATTTATGTACGAAATAATCACAGATTCCTTCTGTTAGAGATGTTAAAAACTACATACAGCAGAACACTGTGCGGAACTGCTTGTCCCGGAGGCAGCAGGTCGGGTGGCTTCCGCAGACAAAGTGAATTGTGATCCTGGCCGAGCCGGGATCTCGCGGCCCTCCAGCCGGCGTGACCCGCATTTCAATTTTTCAGCCACCGCTGGACCAGCCCGTCTTCCTCACGTGCCGAGAGAACACACAGCGGCGACGGCAGTGGTTCTATCCAGTGACTGTCGGCAAGAATTTTTGCTCATGGCTGCCAGTAGAAAGAGATCTACTGACTTAGCGATACAACTCTTCTCCCACCCAAAATACCAGCTAACTTTTTAGTGTAGCAACCCAGAGATGTCAAAATTCGCGGTGCATCCCTGATTTTATTATTACGGGCGAACTGACCTTTAACGGTCACGCTACACTGTATTTCCTCTTCCTTTTCCTTGAGTTAGCTGTATCTCCAATACTCCTTCTTGCGTACGCTGGCCTCCTTTCTTTGTTCTTCTGTCCAAATTCGTCCACTTCACTACATCTGCGAAGACGTGCTGAAAGCAATACCTCCGAATATTTTACGTGAAAACTCTCAAAGATTTTTAAATTAAATAAATGTTATTAACATTATACATCTTTATTCTTCACGTCTACATACACTGAACCGAGCGAGGGGGCGCAGTGGTTAGCACACTGGACTCGCATTCGAGAGGACGACGGTTCAATCCCGTCTCCGGCCATCCTGATTTAGGTTTTCCGTGATTTCCCCAAATCGCTTCAGGCAAATGCCGGGATGGTTCCTTTGAAAGGGCACGACCGATTTCCTTCGCCATCCTTCCCTCACCCGAGCTTGTGCTCCGTCTCTAATGACCTCGTTGTCGACGGGACGTTAAACACTAATCACCACCAGACACTGAAAATCGCAACACCGGAATTTATTAAAGTAGAGTGATGAAATTTCGGGAATACATTTGTCTAGGTAACATATTCGAGTGACTGGCATTGCGAGATCACACGTTGATGTAAGCGCGAGACTAGTCACTGCAAATGTGAAATGCTCCTACATTAATAACCAGTGCAACCGCCAGAATGTTGAAGGCAAGGATGCAAACGTGAATGCGTTGTATTATACGAGGGCTATTCGGAAAGTAAGGTCCGATAGGTCGGGAAATGGAAACCACGGTAAACATCTAAAATGTTTTATTTGCAACAGTTAGATACACCTTGCAGCTACTTATCTCCATAGTCGCCGATCCGACTTAGACGTGTATCGTAGCGTTGTACCAACTTTCCAATACCCTCGCTATAGAAGGCAGCCGCCAGTGCTTTCCGCCACTTCTCTACGCTGGCCTACGGCTCGTTGTCTTGTGCCAAAATGTTGTCTTCATAGCCAGCGGTTCATGTGAGCAGAGATGAAACTCAGAGGAAGACAATTACAGGCTGTATTGTGGGTAGTCAAACATTTCCAATTGACAACGATGCAGGAGCATCTTCATTGCCCCTGCAGAATGCGGCGGAGAATGGTCTTGAAGAAGAAACAGCACGACAGTTATGTAATGTTAGCTGCATAGCTTCAGGCGAAATTTCTCACCAGGCCCTCGTACTTGGCGGCAGACACTATTTTCTAGACATCTTTACGCACTCACTGCGAGCTCAGAAATGGGAAGAGCGACGTGATGGTCACTGGGGTTATACTAGAGACACTACTCAACACATCTGTGCAAAGCTTTATCGGATTGTCATAGTCGTTTCCATTTCGCGACCGATCGGACCTTACTTTCCGAATAGCCCTCGTATAGGTGCCAGTTATCTGTTTGTGGGATGGAGTTCCACGCCTATTGGACTTGTTCGGTCAGTACAGGGACGGTTAATGCTGTTTGTGGATGACCTTGGCATTGTCGTCCGATGATGTTCCATACGTGCTGGTTTGGAGATAGATTTGGTGATCGAGCAGGCAAGTGCAACATGTCGACACACTGTGGAGCACGTGGAGTTGTAACAGCGGTATGTGAGTGAGTGTTATCCTGAATGCTGTTCATGAATGGCAGCACAAGAGGTCGAATCAACAGCCTGAAGTACAAATTTGCATCCGGGTGGGTGGGATAATCGCGGGAGTCCTCTTGCTGTTGAACGAAATCGCACCCCACACTATAACTCTAGGTGTGGGTCCAGAGTGTCCAGCGTGCAGACAGGTTGGTTGCAGGCTCTCAACTGGCCTCCTTCTAACCGTCATACCGCCACCACTGCCACCGAGGCGGAACCAGCTTTCATCAGAAAACACAACAGACCTCCACTTTGCCCTCCAATGACCCCCTCCACTTTGCCCTCCAATGACCCACCTTGAGACCAGTGAAGTATCACATGGCGGTAGTTTGGGGTTAGTGGAATCATGCTGCAGAACGTCTGCTCAGAACTGTCGCCGAAGTAATCGATTTGTAACACTTCGTTATCTCACTGTGGTGTCAATTGCTGCTCACATAGCTGCTGCAGAAATATGACGATGCGCCAGAGGCTCGCTCCGAACGCAATGGTATTCTCTCTCGGTATTGCCACGTGGCTTTCCGAAGCCAGGTCTTCTTGCGACCGTGTATTCTCATAACCACCACCAGCAGCAGCAATCGTGTGCAGTGGCTACATTCCTACCAAGTCTTTCTGCAATGTAGCAGAGGGAACATCCATCTTCTCGTAGTCCTATTACATGACCTCGTTCAAACTCAGTGAAGTGCTGATAATGTTGTCTTCATCGATTTAAAGGCATTCTTGACTAAAATCAACTCTCAACTTCGTATCTCAAAGGGAACTAGCGCTCACGATCGTTACAGCTTGTATTTAAATTTGTTTACTAAGTAAGGCTAGTGACACAATACCAATACTGGTACCTGGTACAACAAATCATAACGACTTATAAGAAGCTGGTAATCAGTGCAGCAGCAAACAATTTCTTTGGAACATTTATTTGGTGAAAAGGCTTCCATATGAATGGCGGCATTCCATTTGCGACTAAAATTTTCATATTTCGGAAATGAAAATACGGGGACGTCCATCTGGATAATTTCGTTTACAGTGAGGAACACATCTTTGCACACCATCGTGAAAACGCTCACTAAAATTGATGTAGTCGTAAACCCACCATAAATATCACACAACAAGCAGCTCTGCACTATCAGTATTCACAACGCCATGTGATATACAGGACATAAAATCCCGTCTGAGGCCTGCGATCATTTTTATGTTAATAATTGGCAACCAATGCTGTACAATCGCAATAAAGTCATGAGAAGGTCTATTGACTCTTTTATTAGAACATGTTACGCGTTTCGGGATTACACCCATCTTCAGACTTCACAAACTTCAAGGTAGCACGCCTGGTGCGTTAGGAAGGAGTTGAAGTTAATGATGTCTGAAGATGGGTGTAATCCCGAAACGCGTAACATGTTCTAATAAAAGAGTCAATTGAACATCTCATGACTTTATTGCGATTCTACAGCATTGGTTGCCAATTATTAACAGCGCCATGTGGCAATGCCTAGCCATTGCCACGTCACTAAAAACTGATAACGTAGAGTCGGGGGCCTTCTGTAGAGGTGATGCTCCTCCACTGAGCGGCTGCTTCAGGCGGAGGGCAAGTAGAGTGCCAGCCCCCACCTCTCCTGACATCAAGCAGCCACTACCTGTGCCGGCCGCAGCTCGGCAATTCTGACACTGTCAGCGACCTCGAGTACACACCTGCCTGGGCGGCGAGCCTCGACCGTCGCGCCCGTCGACCAGCCAGGGAGCCAAGAGAAGCAGTCAAAATATTTGCAGGCATTGCTTACACCTGAGATGCAGGCGAGAAGAGCCTGCAACATAGTGCATACCATCCTAGTATAACCAGCCACTGCAGCACCATCAAGTGGCGCGTCTGACACACAGCCAGAATTGGGCATTGCAGTACTGCATGACATACACAGGCAGAAGAAGATGGAGAAACCGTACACTCAGGGGGATGTGTTACCAGAGGTGGCTGTCAGCGCTCCTTTCTCTGACAAAACCATATCATGTAATGGGCCCATTACAGCAGTGTCATGGGACGTGTCTGACTCATAGCATGGGGTTAGCATCTGTAGTACTGCTGGAAATACATAGATGGAAGAAGAGGTAGAGCAAGGGGTGTACTATCGGTTGTGGCTGTCAGCAGTCCACTCTCTGGAAACCACGCCACTGCGATATCTCAGCTGGCAGAATCCATGTGCTTGTAATCAACTGGCTATCTATGGCTGTGTGGTTTTCGGGTTGCTGTCACCTGGTCCTTGTGGTCGATGCCCATCTGCAGTGTATGTGCATCCCACAAAAAACGGTTCAAATAGCTCCAAGCACTATGGGACTTAACATCATATGTCATCAGTCCCCTAGACTTAGAACTACTTAAACTTAACTAACCTAAAGACATCACACACAACCACGTCCGAGGCAGGATTCGAACCTGCGACCACAGCAGCAGCGTGGTTCCGGACTGAAACGCCTTGAACAGCTCGGCCACAGAGGCAGGCGTATATCCCACCATGACCTGTAGTATGACTGCACATGCAGTACGGTTTGGGGTCAAGACAGTTGGAGACCTATCAGAAGTATGGAGGTAAGTTATGTCGCAGATGAATTGTCAACAGTCACTGACAACTGCACATCAAGTCCTTCCACTTTCCTCCAAGTATCCTAAATAGAAGTTCACCCACTTGTCTCGATTCCATTAGTGTTGGGGCATGTGATAGGTGTTCCCAAGAGCAACGAACATACAGTGCATCTCATGTGTTCCCTTTTCAGCGGAAACGAAAATTGTTTGTGTAATTGTTTTTATATCATTGTTTCCTCGTGTATTTCTGAACTTTAATCCACATGAGCAGGCACACGGGGGGAGGGGTTTCTTTATTATTGGGAGTTCCAACGTTAGGCGGGTGATGGAGCCCCTTAGGGAAATAGCGGAAAGGTCGGGGAAGAAGGCCAGTGTTCACTCTGTCTGCTTGCCGGGGGGTCTCATCCGAGATGTGGAGGAGGCCCTGCCGGCGGCGATAGAGAGCACTGGGTGCACCTGACTGCAAATTGTTGCTCATGTCGGCGCCAATGACTCCTGCCGTATGGGTTCAGAGGTCATCCTCAGTTCGTACAGGCGGTTGGCGGAATTGGTGAAGGCGGAAAGCCTCGCTCGCGGGGTGGAATCTGAGCTAACTATTTGTAGTATCGTTCCCAGAACCGATCGCGGTCCTCTGGTTTGGAGCCGAGTGGAAGGCTTAAACCAGAGGCTCAGACGATTCTGCGGAGATCTGGGGTGCAAATTTCTCGACCTCCGCTATCGGGTGGAGAAATGTAGGGTCCCCCTGAATAGGTCAGGCGTGCACTACACGCCGGAAGCGGCTACAAGGGTAGCGGAGTACGTGTGGAGTGCACATGTGGGTTTTTTAGGTTAGAGAATTCCCTCCCTAGGCTCGACAAGACGCCTCCTGAGACGCGGCAAGGCAGGAGTAGGCAAAATGCAACGGGAAATAACAATATTAATGTGCTAATAGTAAACTGTAGGAGCGTCTATAGAAAGAAACTCAGATTGGAATGTATACCGCAGAGACAGGCTGGACAGTGAAGGGGGAGGTGTGTTTATAGCGATAAGAAGTGCAATAGTATCGAAGGAAATTGACGAAGATCCGAAATGTGAAATAATTTTAGTGAAGGTCACGGTTAAAGCAGGCTCAGACATGGTAATTGGATGTCTCTATAGGCCCCCTGGCTCAGCAGCTGTTGTGGCTGAGCACCTGAAGGATAATTTGGAAAATATTTCGAGTAGATTTCCCCACCATATTATAGTTCTGGGTGGAGATTTTAATTTGCCGGATATAGACTGGGAGACTCAGACGTTCATAACGGGTGGCAGGGACAAAGAATCCAGTGAAATTTTTTTAAGTGCTTTATCTGAAAACTACCTTGAGCAGTTAAACAGAGAACCGACTCGTGGCGATAACATATTAGACCTCCTGGTGACAAACAGACCCGAACTATTTGAAACAGGTAACGCAGAACAGGGAATCAGCGATCATAAAGCGGTTACTGCATCGATGATTTGAGCCGTAAATAGAAATATTAAGAAAGGTAGGAAGATTTTTCTGTTTAGCAAAAGTGACAAAAAGCAGATTACAGAGTACCTGATGGCTCAACACAAAAGTTTTGTCTCAAGTACAGATAGTGTTGAGGATCAGTGGACAAAGTTCAAAACCATCGTACAATATGCGTTAGATGAGTATGTGCCAAGCAAGATCGTAAGAGATGGAAAAGAGCCACCGTGGTACAACAACCGAGTTAGAAAACTGCTGCGGAAGCAGAGGGAACTTCACAGCAAACATAAACATAGCCAAAGCCTTGCAGACAAACTAAAATTACGCGAAGCGAAATGTAGTGTGAGGAGGGCTATGTGAGAGGCGTTCAATGAATTCGAAAGTAAAGTTCCATGTACTGACTTGCAAAAATCCTTAGAAATTTTGGTTTTATGTCAAAGCGGTAGATGGATCAAAACAAAATGTCCAGACACTCTGTGACCAAAATGGTACTGAAACAGAGGATGACAGACTAAAGGGCGAAATACTAAATGTCTTTTTCCAAAGCTGTTTCGCAGAGGAAGACTGCACTGTAGTTCCTTCTCTAGATTGTCGCATTGATGACAAAATGGTAGATATCGAAATAGACGACAGAGGGATAGAGAAACAATTAAAATCGCTCAAAAGAGGAAAGGCCGCTGGACCTGATGGGATACCAGTTCGATTTTACACAGAGTACGAGAGGGAACTTGCCCCCCACCCTTTCTTGCAGCGGTGTACCGTAGGTCTCTAGAAGAGCGTAGCGTTCCAAAGGATTGGAAAAGGGCACAGGTCATCCCCGTTTTCAAGAAGGGACGTCGAACAGATGTGCAGAACTATAGACCGATATCTCTAACGTCGATCAGTTCTAGAATTTTGGAACACGCATTATGTTAGAGTATAATGACTTTTCTAGAGACTAGAAATCTACCCTGTAGGAATCAGCATGGGTTTCGAAAAAGACGGTCGTGTGAAACGCAGCTCGCGCTATTCGTCCACGAGACTCAGAGGGCCATAGACACGGGTTCCCAGGTAGATGCCGTGTTTCTTGACTTCCGCAAGGCGTTCGATACAGTTCCCCACAGTCGTTTAATGAACAAAGTAAGAGCATATGGACTATCAGACCAATTGTGTGATTGGATTGAAGAGTTCCTAGATAACAGAATGCAGCATGTCATTCTCAATGGAGAGAAGTCTTCCGAAGTAAGAGTGATTTCAGGTGTGCCGCAGGGGAGTGTCGTAGGACCGTTGCTATACACAATATACATAAATGACCTTGTGGATGACATCGGAAGTTCACTGAGGCTTTTCGCGGATGATGCTGTGGTATATCGAGAGGTTGTAACAATGGAAAATTGTACTGAAATGCAGGAGGATCTGCAGCGAATTGATGCATGGTGCAGGGAATGGCAACTGAATCTCAATGTAGACAAGTGTAATGTGCTGCGAATACATAGAAAAACAGATCCCTTATCATTTAGCTACAAAATAGCAGGTCAGCAACTGGAAGCAGTTAATTCCATAAATTATCTGGGAGTACGCATTAGGAGTGATTTAAAATGGAATGATCATATAAAGTTGATCGTCGGTAAAGCAGATGCCAGACTGAGATTCATTGGAAGAATCCTAAGGAAATGTAATCCGAAAACAAAGGAAGTAGGTTACAGTACGCTTGTTCGCCCACTGCTTGAATACTGCTCAGTAGTGTGGGATCCGTACAAGATAGGGTTGATAGAAGAGATAGAGAAGATCCAACGGAGAGCAGCGCGCTTCGTTACAGGATCATTCAGTAACCGCGAAAGCGTTACGGAGATGACAGATAAACTCCAGTGGAAGACTCTACAGGAGAGACGCTCAGCAGCTCGGTACGGGCTTTTGTTGAAGTTTCGTGAACATACCTTGACCAAAGAGTCAAGCAGTATATTGCTCCCTCCTACGTATGTCTCACGAAGAGACCATGAGGATAAAATCAGAGAGATTAGAGCCTACAGAGAAGCATACCGACAATCCTTCTTTCCACGAACAATACGAGACTGGAATAGAAGGGAGACCCGATAGAGGTACTAAAGGTAGCCTCCACCACACACCGTCAGGTGGCTTGCGGAGTATGGATGTAGATGTAGATTTAGATGATTAACTGGGTGATATTAATACGCTCCTCTATTTAAAATTGTATGTGTGTGTGCTTCACAGTAGGACTGATAAAATATTATCTGTGATTCTTTTAATGTTTGTTTTGTACAGTTCATCAACTTTGCTCAACTTCACTAATTCATAATTCAGTATTCTTGGGTCCACTTGACCAGTAATTTATTTATTAATGTGATAAATTCGCTTCTTGAGAACTATTGGTTCATTTCATTTAAACGAGTTAACGCCATGGGAGAATCAAAGGCGAAGAGTTTAACATCTGTCACGCCCAGAACCAGAGAGAAAGTACACTTTATGTATTCTGTGTAAACTTGGTGTTACTTAATGTTTATGCTTGATTTTATTTATTGGTATTTTTAATAGCATTCCATTTTGCCATATTGTGTATTGTATGCCATCTAAAACTGTGTTCCATTTATTTTTTTATTTTTTTCTATGATGATTTTAAGTATTTTGTTTCTGCTTTGATATAATTTTAGGCAGTGCCTATGTTTTTATTGATGTTCTCATGTTATTCTGTCTTACAATTTTGTATATTTTATTCATCTGAGTTCTTGAAAAAGACTGAGAGTACTCAGATAATTTTTATTGATGGTCATGTCCATTATTTCAGTCAGATCCTACATTTTGCACTCACTTGTCTTGCATTGATAACATGTTTATTTTATGATAATGCTGATACTAGCATGCTTGGTACAGATTTTGTTTCCTATTGACAGGTGTTTTTCTTTTCTATATTTAATACGCTGTTCATATTGATATAAAAATGATTGGATGATGCATCTCTGCTTGAAACTGGAGGGAACGATGGACGGGAGAGTGCGTGATTTAAAATATTCAGCGGGATGGCCATACTAAGAGAGAGTGATTTCTCAATTGTAATTTATGTTTCATGTTCTGAATGTGTCCAGACAATCTGTTTATCATGTATCCATGTCATATCCTTTCTATTCCTACTTTCGTCTGCCAGAGTCTACCTGTGAGTTGCCTGTGGACGGTAGTTCGGAGTTCTTGGGTTTCTTGGTTTTTGTGGGCATTGCGGGCAATTCAGCCAACCTTTGTGTTGAGTTTGAGTAGAGCTGCGTTGGGTCAAAGAGACATTGGTGGCCACTAGTCAACAGCTATTGTAAGATTGGTACAGGTAGCCCCCGCAAAGGCTCTCTAAGTGTTTCCGGCTTTTGTGAGGACCCCTGCTACGGATAAGACTTAGTTTTGTTTGCGTGTCGGTAATCATGCTAAACAAATCATTTCATTTAGGGAACGAACTGATCTACAATTTACTTACTGTGACTCTTTGTTCAGTTGTAACTCGGCGGTGGCAAGCAGTGACACCAAGTAGTGTAAAAACTCAGTTAGTTTTGTATCCCGTGTATGAATGTGTCATGTGCATTTCTGTGTGCCTGCGCTAAATTTTATTTGGTTTATCATCCGTTTCGTATTTTATTTTTATGGGTTTACCAATTTGCGTTGTGCTGCATCACGTGCGTTTCCTTGTACGCTATGAGGCTGCGATTCTATGTAATCAGCTCTCGTGATCAGATTAAATCCCCAATTTCACTATGGAGTAGATGTGCTTTTTTAAAATTGTAATCTGTATCGAGTTCCTGGAACGGGCCTTTGTCCTCGAAATCTCTGAGCCCCTCACGTGTAGTTGAGTCATGCTGTCAGAGTGAAAAGCACGTGGCTGTACAGCATGGTGAAACGACGAATTCAGCAAACTTTAGCTGAGCGGAGCAGCAATATACTCAGAATCCAGCTGCAGTGGCAGAGAGCGTACTGTGGCTTAGCATAGCGGGCAATGACTTGCTTGAGGTGGGAACCTGCCTCATGGTCCCAAACCTCCATATAAGTTTGTCAGCTCAGCCGCGATTCCACAAAATGTAGTATGTGGGGTACGGTGTACCGACCAAGCCTTCCCACCAGAGACTGTGCTAATTGATATCGCAGTTTTATAGGTTATCTTGGTGAATCGGCGCGTAGGATATTTTCCTACATGTTCTATGTGAGGCTCTCGCTGATCTTGTGCCTCAGGGCTACTCTTGTAGAGCACTGGATTCTTCAGAAGATTGAAGCAGGTGACCTATGATTTTAATCGGTGCTGCGGTTGTTAATTTATATGAAATAAGTTCTGGAAAAACCTTACGATACATTTATTTACAAACACCGTAAAATGATAACAGTTTAGTATTTCGAAGAAATTCCTCTCAAAAAGTTAATCAAAATCTGAGATCATGGTGAGACCGACTATCGCATAAGTGTAAGTTCCCTGTACGCCAACTATCACACATGAACAGGCCCGAGAACATCCTATTACCTATTGGAGAGATTAGCACCCAGCTGAAATCTCTTTCTTGTATCGTAAAACTTGTGGCCATTAGTACATCCTTGGTAAGTTAACAGTACTCATTTGTTTATTGAATTTACTGGTTTGCTACACAGCTTCGTTATTGTATTGAAGACCTGCAGGTTTCTCCTAGTACCAGTAATACCAAAGGACTTTAATCATTAATATTTAATAAAGTTGAATCAGCATTTCGCGCAACTACACTAGTTGTTCCCTCCGCATTTACTGCCGAGTAAGATTTGTATTCCAAGCCGACGTTCCTCTTCCCACTCTCAAGATTCACCATCCTTTCATATGGTCTCGTCGCTACCTTTGGTTCCGTGGGAAACAGCTTCCTGCTTGCTGCCGTCTCATTTTGAAGCACAGCTTAATGCAGCGAACTGAATTCGGCTACCTGCCAAGTCCCAGTAAATGTAAAATTTGGAAAAATAATAAGAGGAAACATCACAAACTCACCTCCACCCGCTCTGCTGCCGGTCATGTCGCAACGTTCGTAAATCCCCAGGCTGTCGACGTGGCTTGTCGGTGGTCACGTAATATGGTCACCTCCAATTGTGGGCAAGCAGCTAAATCTGCGATGTCCACGGTCTCTGCCATTGGTAGCCTATACACTACTAGCCATTAAAATTGCTACAGCAAGATGAAATGCAGATGATACATGGGTATTCATTGGACAAATATATTATACTAGAACTGACATGTGATTACATTTTCACGCAGTTTGGGTTCATAGATCCTGAGATATCAGTACCCAGAACAACCACCACTGGCCGTAATAACGGCCTTGATACGACTGGGCATTGAGCCAAACAGAGTGGGTACAGGTACAGCTGCCCATGCAGCAAGATGAAATGCAGATGATACACGGGTATTCATTGGACTTGATACGACTGGGCATTGAGCCAAACAGAGTGTGTACAGGTACAGCTGCCCATGCAGCTTCAACACGATACCACAGTTCACCACGAGTAGTGATTTGCGTATTGTGACGAGCCAGTTGCTCGGCCACCATTGACCAGACGTTTTTAATTGATGAGAGATCAGGAGAATCTGCTGTCCAGGACAGCAGTCGAGCATATTCTGTGTCCAGAAAGGCACGAACGGGACCTGCAACATGCGGTCGCGCATTATCCAGCTGAAATGTAGGGTTTCGCAGGGATCGAATGAAGGATAGAGCCACGGGTCTTAACACATCTGAAATGTAACGTCCACTGTTCAAAGTGCCGTCAGTGCTAACAAGAGGTGACCGAAACGTGTAACCAATGGCACCCCACACAATCTCGCCGGGTGGCACGCCAGTATAACGATGACGAAAACACACTTCCAATGTGCGTTCACCGCGATGTCGCCAAACACGGATGAGACCATAGTGATGCTGTAAACAGAACCTGGATTCATCCGAAAAATGACGTTTTGCCATTCGTGAACCCAGGTTCGTCGTTGAGTACACCGTCGCAGGAGCTCCTGTCTGTGATGCAGCGTCAAGGGTAACCGCAGCCATGGTCTCCAAGCTGATAGTCCATGCTGCTTCAAACGTCGTCGAATTGTTCGTGCAGATGGTTGTTGTCTTGCAAACGTCCCCATCTGTTGACTGAGGGATCGAGACGTAGCTGCACGATCCGTTACAGCCATGCGAATAAGATGCCTGTCATCTCGACTGCTAGTGATACGAGGCCGCTGGGATCCAGCACGGCGTTCCGTATTACCCTCTTGAACCCACCGATTCCATATTCTGCTAACAGTCATTGGATCTCGACCTATGCGAACAGCAATGTCACGATACGATAAACCGCAATCGCGATAGGCTACAATCCGACCTTTATCAAAGTCGGAAACGTGATGGTATGCATTTCTCCTCCTTACACGAGGCATCACAACAACGTTTCACCAGGCAACGCCGGTCAACTGCTGTTCGTGTATGAGAAATCGGTTGGAAAAGTTCCTCATGCCAGCACGTTGTAGGTGTCGCCACCGGCGCCAACCTTGTGTGAATGCTCTGAAAAGATAATCATTTGCATATCACAGCATCTTCTTCCTGTCGGTTAAATTTCGCGTCTGTAGCACGTCGTTTTCGTGGTGTAGCAATTTTAATGGCCAAGAGTGTAACAGTGTGGTGATGTTAGGTACTGGCGGCGGCGTACAATAACGAAAATTGGAAAGAATTAACTTTTTGGTAGCCTACGAGCTCTTGAAATGAAATGTGTACCGTATGATCACGTTCACGAACTGAACATCTCTTACAGTTTCCACGTTACAGAAGATTATGAGTTAGTGAATGGGACATTATTTTTTTGTGAATAAAATCTCAAACACCGATGGTACACGAACTCATGACATAATGAAGTTCGCAAACCAAAATAAGCTCTTCTGTTTATAGAATAATTCGCCGAGTGAAAATTTGTACCAAGTCCGAGAATCGGACGCGGGTCTCCTGCTCAGTAGGCAGGTCAATTAGCCTTTAAGAAACCTCGGCACAGTGTTTCGCACAACTGCACGCCTCCCTCCACGATCCAAATTCTCACTGTCTCCCCAGTTAACAGGTTCGATTCGCGGCCTCGGTATAAATTTGCACGCCATTTCAGTCTATACACATAAAATCATACCTGTATGAGACCAGTAAAGTCTCTGAAGCTGTCATTTCATTTGTGTAAGTACCTGCACCTGGGTTTCAGGCTGGATACCCCATTTACGCTCGAAGTGCTATTCCAGAACATGGAGAGCCCGGAAATTCTGTTCGCGTCTACGAGGGAACTTAAAGTACACTGGGGCGATATTAAGAACTTGGATCAAGGAGGTTAATCTGTGCAGTTGTGTGAATACTTGTGCAGAGTTGGCCTAGTGGCTAACAGACCTGTGTAGCAAGCAGGAGAACCAGGTTCGATCCCCGGCCTTGGTACATGTTTTCACTCGCAGCTTCAGTCTGTATATATAAAATCATATTTGTATGAGACGAGGAAAGTCTCTGAGATTGTGTGATTTCATTTGTACAATAAGGTTTCTCATGGTGTCCTACTCCAACATTGACTGTCCACCGTGTCACAATCAATATCATTATGTCCATACCACTCTCTCAGACGAGGGTGATTTACATAAAATTTTCGATACATAACATATCAGGAAAATCACTGCTCCCCCTCTTTTAAACACTGCAAATTTTATACTGTATCGAGGATCCATGATAGATTTTCGTAGCAACAAAGCGACATAAGTCTATTTACCATCTATATTTCCTTAATACATTCGGAACAATCCAGTTTTTTACATCGTTTTAGATATTTATGCTGGAACACTAATGAATGTTAATTTCAACTTGTCAAACAAAATTTGATTAAACTCTATAATTAGCTCCGTTTCCTGTAACTGTACGGTGATATTTCCCCTTGATAGCGTGTACATTTCCACGAGTAGGAGTTTTTCCTGTCATCTGAAATTTGTGGCACCACCTGCAGCTGTTTTTCTTCATTACACGGCGTCACAGATGAAACGTAATGAGGTAGTTACGTAGATTTATACTCTGGCAGCAGGTTAAGGGTTCTCGCAGAAGAAAAACGTGTCACAAAGTGACAGGGAAAACATAGAGTCACTTTGTATCTGGGTGTGAATACCAAACAATCACAATCGGTTACGAAAACCAATATATCTGACAAGTATCGACCTAGAAGTCACTAAAAGAATTATAGAGGAAAATTATAAAAAAATTAGAGTTTCACTCGTGAGACTAGCAGTCTATAGTACAGAGATGCATCTACAAATCACATATCGTGGTTGTACTGGCGACTTGGTAGATACTGGTTTAAAAATAGTCATATCTGGGCATGTATCGTTTCGTTGTACAGAAAATAAGATTATATATTCAGTTATGATAAGTATGTTGGTTGAAAAAGTGATAGTCAGTAGTTGAAATTCTCGTATTCATTGTATTTGTAATCAGTGTACAATTTACACAGTTAACTGTTGTTGCAAATATGAAAAGAAGAAGAAACAATGAATGTACAAAGTAAACCTTCAGAGCAATGGCTTCTGCTTTGTTTCTTAATACCTGGCACAGATGAGTACGACCAAAACATCAATAACGTTTAGTGGACTTTAAGATTGATTGTTCTATCTCATGCGGATATGCTCTATGAGTGATACACATAAATATCTAAATAGCTACAGAATGATATGCAGAATTTAATTGGTTATTATTAATGGTATTGCTGCATAACGTTTTCGATATATGTTTCTTATTTATTATTATTACAGCAGTAGATATGTGTTTTTAAACACCAAACAGCTTGTGCCATCAGCCTTCTGAGCTCTAAGATGTATCCCGCCACGCTTTCGTCTCCTGCGTAAACCGTTTCATCTAGGAATAGCAATTGCAACCTGTGTCCTTAATTATTCTTTGGATGTATTCCAATCTCTCTCTTCCTCTACCGTTCTTACTCTGTACAGCTCGCTCTAGTACCCTGGAAGCTACTCCCTGTTTTTTCAACATATTCCCTGCCCCTTCTTCATGTCTGTGTTTCCAAAGTGTACCTTTCTTCTCCTATTTTGTTGAGAACCTCCTCATTCCTCACTTTATCAGTCCACCTAATTTTCAGCATTCTTCTGTAGCACCACACCGGAAACGCTGCGATTTTCATCTGATTCAGTTTCCCCACAGTCCATGATTTACAGTCTTGTGCTCCAGCATACAGTCTCAATAATTTCTTGCTCAAATTAAGGGCGATTTTTGAGATTAGTAGGCTTCTCTTTGAAAGAAATGCCCTCTTCGGCTGTGCTAGCCTGCTTTTCATGTGCTCTTTGCAGTAGTGAAGCCGCACCGTTTTGGACAAAGACCCTGCACTTGGGTTCTAAGTTTCTTATTTACGACGTAATTAATAGGCATTAACTCTCATTATAATTACAATTAATGGCCTGCAAATGTCATTAAGATATTCATGATTTATAGGCAAGATGGGGACCGAGTAGTGCATTTTAAGCCACGTTTACTCAGTCATGCGAATGTTTTTAGACTAAAGTGATAACTATCGACATAAACATGGTAATTTACGCCCATAAATGGCTTCTCTTCCTGCTCGTTCAGTCCCCACCATGCTTCCGCTTAGTGTCTCCAGCATGCTGAGAGAGGAGTTGACATTCATAGCCTGTACCTTACTCAAGTAACGCCATGAAACATCTATGGTTTTGAGCACTGTATTTTACCCAATGTTTTTTAAACAATACAGCTGTACGGTAAATATGTTACTTAAAGGCAACAAACACCACAGTGTACCAACATACATCCTTGCTACTATGACACTCTAACATTATAGTAGATAAGGTTCTTGCACAAGAATACATGTCCTAACAGCTAACACCACAGTTTGCAACCTGTGATCATGTATAAAAATGTTTAACTAATGTCACACTGCACCAAAAATACAGTATTGCCATTTTTACTTTTATATTATCCACGCACTTTATCATATATCTTCCATACACACACATACACACACCCAGGGGGGCATTGGATGCCAAAGCAGGGGACATTTTCTGTTTGTGTAGCCAGGCACTACTGGAGTGAGCCTGACACATGCAGGACGGACTACTAGCAGTCACCCCAAGTTCTCCCCTCCACCTCTTCAGATGCATAATTACACACATAAGCTCTCTCTTTCATAGTGGCAGGCTATATCTCCCTCTCTCTGTGACATATGCATCTAAATCATAATGTTTAAAGGCATGTCGCTAGTTTAGCACAGTCAGGATAGTACTTGCAATGAGAGAAAGTTAGTGGCTCCCATTACCAACTGGTTGAGCTAAAACAGCTTCACATGGAAAAAATGAGGTATCAAAAATAATTTATATTATTCACTTCCTTTCCTTTACAACCTTCACAGTGAAGCTTAATAGGAGGTGCACGACCAGTCTCACAGTCTCCACAAGTAGCATTTGAAATAAACTCATCACTCTGAAACATCGGTAGTAGCTTGTGAAATCTTTGTGTAATATTACACGAAGCAGGCATCAGTTCTTTAGGAAACAGATAGTGATCTATAGCAATCAAATTACGGCACTCATCTGTAAGTTCTTGTAAATTTCTAGACTGACCTATTTGAATATATAATATGCGTCCGCACCCTCTATTTTGTCGAATCCACAGTCTTCTAGATGTGTCAACGCTACATATTCCGGTATAATTTGATCAGAACATTTATAATGGCTGGACATAGTAGTGTCATGCTATCATCATTCTCCATTAACAGCGTCTTTACGGTTGACTTCAGAGTGTTGAACGATGCTGCAGTACTGAGATCTTGCCGTATATGCTAGTCACCTGAATCCAAATTAACGAAGAATATCATCACCCTCATCTTAGTGCATTAGCATCTAGTATGATTATCTTATTATTGAGTCACGTGATGAAATAATGTGGATTCATCTGCACATTTTCTTATGCACAAACACATTATATATATATATATATATATATATATATATATATATATATATATATGTGTGTGTGTGTGTGTGTGTGTGTGTATGTGTGTGTGTGTGTGTCTGTGTGTGTATGTGTGTGTGTGTGTGTGTGTGTGTGAGTGTGTGAAACCAAAGATTATATACATATAGTTTTTCTCGTTTTTTAAAGTAGCATACTCTGCTGCGAATGCTATATATGAATGATAATTTAAAATAGTGCTATCCTTGATACAGACGGCAAGTAAGTATTAGTGGTGGTGGAGTTAGTAGAAGAAGGAGAAGAATATGACCATAGATATGTAGCTAACAAATTTCTTCTTCTTCCCACAGATGAGAAAAAGCCATCAGAGCAGCCACTGAATTTTTAGAATTATTTTATATGAGGCATGTCCAGATAGTAAGCACCGTTTTGGTAAAAATCTCATTTTTTTTTTCAAACCAAAATTTAGTTTTACAAGAAAAAGCGTATATTAAATTATTTTCCTACGAAGTTATCAGACATTATTCATAGCATGAAACTAACTTTTCTACGCCTTCTTCATAGAAAGATTCCGCCACACGAAGACAGCCACTGATGAACACCGTTTCTTACACCATCGTCGCCACCAGACTGTCTACCTCCAAAATCACGCTACAAGTTCAAGAACAAGCGGTAGTCAGAAGGTGCAAGATGGGGACTGTACCGCAGATGATCAAACTGATCCCCACAGAATTGCTGAATAAAGTTTTGAGTGACACCAGCAGAATGGGGATGTGGATTGTCATGAAGCAACACAATGCCTTGACTAAGCGTTCCATGCCACACCTTCTGCCTGCCACTTGTTCTTGAACTTCTAGAGTGATTTCTGAGGGAGATGCTCTGACAACGATAATGACAGAAGAAACTGTGTTCGGTAGTGTCTTCATTGGTGGCAACTTCCTATGAAAATCGCACAGGGAAGTTGGCTTACTACTGTGACAAGTGTCTGAAAAATGGTAGCCACTACGTAAAAAATAGTTTAACATACATCAGTCTTATAAAAATAAATTTTGGTTTAAAAACGGTTTTATGAGCTTTGTTTCCAAAACGGTACTTACTTTACGGGTATACGTCGTATAACGCACCTACAATTTAAACATGAGTAAGAGGAAGATCATGAATCAAAAGTTCTACCCCATGTTGGCTTTCTAAAGTCCTCAGTATAGTGATACCAAAGTCGTAACATCCCAAGAAGAGTGGATTCGCCTATGTGAGACTTGGCTGCAAATTACTGTCATGTTCAATGGAATTCCTCAAGCTACCTCTGTGATCATACAGTTTCCTGGTTGGACTTCCCAGGCACAATTAAAATTTATAGCGTAAATGAGTGGACGCATTTACAGGAGCAGACATTTTGAAAGGTGGCTACACTGAGTCACAGCGCCAGAGATCGATCCAAAGAGTTTTATTCCGCTGCCTCCACTGGCAGTGCTTGTTCAGAAGTTGTGGTGGTTAGTGCTTTGCTGAGAGGATGTTGATAGCTGTACTATTTGAGGCCATGTCATGTGCAGTTGTTTTGATGGGCTAGACAGCAGATGTTGTTCGAATGGAGATGTTGTAATGATCAGAGTGTATTTTTAGTCAATATATGTGAAGGTAAAAAACATCTTTTTATTTTTTTTTAAATTTCCTAACTAACAATGCCTCTTGGTCGCAGGTTCAGTCAACAAAGCATCTGGCTTGTGTTCATGTATTAGACTGTAATTCAGGTTTCTATGTGCAATTATAGTATTTCAGTTTTGTTTAATTAATTCAGTGTAAATGGTATTTAAAATATCATGTCTTATTGAGGAAGAACTGTGCCAGATATGTACATTGAAACACACTTCCACACCCAGAACAGTTACACTTGTGCTTCGTTGTTCGTAGTTTTTGTTTCATAGCTTTTATAGTTGCTGGGGACTTAATTAATTAATCGTGGTAACGGAAATTTCCTTTCATTCTTTGTTGTTATTCTATGCAGTCACATTGCGTACTAATACTAGTCAGGGCCAACCGGTTACGAGACTTCGTAATCATACAGTCAGCTACTAAAATTAAAATTATTTGCATTGTATATAATTAAGCCCCCATGCACGTGGCGACCGCTGCTTCGAATCGTCCCTTGGAAATCTTCTGATAGTAAAGTAGCAGACAGTAGTATTGTTGAAATAATTTGTAGTTTAGTAATTGTAGTCTATATTGCATGTGTAGATTTGGTAATGAACATTTTTAGTTGTTTTGTCTTTCTTCTAATGGTATTTTTGCAGAATTTAATTTTTGATGTCTTGTATACGCGTCTGACAATTTTGTGCAATTATGAAGATTTCAATTGTTCATTAATCGTGTTTGAGGGAAGTATTTCGTGTGAATGGTATTGTTGGTGATAAAGTGTCATATTGTGTGTAATTTTCGTATATTGACGAGTTTTGTATGTATTGTAAATGATTACGCGATCGATGAAAAAGGCAAAAATGATGGATAGGGAGAATGACGAAAATGTTAACATGGCGAACTCGCCAACACAGGAGAACAGTATGATGAATAATGAAGTAGAAAACAATTTAGTAAGTCGGGAAAATAGTCCGGAACCAGTTCAAAATTTTTCTCAATCAAAAAATTCACAGAATACGAGATTAACGATAGAAGATTCTGCAATAGTATCGAACACAGATAACTTTACGGCTATGACGAAGGAAGTTAGTTTTACGGGAAATGTTAGGGGCGAAAAGAATTTTGAACCAGTTAATATGGAGCAGTTGATGGGTGCTATATTAAATTTAGGATCACAGTTAGGATCTGAATTAAAAACAGTGGCAACACGGTTAGAAACTGATATGGGAACAATGGAAACACGGTTAGACTCGCTGGGATCACAGGTAGGATCTGAATTAAAAACAGTGGCAACACGGCTAGACTCACAAATAGGAACAATTAAAACAGAGATGGAAACAATGGAAACACGGTTAGACTCACGAATAGGGACATGTTTCGAAAAGATGAAAGATGAATTAAAGAAAGAAATTAGAGAAGAAATACAACCGATTTTGAATTCTCACAATAATAGATTAATTGCAATAGAAATTAGACAAAAGGAACAGGATAGAGAACAGGAAGAAAGAGATCACGTGATAGTACAAAAATTTTCAGAGTTAAATTTACAACGTGCACACGATAAGGAAGAAATATTTGAAAGAATCGAGGAATCCGTACCAAATGACAGAATAAATAACCTAACACAACAATATGAACAGTTAACTACTAAATGTGTTAATACTGAAACCCGAGTCGCGACACTTACGGAAGACGTAAATAAACAGAAAGAACAAATAGGTGACTTATCGGAAAGAGTTGAGGAGATTTCAGATAAATTGACAAGACTTAGTTTAAATAGGGACAGAGATTCAGATGATACAGCTCCATTGCAATTTGGAGAAACCGAAGAGTACCAGAACATAAATAAACATGTTAAAAATCAGGGAAAATTTAATGAACGCGTTAAAAGGGAATTTGAGGCGTTACGAAAGCAAGTCAAACAAATTGAAAGCTAAATCGTAGGAAGAGACAGCAGAAGAAATTTAGACTCACAGATAGCAGAGGGCTTTGAAGAAAATAATTTATTTCATTTACGAGATGCAAGAAGAGAGCGCCAGGCGCGCGAACTTGACAATAATCGACATTCGGACTGGGACAGACGCGGTAGGTCTTTGTCGCCACGAGGCGAAAACTTTGACTATAAACACTTTTTAACTGTTCGGAAATTTAAGATCTTTCGCAATTCTAAGAATGACATACATCCATGTTCATGGTTAGATCAATTTATGTACGCACTTCCACCAAATTGGCCACTAAGTCACAAGCTGGAATTTATGTGTGTATATTTAGAAAACGAACCGGCGGCGCGCATGCGCGCACTTATTAGGGATTGTAATAATTTAAATGATTTTTATCATGCATTTCTATCGGCATATTGGTCCGAAAACACGCAAGACAGAGTCAAACATAGTCTTATTATGCAGTGTAATTTTAAACAGTCTGAGTTCTGCACGCCAGCAGAATACTTTGAAGACTTGATTCGAAAGAATCAGTTCCTTTCCAGCCCTTATAGCCCGACTGAATTAATTCGCATTTGTTTAATTAAGCTGCCACAATCGATAAGACACATTGCTTTAGCCGGAAGATGTAAAGGTCCTCAGGGGATTCGCTACACTAAGTGAATATGTGCCGTAGCGTGCACATGGCCCCGAGCTGTAATGGTGCTATTTCCCTTTTAGTTTTCTGCACCGCTGCCTACTCTTTTACTATTCTTTGTATCTATCAAAACTACTCTTCCGCTATCAATCTATCTAGAGAGTCGGTAAAGAATAACCGGATATGACTATTTTACCCAAAAGTGATTTCGGAAATTACCGTTTGGACTTACTGTATCTTCAGCAGCATTCATTCGTAGTTTAAACGAAATTTTACCTGTTTATCTTCGTGGCAACATTACTTCATATGTTGACGATATTCTTATTGCTAAACGTTCTTGGAGTGAGCATAACAAAATTTTGGTTTCATTATTACGTATTTTTGCAAGAGTTGACATTACAGTGAACTTGGAAAAAGCTGAATTTGGTCGTTCTCAGGTGAAATTTCTTGGTCATATTATTTCGACAGAAGGTATTCTTCCTGATCCAGAGAAACTAGATGCTATTCGTAATTATGCTGTTCCTACTACAAAACGTGATGTTCGTAGTGTCCTTGGTGTCTGTAATTTTCTTAGACGCTTTGTTAGATTGGACGATTTGGCCACACCTCGTTTATGTGAACTATCTGGAAAAAATTCTAATTGGTGTTGGGATGAGGAAGCTCAATTAGAATTTGAACAACTTTGTGATGCTTTAGTTGCTGTTCCACTTCTTTCACATCCGGATTTATCTAAAGATTTTTGTTTCGCGATGGACACATCATACAAAGGCCTAGGTGCACATTTATTTCAAGAGATAGAAGAAAACGGCGTTGTAGTACAGAAAACTATTGCATTTGGAAGCCGTGTTCTCTCTAAATCAGAAAAGAATTATTCGATTACGGAACTTGAAGCCTTGGCTGTTATTTGGGCTTTCACAGAATTTCGGACATTTTTGTTTGGCAGACATACTAAGGTTTACACCGATCATCGAGCTCTGGAATTTCTTATGTCAACAAAATTAACACATGGAAGATTGTCACGATGGGAGCTGTATCTACAGGAATTTGATTTTAGTATTGTTTACATACAGGGTTCTTCAAATGTTATTGTTGATGCTTTATCACGTGCACCTACGGGTTTGAACAAAGTGCTGAAGAGGACTGCAAAGAAAACAGTTATTGTTTGATGTTTATTCAAGGTGTTGCGTTTGAAAATTTTATTTCGTCTTCGCTCCAGGACATCGCCAAGGAGCAAAATATGGATCCAATCTGGAAGGACATTAAGGAGAGGTGGAGGAGAAAGGAAAGCGTAGCGATTAGAAAGAATTATTTAGTTCGCAATGATATTCCTTTTAAACGAAAATCGGTCAACAACTCTGTTTGGTTAGTTTGTATTCCTGATGAGTGGGTTAATAAATTGATTTGGTATACACATTTCAGTTATGCACACTTTGGTCCCAGAAAATGCTTTCATAAATTACGAGAAAATTGCTACTTCAGTAATATTGAAAAACGTATTCGATCTGTTCTTGCCAAATGCAAATTATGTCAAAAGGCTAAGCCGCCAACTATTTCTCACAGAGCACCGTTGTTTCCTATCATTCCAGCGAAAATGAAGGAGATGGCTGCAGTCGATTTGTTCGGTCCAGTGGTTCGTTCTACTAATGGTTTTGCATACATTTTGGTAGCAGTGGAATTGACATCAAAATATGTGTGTTTTACACCTTTACGCAAAGCAACAGCTCGTTCAGTATCTAATGCTTTCATCAAACATTTTCTTAAAGAAGTGGGTCTTGTTGATAAGGTTATATCAGATAATGGATCACAGTTTCGTTCTAAAATTTGGCTTCATACTCTACGGCTTCGTAAGATTAAACCAATTTTCATTTCACTTTTTCACCCTCAATCTAACGCTTCAGAGAGATGGATGAAGGAAATAAATAAATTGGTCGACTTTATTGTCATCAGAATCACAGAACATCGGATCAGTATCTTCATATTTTTCAAAACATTCTGAATGAACTCCCTAATGATTCAACTTCCTTACCGCCTATATTGATATTAAAAAATAAAGCACCGAGAAAGCGCATTTCTGAAATCGTTCCTTTTCCGCCTACACGGAAACTGTGGCATTCTGAAGTTTTCAGCCTGGCTCTACGAAATATTGCATCTGCGGCTGCTAGAAGAGAGAAATCAGCTAAACGTCCTGGTCGTTTAAAAACCTTGTCAGTTGGTCAAAAGGTGTTAATTAAGTCTCACCTTTTGTCTCACAAAGGAAAAGGCTTGTGTCGCAAATTTTTTCTGCTTTATAACGGTCCATATAGAGTTCGCAAAATTATTCATGATAACACTGTCGAAGTAGAAACTCTTAAATCTAGGCGCTCTAAGGGAGTACATCATATATCGAACGTTAAAATTTTTGTGGAACGACATACTTTTGAGAAACTAACAGTTATACGTAAACATACGGAGAGTACAAGGATACCGCGCCGTGTTCCGGCGGCGGCACATACTCAAAGCAACAGTCAAGTCTGCGCGCCGCACAAGGCAGTCGTTGACCGCAAACAATTACTTCCTACGTCACGCGTACCTACAGCTGATCGAGCACTCAGTGCGAATGCACTGACAGCCGTAAACAAATACACAGTCTAATTTCTCTGATTCAATTCAGTATAAAGCTACAGTGAATTGATAAATTATGTTATTAACGTTCAGTATTTTTCAGGATACGGTTGTATAAAATATTTAAGAACTTCAGATAAATTCTGTGCGCGTCCGACGTTAAGAGGACTTGCTATCGAGAAATTTTCAGGAAGAATGTAATTTCGAATAAGAAACTAATAAACTAAAAAGGTAACTATTAATTGAGTTTATTTTTCAGGTAACATATTTCCACTTAGGTATGTACTCTAGACGTAATTTGCTGCTCGCGATTACGTGATTTATACTTTGTGTTATCTGATTTTGACAATGACTGATTAATGAACAGGGTTCTTACTTATGTATATTATGCATCGCTTGGCTGCTATGCTTTTTCACTGATGTCACATTTTTTTTATGTGCCTGCTGTGCATATTTATTTAAATTATAATTGTCACCTGATTAATTGTGCTGACGTGGTTATGTATGTAGGTTACACTTTGTGATTTATCTGCTTGCGCCTTCATGTTTACTTATTAAGATTACATATGAACATTTATTTGCTTATGCTGATATGATGCTAATGACCTGTTTATTATGTAAGATACATATTTGCTGCTTTGCGTATGGATTGCATATTTACACATTTCTGTTTTGTTGCCATAAATATACTCTAATTTGGTATATAGAAATGCTGATATAAGGTGTACGAACATGGAGTTTAGGCCACAGTATGGTGTTAATTATAGATTGTTTGCTTGGCAGAGCCTCGTTGTAGGAATTGTGCTGCATCCACTTGTTGACATTCTGTTCTCCACTGGTATATTTACTCGCTATTGCATGTTTTGCTTACGCTCAGTGCCTTATATTTTTAAGATAAGAAAATGAACTGCTATAATTCGACGAACGACATTAGTACAAGAAACTTCATAGACGTCACATGAGCTGGAGGTTTTATGGAAGCTGGATAAATTTATGCTAATAGGAAGGAAGCTAACGACATGACATACCAACACTAGGTTTAGACCATTGACAGTTATTATACTGCATTCTTCGTGAGCAATTGAAATAGCAAGTGACACTTGACGCAACAAATACTCCACATGTTTGCTTCTGTTTTGCCATGATTCTCAAAGTGGTGTACACACTGTGAATTATTACTATCATTCACACTCCATACTCATACTTACTTACTGAAAGTTATTCAAACTAAAGGCTGTTAGAGGTCATGTAGGCATTTCTTTTATTTAATGATGGACAAGGTAACCAAAATGTATTTTATGATTCATAATGAGTAGAAGATTTGGGTCAGATGGATTACACAGAGGTTGTGTGTGGACATCATGTCTTCGGATTGTATGGGATGATGAATTGAAGTTTGCACTAGAATTTTATCTGTACTTGTTCGAGGAGACTGACTAGAGGAAAGAGTTGTTATGGAAGTGAAATGATATTGGCGATATGGTTTATATGTGTTGACGTATTGAAGAGGTATTATTGAGGTATTGAGATTGTATGAAGTTGATGATTATTGGAGTTTTGGTGGACAAGAGGTAAGGTGAATGATATTGATGATAAGGTTTATATGCATCGACGTAAGAGGTATTACTGAAGTGTTAAGATTATGTGATGGTGATGATTATTGGAGTTTTGGTGGATAAGAGGTAAAGTAAGTGAGGAGCATATTTTTTTTGTTGGTTTATGGAACAAGGAGGATGGAGATGGCAGACTAGAACACTCAAGTGGAAGAAAAATTGTCTACACACACACTTTGTTAAATCACTAAGCAGTATATACTTTTTTTTGGAGAGAGGAAGTATTTGCATATCTTGGCACACTGACAGTTGTTCAGCAACTGTACATTTTGATCTGGCTTGGCAAACATTGGTCTTGACATGATGACTGTGACGTTAACTAACTATTATTGACTGTTATACACTGGTGCCGCTACTACTTGATACACATGTTGAACATCAAATTTTGACAGACTTTGCATTTACACAGTTAACACTATTCAATTACACAGCAGTACTTAAATGTGGATGAAAGATGAGTGAGTGTGTTTTGTGTGTTTTCCCTTCCTAATCCCAAATAATTCGTACCGACCTATCTCCTAACTATTATTTTACTTGTTCGTTGTGGCTTGCACTGACACCCATAAATATTATAGGTTTACTGATATTTGTGTATTTGTAATATTTAATATGACAATTATCTGATATCATTTGTGTGTTTATTATTATTTTTATGTTTAGTGTAAGAGCATTGATGATAATTTTGTAAAAGCAATTGTGTGTGCATTCAAACTGTTGTTCGTGCTTGCACCTGTTCAACATTGATGGGTGCCACATACAAATGTTTAATTCATGCTAATGAACTCTGATGAACTGTCTAATTAGTGATAGTGAATATTATGGACTGTTACCTGCACTTGTTCAACATGATGGGTGCCACTTTGAAATGTTTCATTTCTGCTGATAAACTCTGATGAATGATTAGTGATAGTGAATATTATGGACTGTTACCTGCACCTGTTCAACATTGCTAGGTGCCACTGATGGAACTGTTTCTACTGAAATGATGTCACTTGTTGCTGTTTGCACCTGCTCAACATTGCTGGGTGCCACTGATGGAACTGCTTCTACTGACACAATGTCACTTGTTGGTGTCTGCACCTGTTCAACATTGCTGGGTGCCACTGATAGAACTGCTTCTACTGACATAATGTCACTTGCTGGTGTCTGTACCTGCTCAACATTGCTGGGTGCCACTGATAGAACTGCTTCTACTGACATAATGTCACTTGTTGCTGTCTGCACCTGCTCAACATTGCTGGGTGCCATTGATGGAACTGCTTCTACTGACATAATGTCACTTGTTGGTGTCTGCACCTGTTCAACATTGCTGGGTGCCACTGATGGAACTGCTTCTACTGAAATAATGTCACTTGTTGGTGTCTGCACCTGTTCAACATTGCTGGGTGCCACTGATGGAACTGCTATTACTGATGAGGTCACTTGTTGCTGTCTGCACCTGTTCAACATTGCTAGGAGCCACTGATGGAACTGCTTCTACTGAAATGATGTCACTTGTTGCTGTCTGCACCTGTTCAACATTGCTGGGTGCCACTGATGGAACTGCTCCTACTGAAATGATGTCACTTGTTGGTGTCTGCACCTGCTCGCCATTTCTGGGTGCCACTGTTGGAGCTGTTTAAATACTGCTGATGAAATGTTATGAGACTGCTATTTGCACCTGTTGACCATTGCCGGGTGCTACTGTTGGAACTGTGAACTACTCTGAGGAGTGCTACTTGTTTATTGAACTATTGAAAGGATTTTATGTGAATATTTGTATAAACTAATTTTTTTGTGAATTTACTGTTTATGAAATGTTATGAGACTCTTACCTACACCTGTTCGTCATTTCTGGTGCCATTGATTGAATGATACTTGTGTAAACTATTCTGTAAAATCACATGTATGAATGCATTTGTATTCCCTACTGTATTTTATATATTAGGTTATTGAAGGGTCAGTGCAAAGACAAAATTTATTTAGTTATGTGATATTTGCTTATTAATATTATCTTTTATTTTTATCTGTATTTTTTTTGACGAATTTGGTGGTATTTTCACCACCAATGCTGGCAAAAATACCATCAAATCCTAGCCCATGGAGGAGGGGCATATGAAAGGTGGCTACACTGAGTCACAGCGCCAGAGATCGTGCCAAAGAGTTTTATTCCGCTGCCTCCACTGGCAGTGATTGTTCAGAAGTTGTGGTGGTTGCTGAGAGGATGTTGATAGCTGTACTATTTGAGGCCATGTCGTGTGCAGTTGTTTTGATGGGCTAGACAGCAGATGTTGTTCGAATGGAGATGTTGTAATGATCAGAGTGTATTTTTAGTCAATATATGTGAAGGTAAAAAACATTTTTTTTATTTTTTTTTAAATTTCCTAACTAACAATGCCTCTTGGTCACAGGTTCAGTCAACAAAGCATCTGGCTTGTGTTCATGTATTAGACTGTAATTCGGGTTTCTATGTGCAATTATAGTATTTCAGTTTTATTTAATTAATTCAGTGTAAATGGTATTTAAAATATCTTGTCTTATTGAGGAAGAACCGTGCTAGATGTGTACGTTGAATCACACTTCCACACACAGAACAGTTACACTTGTGCTTTGTTGTTCGTAGTTTTTGTTACGTAGCTTTTATAGTTGCTGGGGACTTAATTAATGAATTGTGGTAACGGAAATTTCCTTTCATTCTTTGTTGTTATTCTATGCAGTCAGATTGCGTACTAATACTAGTCAGGGCCAACCGGTTACGAGACTTCGTAATCGGACAGTCAGCTACTAAAATTAAAATTATTTGCATTGCATATAATTAAGCCCCCATGCAATTTATATACTTAATGAGTGTCAGTTACGCAGTTCAATATGCTTTAGAAAGGTTGCTAACCTTACAGCCATATGTGTACAGATTGTACGAGAAAATGGGGAAGCATTCCTCAACTGTGTGATGTATGCTATGCATCAACACATTGGAATATATGTGAATAAGTCATGCCTGATGTAGACACCAAACTAAGAGTGTATTTAAGCATTTATGAACTGAAGATCCAAGGAAACTGCTACAGGTGCCTAATATCGTGTAGGGTCCCCGCGAGCACACAGAAGCGCCGAAACACGACGAGCCATGACTAATGTCTGACGTTGTGCTAGAGGGAACTGACACCATGAATGCTGCATGGCTGTCCATAAATCCGTTAGAGTACGAGGAGGTGTAGATCAGCACTTTGCAAGCCATCCCAGATATGCTCCATAATGTTCATATCTGGGGAGTTTAGTGGCCAGTGGAGGTGTTTAAACTCAGAAGAGGTTTTCTGGAGCTACTCTGTAGCAATTCTGGATGTGTGGAATGTCACATTATCCTGCTGGAAACTCTCAAGTCCATCGGAATGCACAATAGACATGAATGGACGCAGATGATCAGACAGGATGCTTACGAAAGTGGAACCTGTCAGAGTCGTATCTACACATATGAGTGGTCCCATATCACTCCAACTGCACACGCCCCACACCATCACAGAGCCTTCACCAGCTTGAACAGTCCCCTGCTGCCATGCTGGGTCCATGAATACATGTAGTTGTCTCCATATCCGTACACGTCCATCCGTTCGATACAATTTGAAACGAGACTCGTCTGACCAGGCATCATGTTTCCAGTCATCAGCAGTCCAATGTCGGTGTTGACGGGCCCAGGCGAGGAGTAAAGCTTTGCGTCGTGCAGTCGTCAATGCACACGAGTGGGTCTTCGGCTCCGAAAGTCCATATCGGTGATTATTTGTTGAATGGTTCGCACGCTGACACTTGTTGATGGCCCAGAACTGAAATCTGCAGCAATTTGCGCAAGAGTGGCTCTCCTGTCACGTCTTTCGATTCTCTTCAGTCACCATATGTTCCGTTTTTGCAGGATCTTTTTCTGGCCGCTAACATATCGGAGATTTGATGTTTTCCCAGATTCCTGATATTCACGGTCCACTCGTGAAATGGTCGTACTGGAAAATCGCCACTTCGTCGCTACCTCGGAGATGTTGTGTCCCTTCGCTCGTGCACCGACTATAATACCACGTTCAGACTCACTTAAATCTTGATAACCTGCCATTGCAGCAGCAGTAACCGATCTAATAACTGCGCCAAACACTTGTTGTCTTATATAGGTGTTGCCGACCGCAGTGCCGTTTTCTGCCCGTTTACATATCTCTGTATTTAAATACACTTCCCTAAACCAGTTTCTTTGGAGCTTCAGTGTATTTTTTTAAGAATTTATAGAGGAATAAAAAATAAACATGTAGAAGCAATATGTGTTTTCTTTCTCTGTAAAATCCCCAGCATGTTAAAGTAAACCTGTAATCATCACCATGGCTGAACGGATGAAGCATCTTCATCAGAAGGAGTCCCCCGTAACAGACTGGTGCTGCAATGACGTCGACACCAAGAAGAAAAAATGGACCACTGCTTCCCCATGACGTACGTGCTTTGTCAGACCTTCTGACTGTGGGAAACTAACATTGGTTTGTCACTGTTAACACGTCATGAGGGGCGCAGACTCGAGCATGTATGCATAATTTACAAAACATTGTTTCAGTCCAAATATCAGATACTGACTCAGCTCTGAATTGACGGATTAACGTCTCACATGTTCAGTGAAAGCAGCGATGTTGCACCACCTGAAAAAGTAAAACTAAAGAATGCATTCAATTTGACGATGTCGCAGTATAAAACCTGAATGACATTCGGAAACATTGCTGTTTCGGTCATCATATGAAGGTAGATGTCCTCTGTTTGTGCCACACATACTGGAGGAGTTCAAAGTTGATGGTAAGCAAGCCTTATATCGCTTTCAAACAGAACAGTATGAATTTTAAAAAAAAATAGAAGAAATTGTGACAAAACACAACAATAAATAAAGTCCGCCAGTTAAATGAACTGGAGTCTTAAAAGACCCAAGTGGCACGTCATGTAGCTTTTCCAAAGTGCCCTGCAGGAGGTTGAATTAAATATCTCCAGGTATAATTATTGTAGACCTGGAACAAAGCTGCAAAAGCAACTAAGGGTTAAGCTGCTGGATGAAGCTCGCGAGAATCACATTTTAGTGGCAATGCAAATAAATGCTTATCAGAACGTCACATCACAAATAGAATGTAAGTATTAGCCAATAAAGCCAAACGAAAACATGGCAGAAGGGGTATAGGCGTAGGACAACGTATTGTGGCATTAGCAGCTGTTAAAGTAACTTAAATTGTACGCTGGGGTAAATTTCAAACGGGTCGCGAATGCCACTCGTCGTCCACTTACGAAATTAAAAAAGAAACCTGTAGGGTGTTTAAAAAATTGCATCCGGTCATCGTTTTCGGTGGCTAAATATGCTCTGAAGTGGAAAGGAGTAAGAAGAAGAAGACGTATTAAAACGCCTAGGGTTCTACCAATACCTAACGCATCGAGCAGAATTACTGCTTTCTTAATTTCAGCATTGAGCAGATTGCTGGCTGTCGGCTGCTTGTCCAGAGGCACTGTGGCCATATCAGGGATGGTGAAGAATGCATAGATTGCATAATAGCAACCTCAGAAAGAAAAAATACATAATAGAATTATGGACTGTGTCGCCATCAGAAAGGAATCCATTTAGAACCATATAGAAAAGGGCTTGGAAGTTCATGAGACAAAAGAGATACTCACAGTTGTACTACCCAATGGACAACTTACAAAAACAGCTGCTTCCGCACTTCAAGATTCCATGTAGTGTTTATGAGGGATATAAGTTACACAATGGCATCACTCGATATAACAACTCCAGTTCACTATGACAAGCAAATCACCCATCAGGAATATATTTCCTACAAACCTTTGGCTTCAGTGACGTTTAAAAATAACGATAAAATTCGAATTTTGATTGAACGCCAGAATACGTTGATACTACCAAGTTACAGTTTCCTTTGCCTAGAACGACATTTTTTAAAGAAGAATGGACCCTACACTGACTTCGCAACTAACATGTAGCGTATTAGTCTTTCTGTTACAAGAATGGTATATGAAGTAAATGGTGGAGAAACTGAGCTCTATCACAACGTGGCACATACGTTTCCACAGTTACCTCTGGCGTGAATTGCCTGCTTAATGCAGGATAGTTCATAGACGGAGCGATAAGAGAATATAGTCCCTTTAGTGTTTGTTGGTCATTTAAGATAGTTACGGTATTCTTCAGAGGTAAGTGATGAGTCATCATTAAATCGAAAAAAGAACTGATTTCAGTGAGAAGGGTGACGGATAATAACTCACCTTCATGGAGAACCTTATCCTGAAGAGAATAAAAATGTGTCGGATAATCTCTGGAAGATGCAGCACATTTCAGTATTTGACTCAGATCACGTACAATTACTGAAGATACTGCATTCCTGTGTTCTGCTGCATTATCTTTCCGTTCATGGAAACCGTATGGATATGCAGCTCTCCCATCTCCATAGAAACAAAGTTGGCCTGTGAAAACGGCTATTCAAGCAGAAACACCTATGTTCACTATAATGACACTACAGACTAAGAGAAAAGGGAACCTGAAGAAAGATTCGAACACATTCAACAATTGTGAACTAACATAAGCTAAAGTGTTTTTAAATGGTGAATTTTACTCGTACAGTAACTTACAGTCGAACTGGAGTAACACAGTGTATAGCCTATTATACGACCCGTTTTCAAAGTTCTGTCCCTCCTACTAGGCGGAAGACGTAGGATCTGGAAGCATACTGACCCAAAGAGGTTGCAAGAATTAGCACATGTCATAATTATAGATTTTCGAAACACAAACAAGTGATCAAGGGTGGACCAATCTATCTTCATACAGAATTTCACTCATCAGACGATTTCCCTAAGGAAACGGTTGCGTACGCATCGTTGTTGCATGATCAAATGGTGAACTAATGTCCACTGACCGGAACAGTGCAATGAGTAGTATTAATTAACGAGTGGTGCATCACATCCGCAGCATTTCACAATGACACCTAAGATTGTGAACATTATTGCGTGGCATTTCTTGCTTTTACGAACGTTGGACACATAACAGCGGCATTCTCTGTGAGTATTGAGGCTCCTGAATCATTCACAACTATTAAATGTGCTAAAATTCGGAGGGCTGCACTATGACTGACGGAGAAACATCATTCAAAGAACTGGGACGAACCTGGATAGTCTCTGGAACGTGGTTTCTCGATGTTTGGGAATTTCGATCAGATGGACAGTGTCATTTATGTCAGAGGCAGTGAGAAGGCATTTTGGATAAATATATTCAAGAGCACTGCAGGACGTGATCTTGTGTCGTAGGGGTACCCAGAAATGCACCAACACAAGGATGTATGGAGAAAAAGAAGAGGAAGGAAGAACCAATGCTTTTATTTCTACCTGAAATGATGTGAAATTATTTTTAAGTTGGATGACCAATAAATGATTTTTCAAAGAAATTATGTATCTGACTTATTCTCTTATCCCTCATACACTAATAGATATTAATAGTGAGTATCTAACTTCAACCGCATACGTTCCCTGTGGCTTGCTTCCACAAGTGGAACTAGAATTTCAGACAGTTCTCGAATATGTTTTTCAAAGTATTGACAGCCAAGAGCATGTATCTCCCGCGTTCGGAAACGAACTCCCCAGCAAGCATATGACCAAGGAATCATTCGATGAATTGTATTACATTCGCACACAAAACGTATATGTGGCATCTCAACATACAATACAGTGCGCCACCTGGCTGTTTGGCTACCTGGCCGGTGACCCCTGTGTTCACACCGGCAGCAGGCTGAGGATGTACTGTGTATTCAACCTGTGTATACAAGCTGCTGGGGTGTTGCAAGGACTTTGAAGCTGCTCTCTGTTCGCTGTTAGGCTTTCAGTTGCACAGTATCTGCATTTCATTGAGGAGGACCTCATCTTGCTAACATGATCATACTGAGACGCTCTGAATAACAACAGCATTTTCCCAGAATTTTTCACATTCAGTAAAGCCAAGTCTAGATATAACTAGTGCAGTCATTAAGATCAAATGTGAAGCGAAGCCTTAAGGAAGAGCCATTTGTGTAAATATACGAGTGTAACAGGGCCTGCTTTAAAAACTTATCGCATCCTACAGTACGAAGTCGCACACTCGTATTTTTACAAAATTTATTTTATATACAATATAGGACTCTGCTGTGGGTGTACAGTGGAGCAGCATCTGATCTGGCAGATGTTATGTGGTACAAATGTTTCTCATATAACACTAACTTCGCGATTGGTTTGAAGAACTTTCTGGACAATTCGAGTGAATGATTTGGCCACTCAGATTGCCTGACATGAATCCCGTCGACCATATATGGAGCGTGATCGAGGGGCCAGCTGCATCCGCTCCCAACAGATATTATTTGTCTGATAGAACAATTTACCACATAGCGCACAGGCCATTACTGTGGAGCCACGTGTGCTCTGATGGATGTTGCCTGCTATAAAACTTATTGTATATCGCACATGGTATTTATTGTACCAACGCTAGATGCGCCTGGTCTCCCACATAATACTTGTCTGGTAGGTTCATGCTCGCAGATGGCTACACATGTGTCTAGGCCATATTATATCGCCATACCACCTCTGTGAAGCAAAACTTTCTGTTTCTACCTGCAGTGGCGTTGGCATCCCACTCTCGATTGGTTGGGAAAAAAAAGTGCCAGCGTCCTCTGCTCTGATTTACAGTAAATGTATTCGCAGCTGCGAATATGGACAACCATCAGCAGTGGAACGGAATGACGACCATGAAAATTTGTGGCGAAGCGGGACTCGAACCCGTATTTCCCGCTTATCGCGAGCGGTCACCTCGTCATTTGGCTATCCATGCACGACTCACGAGCAGACCCAAACTTCCATACGTCTTCAACTATGCGTCTACAACCTGTACTCGTACATCCAATAGAAGCATTTGCAACCTCTACTCGTACATCCACTACAGGTTGTAGACGTATGGATGATGATATATGAAAGTTTTGTTCTAGCTGTGAACCGTGCACGGATAGTCAAATGGTAAGGCGACTGCGCGGGATAAGCGGGAAATCCGGATTCGAGACCCGGTCCAGCAAGAACTTTCATTGTCGTCATTCCATTCTACAGCTAATGGTTCTCATTATTCGCAATTGCGAATACATTTAACGTATTTCACAACGGCTGCAGTCGCCGCAGCGCCGCTTTCTTTGGATATGCATACATGTACAAAGGAACTTTGCATAGTAATTAAGAATAACACAGATACTGCAATAACGGATCTGCTCTGATTGGTCGAGAAATATAGCGTCAGCATCCTCTGCTCTGACAGGTTGAAAATATGTTGTGGTGGAGCTTTATTGAGCAAATCTGACTCTACCACAGATGCTATCTGCCCCCCCCCCCCCCCCCCCCCCCGGTGAACTATTAATAGCCCACGCTGTGCGACCGCATCTCAGACATTATCAGACATCAACCAGAACCAGTGATAAAACGTCGGCAGTCTTCTTGTTCTTCCACTGATGAGCAGACAGGCAAGCGAGCTCACATTGATGGCGGTATGTACCACGAAAGTTGTGTACCTCTATGCACTCTTGGTTTCTATATAACCTAGATACAGTAATGATATTTTTGTCTGTTGCTATAGATGGTGACAGTATACTGGCGCGATTAATGGAAAGCGACACATTCGATTTCCTGTTCTCTGATTCTCCTGAGGGGAGAGCGAGCTAGTTTGAACCTGTAGCTCCGGTAATGCTAATGGAAAATTTTTGTGATGGTCAGTGCACATCGTTATTCACTGAGGTGACAAAAGTCGTGTGATGGCATTATGCATTTATACAGAGGGCGATCGTGTCCCATCCGCAAGGTGTAAAAGGCCAGTGCATTGGCAGAGCCGTAATTTGTACTCACGTGATTCATGTGAAAAGGTTTCCAACATGACTATGGCCACATAACAGGAATTATCAGACTATGAATGTGGAGTGGCAGTTGCAGATAGATGCAAGGGACATTCCGTTTGGGAAATCATTGGAGCATTCAGTATTCTGGGCCAACGGCCTTCACTTAACGACTGAGAAAAGCGGCATTTGCATAGAGTTGTCAGTGCTAACAGACAAGCAACACTGCGTGAAATAGCTGCAGAAATCAATGCGAGACGTACGACGAATGTATCCTTTAGGACAATGCGGCGGAATACGGATTTAATGGGCTCTGGCACTAGACGACCGACGCGCCGACGCGACTACCTTTACTAACAGCACGACATCGCCTGCAGCGCCTCTCCTGGGCCCGTGACCTCATCAGGTAGATCCTAGACAACTGGAAATCGTGGCCTGGTCAGATGAACCCTGATTTTAGTTATAAGAGCTGAAGATAGGGTTCAAATGGCTCCGAGCACTATGGGACTTAACGTCTGAGGTCATCAGTCCCCTAGAACTTAGAACTACTTTAACCTAATTAACCTAAGGACATCACACACATCCATGCCCGAGGCAGGGTCGCGCGGTTCCAGACTGAAACGCCTAGAACCGCTCGGCCACACTGGCTGGATGAAGATAGGGTTCAGTGTGGCGTAGACCTCACGAAGCCATGGATTCAAGTTGTCAACAAGGCACTGTGCAAGCCAGTGCTGGCTCCGTAATAGTGTGAGCTCTTTTTACATGGAATGCACTGTGTCCTCTGGTCCAGTTGAACTGAACATTGACTGTAAATGATTATAGTCGGCTGCTCATAGACCGTTTGCAAGCATTCATGGACTTCGTGTTCCCAAACAACGATGGAACTTTTATGGATGACAATGCGCCATGTCGCCAGGCCACAACCGCTCGCTACTGGTTTGGACAGCTCGATAGAATGATTTGGCCAACTAGATCGCCCAACGTGAACCCCCGTCGAACGTTTATGGGACACAGTCGAGAGGATAATTCGTGGACAAAATCCTGCACTGGCAACACTTTCGCAATCAGAGACGGCTCTAGAGGCAGCAAGCATCCATATTTGTGCAGGGGACGTAGAATTCCGGGCAAAAGGAGGTCTGACACAATATTAGGAAGTATCCCATGATTTTTGTAAACGTCATTGTATATACCTTTATGTTTGTGAATATTACTATGACCATCTGATGTATTTCTTCGTCTTCCTTGTAGGTATCTTCAACGATTTTGGTGCGGAGGAATTGGGATCAGGTTGAGCCCAGCCCTCGCCCAGCTGTGCACTACCAGCACATGCCCGCCCACACAAGTTGATGCTTGAGGTGTGGGCAGTCCACTGTGTCCACAACATGGTGAGTGCTAATGCAATCTTTCGTGTTCTTCTGTGTTTTAGTTTTTCTTACACTTGGTACTTATACCATCTATTGCTTTTTAATAGAATACCCCAAGTAAGTTATGTTGTGGGGCCTTTGAGTCCATTTTTGGTTCGGACTCAGATTGTCAAGGAGCACATACGTACAAGGATACACATTTATTCTACAGTTACTATTACTACTACGCCTGCATGCATTGTATATGAATTCTTCTCCTTTCTGGATGCTGCTGATACTCAAAATGAGCAATCCCAGCCCATGACGTAACTTTCGTCCATTGCCTCGGTGTGATGGGCACCCATAATAGATTAATGCAATCATATGTAGCAGAAATTCATTCTTATTCTGTGACCATAATAATTCACGTGTTTATTTGCATGTATTGCTTATGGGATTTTATCCTTGTTTCTAAGTCCTGTCAATAACGGTGGAGACATTGTGGAATGGGTCAAGGATCCAACAGCAGCGATTGGGTAGAATGATCTGTTTCAGCCCATGACCCCATTTTCCTCCACAATCTTGTACTGATGGATCCGCCCCAGTGTAGAAAAGCAAGTACCTGAATAGTGATTCTTCTGCTTCTCGAGCAACTTTTAACACCCACATGGAATCCTTATGACACATTTTATTGTGTCCTAGGTGTATTTGATACAGATAATGAGGTAAGGAGTAATGATGATGATGATTTGTAGATGCTGCTATGAGGTGCCCCACAAATTAATGATTGTGCCTATATCCGACACAGATAAATGTATGAGTAAGTACCAGAGGTCTTTATTATTGAGATATGATTCTTTTTATCGAAATCGTTACACATACAGGATACTTATCACTGTAGTTTTTGTGTGCAGAATATTTGAGGGAGGTCTACAGAGGTGGCCTTGAGTTGCCGGCAGCAGCAACACTGGTCCCTTAAACAGTTGGTGATGGATCTGGCACTGTTGCCGCATCCAGGCCTGTCATGGCTGCACTCCTTGCTTGTGGTGCCATCCACAGCTCCATCACGTCGCCTCCAGACCTGTCATGGATGCATTCCCCATGTAGGCGTCCATCTACGATGCTGTCACCTCACCCAAGACCGTCATGAATGCTCTCCCCGTGTGCATGACCATATTATATGGCTGATTGATTCCTACTCATCAGTGAGCATATTCTTCTGGTCAGTACCCATCGTTGTCAGTTTTTGAAGTCAGCTCACTTGCCATACACTTAGGCTCTGAAATTTTTTCTCTTCTCTTTTGAAGATTTTGAAATTTTGGTTATATAGATCTTAACCTAAAATTTTGTTATTCTAGTACTTTACATTGCCTCTGTAATTACTTCCATAGTTTAATGGTGTAATATTGTAGTTATGACTATGTATTATTTGTCTTCTGATAGTATGTTCCACAGATCTGAAAATCTGGATTCCATATCCTGATATATGTATAGATTATGATGTTACAGTAGATATTTTTCTGATGTTCTCTGTAATATGTTATGTATCAGATACTTCTATACTGCTGCCTGCTATACTGGGCATCATTTTGTGCACCATGTGGCAAACCTTATTGTCTGTCACAAAATATTGTAAACTTCCTGTTTCTAAATTTCGTAAGGGAGATATTATAAGGAATCACCCTCCTCTAACATTACCTTTTCTTTTATAGAGATGACTGATACCATGTATACTATCGATACTTGTATAGGTTACAGTTATCTCAGCTGTTTCACTAAAAGAATTCGATTAACTTCTATATTATGTATTATATTTCAGGCTAAAATGTATAAAAAAGAAATTAATGTGTTACAATCGTTATGTACTAACAGTAAAAATTTCTCTTCTTTTAAAAATAATTGAAATTCCAAAATTTGTGGCATACTTAAAATTTATATTATTAATTGTACCACCTAACTCTAACTATTAAATTTATTTCTGGACTTATTTATAAATTAATGACATAATTTAGTGAAGATTCGTCTTTAGTAAGGAAAGTTTGTAAACTCTTTCGCTTTGTAAAGTCTTTGGGATAATGTGAGTACTGGAGAATGTAGGTAGTGGTGGGCATGCCTCTGATGGAAGTAGACATTTTCTAAGTTTATCACCAACAATGTAATTATTGGGCTTTTTTAATGTGTCAAATGTAAAAAAGGTGTGATGTTGAATGATGTGACAAAGAATAAAAGTCAAGAATAATTAAGGCAAATCTTCATCAGTTATTTTGTCATCAAGAACCTACAAAATCGAAATTTCAGCTGCAAGAATGTACCCCTACACAAGACTTTGAGCCATCGACAACTACGAGATAATGAAGATAAGTAAAAAGTTATTCTCTTGTGTATCTTACGTCTCTCGAAGCTTTCAAAATTTGAGTAAGGAATGAGAATTTTAATAGTGATGTGTGAGAGGGTAAGATAACAAACGGTTCAGACTAACTCACTTTCTGCCCCACTTTTCTGTTCATAACGATTCCTGCTCCCTTTATATCATTTTCTATTACTGTTGATATTGCCCTTTATTCATATGACAAGAAATCCTTATCTTCCTCCCATTTCACTTAACTGTCCCCCCCTTCCTACATCTAGGTTGTTCGTTTGTATTCCCCATTTAAGATTTTCTAGCTTGTGTACCACATTCCGCACATTTCACATTCCCCACTCCGTCCTATGGAATGTTTCCTTTTCATTGGTTATTCCATTTGTTTCTCATGGTCGCTGCCATTTGGCAGTCCCCTCCCAGAGATACGAATTGAGGATTAATGTGGAATATTTGGCCAAGGAATAAGTCATGACCACTAGTTTTCATTTACAGACCCCATGTCCTGTGGATATGCGTTAAGTGTCTCTTTAATGCGTTGGTTTCCACTGTCTTTAGCATCCTCAAGCCGTTGATCGTTGCTGATTCTTCAGCCTTTTAGGGGCCAGTTCCCGCCGCCAAAGCAAAGAAATGCCCTGATCGTCTGTCAACTCCTCAGCCCCCTTTGACAAGGCAGTTGGGAGAAAGAGGGTGACTTCTTATGCATGATTTCTTAAGCTGTCATTTCCGATGACTTTTATTCAAAATTTAAAGTGTGGTTTGGTTCTAAAATGGAACCCAGGACTTTTTTACTATTATTCACAGACGGCACTCCAAAACTCCAGTTATTAATAACAGCATGTAAAGAAATTACCACCACAAAAGTTTGTAGGATATCATCTGAACTTAACTGGTTTTACTCAGCTCTACACCATCAAGCATCTGACATTCTCTGCCGAGTAAAAGCCTAAATCAGAGTTCCCTCCACACTGTCACATTCAGCTATGTGCATCCATTTTGCTTCTGAATTTTTCTAATGTAATCTACCACCGTTCCATTACGTCAACGTTTCGGATATGGAATCCGGTGGAGATCTTCCAAGATTCCCTTAACTTGACCACGTGTGCTGCATATTTCCAGTTAATTGTTACTACTGTCATAAGAAACTTCTTCCGCTCTGTTTCGTTCCTTGGTCGTTTGATTGTTTTCCTGTCTCTCCTGATAATCCCCAGCGTGCTCTATTCATCACACACAGAGTAACCCTCGGTTTTATGAACGATTTCTGCATTAAAAGCTTCTGTGTGACTGAAATAAGTCAAAACTGATAACAGCTTTGACTCTAAAGCTTCCGTTTCAGACACTATGAAAGTTCCGTTTTGAAAACATAATTTTTTAGTCCATTTTATACCTTTCCCTACTAATCCAGCCGTTATCTCCCACAGTCCAAAATGCAAATCTCATCAACGGATTGTCATATTTTCGGCTTGTTGGCCGTATGGTGAGACCAGCCTGCTCTGAAACATGATGTTGGTTTATTGAGAGGCAGCCATTCCAGCATAACGTGTTATATTCAGATTGTAATATTGAGCATTATAGGATAAACTCAACAGGGTGACACACATTTCATCGTTGGTTGGTTGTTGGTTGTTTCGGGGAAGGAGACCAGACAGCAAGGTCATCGATCTCATCGGATTAGGGAAGGACGGGGAAGGAAGTCGGCCGTGCCCTTTGTAAGGAACCATCCCGGCACTTGCCTGGAGCGATTTAGGGAAATCACGGAAAACCTAAATCAGGATGGCCGAATGCGAGTCCAGTCATTTCATCGTAATCATGCACTACATGCATGGGCAAACGCTTGCAACGATCGAGAAATACGTTTCTCGTCTCGCATTGGCTGTTCAGAGAGTGCTCTTGCAAGGAACTGATGCTTTTCCAGGCCTGTGTGGGTATCGCATGAGAATAGATACTCCACAGCAGACTAACGTGAATGTGTGGCTACGCAGTCTGATGGTGAATGTGCACAGAAAGAGTTACGTGTAGTACACACATACGCTGTGAATGTATTATTTCAGTTGTGTGTCGTTACTTTGCAAAACAACTGTAAATACGAGTAATAAACATTCCACAAGGATAGTTCCCACAAAAAAATAGAAACTCTTTTGACAGCCCTAGGAATTCCGTGAATATTCATTATAACAGCCAAGCAGTCTATTAATGATTTTTAGCGACCCTGTTTGCAGCAACATCAGTGCTATCGACGCCCTATTGCTATATCATTTGTAATTCGCATTCTTCCTTGGTTTACAGTCAATCCGTATTCTGTACTCATTAAAGTGCTCATACCATTCAGCGGATCCAGTGATTCTTCATCTTCACTGAGGATAACAATGTCATCAGAAAATCTTATCGATATCCTTCCACCCTGAATTTCAAACACTTCTATTCTATTCTTGCCTGAACTGCACGTCGTTCTCATTTCACTTTTGTACAAGGCTACACTCCAGACAAATACTTTCAGAAAAGACTTAATAACACTTCAACTGAAATTATATTCTAACAAATTTCTCTTGATGAGAAATGGTTCTTTGCTATTGCCAGTCTGCATTTTATATGCTCTCCATTTCGGGCGTCATCAGTTAGTTCACTGCCAACACAGCAAAATTCACCTACTATCTTTAGTTTCTCACTTCCTAATCTAACTCCCTCTGCATCTCCTGATTTAATTCGATGACACTTCATTACCATTGTTTTACTTTTTTTGGTGTTAATCCTACACTCAGATGACGAAAGTCACGGGATAACGATATGCACATACGCAGATGGCGGTAGTATCCCGTACACAAGGTATAAAATGGCTGTGAATTGGGGGAGCTGTCATTTATACTCAACTGATTCATGTGAAAAGATTTCTGACGCGAATATGGCTGCGCCATGTGAATTAAAAGACTTTTAATGCTAAATTGTAGTTGGAGCTACACGCATAGGACATTCCATTTCGGAAATCGTTAGGGAATGCAATATTCCTAGAGCCACACTGTCAAAAGTGCGCCGAGAATATCGAATTTCAGGTATTACCTCTCACCACGACAATGCAGTGGTCGACGTGTAGGGAAACAGCCTACTCACGCTGTATAAAATTCACGTCAGTCTTTCCACTGTGTGCCAGCCTAGTCCGCTGTAACTAGCTCTGACGTCATAAATGTTGCGCAATACTTTAAAAATCAAGTAAATAACCTGAAACGTTTCTAACATGTCAGGAATAATACTAAATCAATATGTATTGAATGTCAGTTCAATAACTTTAACCATTTTCGAAATTTGGACGTTTTTCTGTAAAAATCATTGGCGCAACCGAAAAGAGCTAGAAACTTAAAAATTTATATTTGGATTCCTTTTTCATAATAATTTAGTAGAAACAGTATTCTGGATCTCATAAACTAAAATTTTCGTTGAAATTCATGATTTTCTGAGTTTTGTCTTAGAAATTAAGGAAGCGAGATAGATTAAGTAGGCTAACAAATAAGGCTAGGATGTTTAAATTTAAGTAGAATGGAGATCCGCTATAATCATAAAGATGTGAGAAGCTTCAACAGAACAACTATAAAACTATAGCTATAGCGTATCTCCAAAGAGCAAGTTCAGAGCTCGTCTACTGTGTCTAGTGTAATTAAATTAATTCTCTCGCCCAAAATATTTGACTTAGCCACGTCAGACTTTTATTATGAATACTTACCTGCGTGCTGATTGCACATTTAAATTGAGAGCTTCATCGGCCATCAGCAAAGGAAGCAATGATTTATTCGATAACTTAAAGTGGTACATTACTAGTCCAGCGGCTAGTAGGGAGAGCGGAATTGATCAGGCGTTCCCTTAGCCGTCCGCACCGCGGCTTTATATATAAGAACACAGCACGAGAGAAAAAGGCCCCAGTTCTCTCCAGACGCTGATTAGCACACCACCTGTGTCGGGAGTCGCGTCGCGTCGGCATCATTGCTATAAACAGCCTCAGATGCTGTAATAAGTTACTCGGGATATGCGTAACCATGAAATCGTTTTCGAGTGAAGTGTTAATTCAGGAATGACTTTAATGATCTATCTTCAGTTTGCGTATGTCATATTTTCACGTGCCGTCCCGGGACAGACATTCTACCATTATTTAGCGTAGCGTCTGATGAACATTATCATCAAATTATGGCGAGCATTCACTTAAACATTTAATTTGAACAGTTATAGTTGTATCAGCGCATTAGACTCTGAACTGCTCTGTTAGTTGGATTGTGTGGATTCTTTTTGGTCTGTGACTTTCAGAATATAGTGAACATTTTTAGAGAATCGTTTTTGATTATGAATCCCAGATGATCTCCTAATTCCTCACAGCTATAAGCTGTAGCTATAAGTGTATTTCTCAGATGAAGTGGGCACTAGGAACTCTAATTACAGGCTTCACGTTTTGCTAATCACTTTCTCGTTGCCAATGTTGTAGATAGAGAGCAGTGTTGAGAACGGCAAAAGACTGCATAAATAATAGGAACATTTTTATAACAATTAATTCCACCCACCACCCCACATTTGGCTAATCGGCCGGGAAAAACAAAACAAAACATTTTATACAACAATAATTTCCACCCACCGGCCCACATATGGTGCATCGGCCGGGAAAGAAACTGAGTAAAAGTGAAAGTGATTTTTAAATATTCGGATTCGGAAGTGAAATGTGACATGCAACTGAGTAATAGAACAGTGATAGTGTTACATGTGCATGTGGACGCCGCAATTGGAGTAACAACGCATCTGGATTGACGGAGCTGGCACTGAGTCTAGCGGCACTGCCGGCATCGCAAGAAGCCAGTTTCGCCTCACCGCAACAACCGGAGCCAAGCTTGCAGTTGCGGGCCACACCGCAGTCGTCAAAGTGCCGTCTGCAGTTCAACGCGCCGTGCTGCATCAGTAATCCTGGTAAGCCGCGCCGGCAGCGCCATACGTCGTGCAGAAGGAACTAAGTTAAGTGAAGAGCTGTTAAAAATTTTACTAACCTGCACTAAAAAACTGTCGACGATGGAACCACCAGAAGAAACTGAGGTTAAACTTAAATCAGAACCTATGTCTGTTGAGGGAACTGTAAATCCAGAGAACGGTTCAAGTGTAAATATGCATGAAAATAGTAATGTTAAAGTGAAATATGAAGTATTGTCTCCTGACAGTAACGTGGAAAGGGGCAATGATTCAATTGTAGTGACCCCTGTAGTAAAGCAGAAAGCAGAAATTGTTAATTTATTAGATGATAGTTTATCTGATGAGTTAAAAACGAAACAGTCGTCAGAGGTGGTAGAGTTTAAACAGGAGAAGTTAGATATGACTGATCAATCAGAAGTTTCATTTAGTTTTGATGATTCTGGTGTTGGAGCTAGTTTTTCGTCACCTGAGTGTGGTAAAAAGCCAGCTAGTGACCAACCCAAAGATACTGGGGCTATTGATTTAAATGTTATATTACAAGCAATAGCTGCCAGTAATGCAAAATTGTCAGCCAGTAATGCTAGAATGTCAGCTGAGTTAAAGTCTGAAATAACTGAGAACAAAAGCAGTAATGCTGAATTAAAGTATGAGATTGTGGCCAGCCAAACTAATTTTAATAAACGATTGGAGGTAATGGACAATACCTTCAAGGCTGGTTGCAATAAGTTGAGAGAGAATTTGGATAGTTTAAATTATAAAATTGATTACAACCATGAGGATATTAAGAAAAAGGTTGCTCAACAGTTATCTGAGATGTATAAAATAGTAAAATCCGAAGTTGCTGAGGTTCACAAAGACTTCCAAATGGAAGATGCGAAGCTGGAGCACAAGTTAACAGAAAAGATCGAGGCGGAATCTGAACTGTGCTCAGATAGGTTTAAAAATGTTAATATAAAAGTAAATATATGTCAAGCAGAAGTAGATGCAATCAAAACTGATACTACACATATTGTGCAAAGAGTAGATAATGTTGAAATGAGAGTAGAAAATACTAGTACTAACATTGCTAACATTGAGAGTAAAGTAGCTTCAGTAACTTCTGGTAATGGTAGTATGCAACAAGTTGTAGCTGAAAACGCCGCTTTTATCGGGTGTCGGCAGTTCTTGCGGTTCGATCCAGATAAAAATTTCCACCCGCTAGATTTCTGGAACGATTTTGAAGATGTGATTCCACCAACTTGGTCTGAACGAGAGAAAATCTCATTTATTAGAAGTCATTTAGCAGGTGACGCCATGCGTTAGTCAGCTGATGTTACGTTGAAGTGTAAAACATTAGCGGAATTTAAAACAGCTTTCATTAATGAGTATTGGTTTAGCAGTAAGCAAAATGAAGTGTTGAGAGAGTTTTGGAGTGGAAAACGCTTCGAAGTAGGCAAGGAATCTATTAAAGAGTTTGCCAGGTCATGGATCTCACGTTTGTCGCATTAGGCCGAGAAGCTAAAACCTGAAATGATAATACTAGGTCTTGAAGCCAAACTGCCATGGTATTGGCAAACTAGAATTATATCTGCCCGTAGAGACAATCTGGATCGTTTCATTGAATATTTGGAACGTGTAGAGCGTGTTGCTGCCAATGAGGAGCAAGCACGTAATAACAGAAATGCTAATAACACTAGTAGTAATTTTAAGAACGAGCAGAATGGCAATGTAAACATCAGAACAGTAGGTGTTCGCCATCCTAAGAGAGGTGGGAATTGGAGAAATAATTATCAGAACCAACAATGGCATCCAAATGATAGTAATTTTGTTCCGAACAAAATTATGCAGGTAAACAACAGTGTGGAAAGCAATGCTGTGCCAGTTAACTATAATGCAAATAAAGGAAACAGTAGTAGGCTGAGGCAGTAAAACTAGTTCCCGTCTATGAGGACACTGGCGCTCACCAGGTGGTTATTTTTCCTAAGTCAGTAGCATCTAAGGATACAGCAGAAATATTAGATCACTCACAGTATTTGATAGATACCGTGTTAGAGACGCTTTCTAAGTGGGAAGAGAAAGAGAAGGCGCAGCAGTGTAATGGTAGGGAAGAGCTACAAAATACTGAATTGTCAGGTGAAGAAGCAGAAGAAATTCATGCTTATATTTACGATGAGGATGATGTGCTCTTATCTAAAGTGCCTGTGCAGGATGTTGATACTGTACTAATAGATTTAGGACAGGAGGTAAGTGAGAATGTAGAGGATAGCCTGTTGGGGGTCGATGAACCCAGTAGCTGTGACCAGTTGTCACTTGAGAAGGAACCCGACGATAATAGTGAAAGTGGTTTCGCTGTAACTAGTGTTATGCCCGGTCTGGAGGCGCAGAATCGCTCACACTACAGTAATTTGGGTCATGTTCAGTAAACTAAATGTAAAGAAGTCGTGCGGTGTTTCGATTTGAAATTAATAGACCGACTGGAAAAGGCAGCTGAAAATGTAATTCAGGAAACCCCTACACACTTTGACCTAAATGTAATGAAGACAGATGTCGATCACTTTAGTTGGAGACAAATCAAAAAGGAACTATTGGATGAGTTTGAGGAACCACCTGTACAAACTAGAATAAGCCACCCTATAATAATAGTGAATATGTTGGGTATTAATGTACGTTGTCTCTTAGACAGTGGGAGTGAGGTGAGTGCGATATCTCAGTCCTTCTTTGATGCATTACCTGGTAAAGACAAGCTTACAGTAATGAGGGTATCAGGACTAAGAATAATTGGTGCTACTGGCAAGGTGTCAAAAACGGTAAAGCAATAAGCTTTGCTGCCATTTAACATTAATGGTAATTTAACTGATCATCCATGCTTAATTGTAAACAATCTCACTATTGCGGTTTTAATTGGCATAGATTTCTTGTCGAAATATCAGGGTGTTGTTGACTTTGAAAGAAGCCAGTTAAAAATGGTCTTGCCGATAACAGGAGTAATTACGGTACCTTTCATTGATAAACATGTAGTAACTAATGATGAAACTTGGGAGCTGCCTATACGAGTTCTGAAAAATAGAAGATATTGGGACGAAGGTGTCAATCTTGGTAAAAGTAAGCTAAACACAGAAGAAGAAGAAGCAATTATTTTGGACAAAATAGAGGCTAAATTGCAGGAAATCGATAAAATTTCAGCTAATCAGAAGGAAGAACTGAGACAGGTTTTGAAAAGGCATAATAAGGTATTTTCAAATCGTCCTGGCGTGGTCAAAAGTTATGAATGAATTCTGTAGGGAGGAGGTTGTCCTGTAACCTCTACACAGTGTGGCAGCTGTGCAGTCCCAGCTGTGTGAGATCTTCCTTCCTTTTCAGGTCTCACTCATTCTTCATCTTTCCTATCTACAAAAATTTCGACCCCTTCTTTCCAATACGAAAATTTTCTGAAACTAATGAATTCTGTAGGGAGAAGGTTGTTCTGTAACCTCTACACAGTGTGGCAGCTGTGCAGTCCCAGCTGTGTGAGATCTTCTTTCCTTTTCAGGTCTCACTCGCACTTCATCTTTTCTATCCACCTAAAATTTCGACCTCTTCTTTCCAACACATTATATTTTCCGTTATGGTTATCAATCCAATAATAAACTAATGAATTCTGTAGGGAGGAGGTTGTTCTGTAACCTCTACACAGTCTGGCAGCTGTGCAGTCCCAGCTGTGTGAGGTCTTCTTTCCTTTTCAGGTCTCACTCATCCTATCTACAAAACTTTCGACCCCTTACTTTGCAATACAAAAATTTTCCGTCATGGCTATCAACCCATGAGTTCTGTAACCATTCTATCCACCGATTAGTGAAAAAAATACCTACTGTGACAAACCTAACTGTGACACAAACAACAGAGAAGTATGATGTAATTAAGATACAAATGTATTTGAGTAACAAGTATGTATAGAACCCTGGTAATATTATAAGTACAAAGTTGTTGTTTTATTGGAAATGATCCACCAACAGTAATTTAAAAAGGATATACAAATTCATGTACAAGCCGGATCTGAAGTGGCAATGAGACCTATTGTATGTTGCAGAGCTAAGAGATTGCTTAGTGTTATGAAAAATATGCAGTTAAGTTGTAAGAATGAACTCACCTTGTAGCAAGGAATGGCAGTGTAATAGAACTGAACAGTGTTTGTGGTTGAGACGTGACGGACACGTCTTTGAAATATTTATAAGGTTGGAGCTGGCCGTTATTTGGTGTAGTGTGCACTGACACACCTACATGTATTGAGGTTATGAGTTGGAGGCGTGAATGCGACCATAGGTACCCTTTTGTTAGATGAGACAGAGCAGCTCATGGTGTCCTATAGGTTTAAGGAATTTAGCATTACGCTCGTCCATAATTACTTAATGCACTTTAGTGGTAGGTCGAGAGAGACTACCTGTGGTTTCAGCGTCCGATCGAGTGGAAATGGATTGCCATGTGAGCAAACTGATCAGCTGCAATACACTATAGATATGAAATAAATGTGCTATCCTATGTGTTAAATGTTAATAGAGTGAGTGTTAAATAAGTACATTCACTAGCCACATACTTGAGTAACATAATGGCAGACGCAAAACATTATTTATATCTCAGCATAAATACACTTCGATGAAGTAAGTACATAATTGCAGATGTGGAACTGACACAGCAGCAGAGGACCAATAAGTGGATTTAGTAGCCAACTAAAGGTAGTGTGTTTTGAACACTCAGAACTGTACTATTACCACAAGTTACTCACATGTACAAAGAAGCTGAGGAGACAACTACTAATCAAATATACTCATACTATCTCTAAGAATAAGGTAATCGAAGATGAATCAGCTAAGTAAATAAAATACAGATGTATCAAGAATGTACCGAGCATTGGTTCAGTGTTCCGACCCAGAAATGATAAATTGAGATTAAATAGGATTTACGATTGTAAGCCTTGAACATACATTTTCTCTAGTACATGACTAAAGGCATTGTGAGCCATTTGTTTACCGATTTTATGACAGTTAAGTAACCGCAAGAGTAAAATTGAAAAAGTTCTGTTAACTTTGTTCCAGTAACATATTGAAAGATAAAATGTTTATATCCCCATTTCATTGTGACCCACCCTTAGATATTAAGTGAACAGAGTCTGAGGCATTCTTTTTGCTTGTTCTACAGGACAAACCAGCTAATGGCAGCCTGGTAGCTGCGTGAAAGCATGGAGTTACTTGGACACCACTCGCAGTGGCCCCTCCCTTTTCCCCATGTAATTTAGAGTGAATGTGAAGGACGCACACCATAGCAACTTCCCCTCCTCTACCCTTGTGAATGGAAGTGTAGACCGCCAGCCAAAGCAACTACAACCACGTGTGTAAAAATGAAATTGTCATGATTTGTGAAATTTTGTTTCAGGTTTAGAAAAGACTGCTAAGATATAATTATCTGCTTATGTATCATGAATAACTGTGTTATTTTCTTTGCATTTGTGTATGTAAAAATGTATTTAATGGATTTAAGATTTTCATAATTTTACATATTTTGTGTGTTTGTTTGTCTAAGGCAATATGTATGCCAAAGTGTTTCATTGATTTTGCTTAAATTTTGAGTGAGAATGTTGCTTAAAAGGCAGTGAACATGCCAGCAATTTAAATAATTGAAGTAGGTAATAAGTTTTCTTTTTAATATTTCTCTATGTTTGCATAAAAATTTAAATTTTTCATAAGGAGTTAAGCTGTACTCTTGCTTCTCTTTTGTAATTAAATTTTTTTTCTTTCCCATATACATTACAAAAAAAAATTTAAGTAGGGGGTGATGTAGTGAAGCAGCCTACTCACGCCGTATAAAATTCACATCAGTCTTTCCATTGTGTGCCAGCCTAGTCTGCTGTAACTAGCTCTGACGTCATAAATGTTGCGCAATACTTTAAAAATCAAGTAAATAACCTGAAACGTTTCTAACATGTCAGGAGTAATACTAAATCAATATGTGTTGAATGTCAGTTCAATAACTTTAACCATTTTCGAAATTTGGACGTTTTTCTGTAAAAATCATTGGCGCAACCGAAAAGAGCTAGAAACTTAAAAATTTATATTTGGATTCCTTTTTCATAATAATTTAGTAGAAACAGTGTTCTGGATCTCATAAATTAAAATTTTCGTTGAAATTCATGATTTTATGGGTTTTGTCTCAGAAATTAAGGAAGCAAGATAGATTAAGTAGGCTAACAAATAAGGCTAGGATGTTTAAATTTAAGTAGAAGGGAGATCCGCTATAATCATAAAGATGTGAGAAGCTTCAACAGAACAACTATAAAACTATAGCTATAGCGTATCTCCAAAGAGCAAGTTCAGAGCTCATCTACTGCGTGTAGTGTAATTAAATTAATTCTCTCGCCCAAAATATTTGACTTAGACACGTCAGACTTTTATTATGATTACTTACCTGTGTGCTGATTGCACATTTAAATTGAGAGCTTCATCGGCCATCAGCAAAGGAAGCAATGATTTATTCGATAACATAAAGTGGTGCATTACTAGCCCAGCGGCTAGTAGGGAGAGCGGAATTGATCAGGCGTTCCCTTAGCCGTCCGCACCGTGGCTTTATATACTGTATAACATCGCGGCGCGAGAGAAAAAGGCCCCAGTTCTCTCCAGACGCTGATTAGCGCACCACCTGTGTCGGGAGTCGCATCGCGTCGGCATCATTGCTATAAACAGCCTCGGATGCCGTAATAAGTTAATCGGGATACGCGTAACCATGAAATCGTTTTCGAGTGAAGTGTTAATTCAGGGATGACTTTAGTATTCTATCTTCAGTTTGCGTATGTCATATTTTCACGTGCCGTCGCGGGACAGATATTCTACCATTATTTAGCGTGGCGTTTGATGAACATTATCATCAAATTATGGCGAGCATTCACTTAAACATTTAATTTGAACAGCTATAGTTGTATTCCCGCCATGAATAATGGACCTTGCCGTTGGTGGGGAGGCTTGCGTGCCTCAGCGATACAGATGGCAGTACCGTAGGTGCAACCACAACGGAGGGGTATCTGTTGAGAGGCCAGACAAACATGTGGTTTCTGAAGCGGGGCAGCAGCCTTTCCAGTAGTTGCAGGGGCAACAGTCTGGATGATTGACTGATCTGGCCTTGTAACATTAACCAAAACGGCCTTCGTGTGCTGCTACTGCGAATGGCTGAAAGCAAGGGGAAACTACAGCCGTAATTTTTCCCGAGGACATGCAGCTTTACTGTATGATTAAATGATGATGGCGTCCGCGTGGGTAAACTGTTCCGGAGGTAAAATAGTCCCTCATTTGGATCTCCGGGCGGGGACTACTCAAGAGGACGTCATTATCAGGAGAAAGAAAACTGGCGTTCTACGGATCGAAGCGTGGAATGTCAGATCCCTTAATCAGGCAGGTAGGTTAGAAAATTTAAAAAGGGAAATGGATAGGTTAAAGTTAGATATATTGGGAATTAGTGAAGTTCGGTGGCAGGAGAACAAGACTTTTGGTCAGGTGATTACAGGGTTATAAATACAAAATCAAATAGAGGTAATGCAGGAGTAGGTTTAATAATGAATAAAAAAATAGGAGTGAGGGTTAGCTACTACAAACAGCATAGTGAACGCATTATTATGGCCAAGATAGACACAAAGCCCATGCCTACTACAGTAGTACAAGTTTATATGCCAACTAGCTCTGCAGATGATGAAGAAATTGATGAAATGTATGACGAGATAAAAGAAATTATTCGGGTAGTGAAGGGAGACGAAAATTTAATAGTCATGGGTGACTGGAATTCGTCATTAGGAAAAGGGAGAGAAGGAAACATAGTAGGTGAATATGGATTGGGGGGGAAGAAATGAAAGAGGAAGCCGCCTTGTAGAATTTGGCACAGAGCATAACTTAATCATAGCTAACACTTGGTTCAAGAATCATAAAAGAAGGTTGTATACCTGGAAGAATCCTGGAGATACTAAAAGGTATCAGATAGATTATATAATTGTAAGACAGAGATTTAGGAACCAGGTTTTAAATTGTAAGACATTTCCAGGGGCAGACATGGATTCTGACCACAATCTCTTGGTTATGAACTGCGGATTGAAACTGAAGAAACTGCAAAAAGGTGGGAATTTAAGGAGATGGGACCTGGATAAACTGAAAGAACCAGAGGTTGTAGAGAGTTTCAGGGAGAGCATAAGGGAACTATTGACAGGAATGGGGGAAAGAAATTCAGTAGAAGAAGAACGGGTAGCTCTGAGGGATGAAGTAGTGAAAGCAGCGGACGATCAAGTAGGTAAGAAGATGAGGGCTAATAGAAATCCTTGGGTAACAGAAGAAATATTGAATTTAATTGATGAAAGGAGAAAATATAAAAATGCAGTAAATGAAGCAGGCAAAAAGGAATACAAACGTCTCAAAAATGAGATCGACAGGAAGTGCAAAATGGCTAAGCAGGGAAGGCTAGAGGGCAAATGTAAGGATGTAGAGGCTTGTCTCACTAGGGGTAAGATAGATACTGCCTACAGGAAAATTAAAGATACCTTTGGAGAGAAGAGAACCACTTGTATGAATATCAAGAACTCAGATGGCAACCCAGTTCTAAGCAAAGAAGGGAAAGCAGAAATGTGGAAGGAGTATATAGAGGGTTTATATAAGGGCGATGTACTTGAGGACAATATTATGGAAATGGTAGAGGATGTAGATGAAGATGAAATGGGAGTTACGATACTGCGTGAAGAGTTTGACAGAGCACTGAAAGATCTGAGTCGAAACAAGGCCCCGGGAGTAGACAACATTCCATTAGAACTACTGACGGCCTTGGGAGAGCCAGTCATGACAAAACTCTACCATCTGGTGAGCAAGATGTATGATACAGGTGAAATACCCTCAGACTTCAAGAAGAATATAATAATTCCAATCCCAAAGAATGCAGGTGTTGACAGATGTGAAAATTACCGAACTATCAGTTTAATAAGTCACAGCTGCAAATACTAACGCGAATCCTTTACAGACGAATGGAAAAGCTGGTAGAAGCGGACCTGGGGGAAGATCAGTTTGGATTCCGTAGAAATGTTGAACACGTGACGCAATACTAACCTTACGACTTATCTTAGAAGAAAGATTAAGAAAAGGCAAACCTACGTTTCTAGCATTTTTAGACTTAGAGAAAGCTTTTGACAATGTTGACTGGAATACTCTCTTTCACATTCTAAAGCTGGCAGGGGTAAAATACAGGTAGCGAAAGGCTATTTACAATTTGTACAGAAACCAGATGGCAGTTATAAGAGTCGAGGGGCATGAAAGGGAAGCAGTGATTGGGAAAGGAGTGAGACAGGGTTGTAGCCTCTCCCCGATGTTATTCAATCTGTATATTGAGCAAGCAGTAAAGGAAACAAAAGAAAAATTCGGAGTAGGTATTAAAATTCATGGAGAAGAAGTAAAAATTTTGAAGTTCGCCGATGACATTGTAATTCTGTCAGAGACAGTAAAGGACTTGGAAGAGCAGTTGAACGGAATGGACAGTGTCTTGAAAGGAGGATGTAAGATGAACATTAACAAAAGCAAAACGAGGATAATGGAATGTAGTCGAATTAAATTGGGTGATGCTGAGGGAATTAGATTAGGAAATGAGACACTTAAAGTGGTAAAGGAGTTTTGCTATTTAGGGAGTAAAATAACTGATGATGGTCGATGTAGAGAGGATATAAAATGTAGTCTGGCAATGGCAAGGAAATCGTTTCTGAAGAAGAGAAATTTGTTAACATCGAGTATAGATTTAAGTGTCAGGAAGTCGTTTCTGAAAGTATTTGTATGGAGTGTAGCCATGTATGGAAGTGATACATGGACGATAACTAGCATGGACAAGAAGAGAATAGAAGCTTTCGAAATGTGGTGCTACAGAAGAATGCTAGAGATAAGGTGGGTAGATCACGTAACTAATGAGGAGATATTGAACAGGATTGGGGAGAAGAGAAGTTTGTGGCACAACTTGACTAGAAGAAGGGATCGGTTGGTAGGACATGTTTTGAGGCATCAATGGATCACAAATTTAGCATTGGAGGGCAGTGTGGAGGGTAAAAATCGTAGAGGGAGACCAAGAGATGAATACACTAAGCAGATTCAGAAGGATGTAGGTTGCAGTAGGTACTGGGAGATGAAGAAGCTTGCACAGGATAGAGTAGCATAGAGAGCTGCATCAAACCAGTCTCAGGACTGAAGACCACAACAACAACATAGTTGTATCAGCGCATTAGACTCTGAACTGCTCTGTTAGTTGGATTGTGTGGATTCTTTTCGGTCTGTGACTTTCATAATATAGTGAACATTTTTAGAGAATCGTTTTTGATTATGAATCCCAGACAATCTCCTAATTCCTCACAGCTATAAGCTGTAGCTATAAGTGTATTTCTCAGATGAAGTGGGCACTAGGAATTCTAATTACAGGCTTCACGTTTTGCTAATCACTTTTTGTTTGCCAATATTGTAGTTAGAGAGCAGTGTTGAGAACAGCAAAAGACTACATAAATAATAGGAACATTTTTATAACAATTAATTCCACCCGCCGCCCCACATATGGCTAATCGGCCAGGAAAAACAAAACAAAACTTTTAACAGCAATTATTCCACCCGCCGACCCACAGATGGCCTTCACTTAACGACCGAGTACAGCGGCGTTTGTGTTGAGTTGCTAATAGACAAGGAACGCTGAGTGAAATAAACGCAGAAACTAATGTTGGGCGTACGACGAACGTAATCATTAAGACAGTGCTGTGAAATTTTCCGCTAATGCGCTATGGCAGTAGACGACTAATGCGGCTACCTTTGTTAACAGCTCGACCTCGCTTGCAGGCTCTTTCCGGTCTCGTGATCGTATCGGTTGGACCCTAGAGACTGGGAAACCGTGTGTGGTCAGATGAGTCCCGATTAAGGTTGATAAGAGCTGAAGATCGAGTTCAAGTGTGTTGCTGACCCCACCAAGTCATGGACTCAAGTTGCCAACAAGACACTGTGCAAGCTAATGTTGGTTCCATAATTATGTGAACTGTGTTTACACCGAGTGGAATAGGTCCTCCGCTGCAAATGAAATTATCTTTGACTGGAAATGGATTTGTTCGTTTACATGGGGACCATTTTCTGCCATTACGGCTGGGACTTCATGTTCCCAAACAACGATGGAATTCTTATGAATGAGAATGCGTCATGTCACTCGGTCACAGTTATTCGCTGCAGGTTTGAAGAACATTTTGGACGATTTTAGCGAATGATCGCCTGACATCAATCCCATTGAACTTTTATGGGATATAATTTAGAGGTCAGTTCACGCGCAAAATCCTTCACTGGCACTACTTTCGCAATTATGGACAGTTATAGAGGCACTACGGCTCAATATTTTTGCAGGAGACTTCCAATGACTTGTTGAGTCCACGCTACGTCGAGCTGCTGCACGACGCCGAGCACAAGAAGGTCCGACATGATATTATGAGGCACCCCCTGACTTCTGTCAACTTAATGTACAGCCCTTTTCAAGACACTATCCATTCCATTCCCATCTCTGAAGTTTGTGGCAAACTTATAGTTTCTATTTAACTTTAATACCGTTCCCAAATTTCTCCTTGGTTTCCTTTACTGTGCGTATGGAATAACATCAGGAACAGGCTATAACCCTGTCTCAGTCATTCTCAATTCCCTTTCCTGTCCTTCGATTCTTATAATTGCAGTCCGGTTTCTGTGCAAGTAATATATATGCTAATTGTATTTTACCTCTTACACCTTCAGAATTTCAAAAAATGTATGCCAGTCAACAATGTCAAAAGCTTTCTTTAAGTCTAAAATTTGCCGGAAACGTAGATTTGCCTTTCTTTAACCCATCTTCGCAAGTAAGTCATAGGCTTAATGTTTCCTCGCGTGTTCCTACATTTCTCCATAAAACAAACAGATTTTTCTTGAGATCGACATCTCTCAATTTTTCGAGTCTTCTGTAAATAGTTCGTGGCAATATTTTGCTCTAATGAGTTACTAAACCGACGGCTCGTTATTAATTACACCTGTCAGCACCTGCCGTCTTTAGAATTAAAATTATTACATTCTTCCCAAAGTCTGAAGGTATTTCACACTCAAATACATCTTGCACACGAAATTGAATAATTTTGCCGTGGTTGGCTCACCCAACGATCTCAGTAATTCTGAGAAAATTTCGTCTATCCTAGGAGCCCTGTTACCCCTTATGTCTCTCAATGTTCTGTCAATTTCGTCTTGTAGAACATATCTTATATCTCAAGTCATCCTCATACACCATCTTCTCTTTCTGCAGATTGTCATCAAGTCTGTTTCTCTTACGTAAATCCTCTATATATTCCTTCCACCTTTCAGCTTTCCCTTCTTTGCTTAGTATTTGCTTACGAACTGAGCTATAGATATTCATATATCTGCTTTATTTTTCCTCAAAATTTCTGTTTAATTTTCTCGTAAGATGCATCTGTGTATCCCCTAGTTATGCATTCTTCTACAGCCTTGCATTTGTACTCCAGCCGTTACTGCTTAGCCATTTTGCACTGTCTGTCAATATATCTGTGTTCCATTTCACAAGCTCAGATGGTAGAGCACTTGCCCGCGAAAGGCAAAGGTCTCGAGTTCGAGTCTCGGCCCAGCACACAGTTTTAATCTGCCAGGAAGTTTCACATCAGCGCACACTCCGCTGCAGAATGCAAATCTCTTTCTGGATTAACTGGGGTATGTTGATGGCTAAGCAGCAACTTCACATATAGAAATGATAATCAAATCAAGATCTTACGCTGCCGACAGGCGTTGATATGCATCGACGGGGAAAATATGCGTCCCGTCCAGGACTCGAACCTGGGACCTCCTTCTTACATGGCAGACGCTCTATCGATCTGAGCCACCGAGGGAACAGAGGATAATGCGACTGCAGGGACTTATCCCTTGCACGCTCCCCGTAAGACCCACATTCCCAACTTAATGTCCACACACTACATTCGTAGTGCCCCTGCTCATTATACTCATTACTTGCGGCAGACAATCTTACCGAGTCCCGTGGACAGCGTAAGGTCTTGATTTAATTATCGTTTCATTCTAGAGCGCTGTATCGTCACTGGAGGTATCTGTTCTTTCGGAGCATTTGAGTTGCAAGCTTTTCTGGTGCAACAGTTCGGGAAAGAAAACGAGAAGAAAAGTGACGCAAAATTCCAAAAAATAGACAGGAAGATCGAGTAAGAATCAAACAGGAATTGCGAACGAAATAAGAAACTCGAAGAGCAAGTTTAGCAGTTGCACGGTCAGCTAATGCAGAAAGTCGACGAACATGCACGTGAAGTTGCTAATACATTATAGACTCTGTCATATACTACAAAAGAAATTTCTGATGAAATAACGAAAGATGTTGGTGTTAATGATAAGGTATCAACACAATTAAAACAAGGAAAGAAGAAGTCATAGAGGAAGTAAAATTTGTTGAAGAAAGTCTCAGGTCGTTGATAGATGTAATAAACAAAGTAGATAAGGGAGTTTTTACCCCAGCCAAGAACCAGTTTTCAATGCATAATGATTCATCATCTGATAGGACCATTCCGACAAATTTACACAGTCATGACGAAACCAAAGAGATATTACAATTTAAGAAAGCACAGGCTCACATCAAATGTTGTGCTGGAGAAGAAAAAAGGTAGGAGGGGCAACTCTGAAAGCAATGGAAAAGATAGTGAAACGAACATGAGCGAAACAGAAGAAAGGCAAGAAGAAGGATTACGAGACCTGACAAACAGATTACCTTGCACAGTATTAGATGTGTACCCACACATTCACCTCCATCTGTAAATTCAGCTGTAATGGTAGGTGCAGTATGTCAGGACGCTGACATAACAGTACAAAAATACTCTTTATTTCTGAATCCTTCAAATAGTTTACATCCTAAAATTTGGATAGAGCCGTTTCAAGAGTTACTGCCAAAGTGTCACAGGCATTTAAAGTAAACTTCGTCTGTTTGTGCTTCCATGAAGAAGCAGCCACATGAACGCAAGTAACCGTGAGAGAGAGTAAGATATATGAAGATTTTATGTTTGCATTCTCTAGTGAGTCTTTGTCAAAGGCTAATTAGGATCAAGTAAAGTTCAGAATTCTCAGTACGACTGACATATGTAGAATCCAGATGGTCACATCCGATTCAGTATTTTATATTTATGGTTAGCCATAATCAGTTTTTAGAAGCACCCTTATAATTTATCTGATGACGTTGCCTTATCGCTTGAAGAGTAAGATTACCATAGCACATTAAAATATGAAAGATGTGAGAGCATTCCAGCTCTTACACTAAGAGCTTTGGTACCACTGTGGTGCAAGAGCGAAAGAGCCAGTATGCTTTGTACAAATTCAATTTGAACAGGAGAGACATGAGACCTCTAAGGAAAGGAAATCGATGGAACCGTCAGAGTCAATGTGGATAATGAGGAACACAATATAGGCTGGATGAAAGAAGAAATAATGCGAGAAGAGACAAACAATAAAGACAGGAAACCGAAATAGTAGAGATCCGCAAACCAAATCCTTGGCACAATCAGCTGAACAAGAAGCAAAGAAACCAGTAACGAAACTGACTTGTAACATCCACTCTAGGGAGGACTGTCCAAAGTATGAGCTCAAATGGGACATTCTATGTAGATTTCCAGGAGCTTCAGAAAAATTTCAGGATAATAGAGTGAAGTAGGTAGTAGTGGCTGCTAACATACTTAATGTAAATATAAATAGTAGAATAGTTAAAGGTGTTTTGGACACTTGTATTCAGGTGTCTGTCCTAGATAAATTTGTATATGATATGTGTGATAGATGACAGTGATGGCTGATGTTTGAGATGAAAAGCGTCAAAGTATGGGGTGCCGTGAGTGGCAAAAGTGTTGACATCAAGTAACAGGTTCCAGCCAATTCCATCTGTCAGACACTTGAGATTAGTGCAGACTTTATGATCATACAGGAACTCACACTATAAGCAATACTAGGCTTGACTTCATGAATAAATTCGAAATGATTGACCAAAATATTTGTTGTGGTGGAGATTACAAAAGAAGAGATGAAACAGCATTTTGACAATTATGTAGAAATGACCAGCGGACAATACTTGGCTGCTCTATGACTTGCGGAGCTGAACATTGTTGTATCAGATTCAGATTAAGGTGTGTTGCAAATTTGTTGTTAAACTGTACTATCATTAATGTTCAAACGAAAGGTATAGAACGAAATCAAAGCTATCTACGGGAAGATGTAATAGAAAAAGCATTCAATTCATCATGACCAAAGATGGATCTATCCAGTTGGTGCTTGATCCTCGACAGTTCGATATCATAACTGAAATGGAGATTGACAGATTGAAAATTCTAAAAAAATTACTACAGCAATTCCATAGTGTGCAAGTCTTTACATCAGTCGATTTATATACAATTTAAGGGCAGGTTGACCTGCACCCTGTGTGATGACAGTAAACAACGTTTGCATGTCACAGGCAGTGCTGTCAGTATAACCAGTTACCATTTGGGATAAGTCTGTTGTCAGCTGACTTCGTCACAGAACTGGGTTCCCTGTGATCATGGAAGCATTGAGGAAGAAAGTGACACTGTACATCGATGATGTACTCACAGAAAAGATGTGGGAGGACCACAATGTTGTTTTTGACCAGTTACTTATTGCTTTCAGGGAATAGGGAGTCACGGTCAACTTGACAAAGCAGGAGTTCATAAACATCGAAGTAAGTTCCTGCTCCATTTAATATCTGCTGATGGTATCCAGCAATGTTCGGAAAAGCTCAGGGCAATTGTAAACTATCCAGTGCCAAGAACGAAATGACAGGTATGTGCATTCATGGGACTAGTAAATTTCTGAAGCATTTTGTGAAAGAGATCACATGTGATTTGTGTCGTTTGATGGCTAAGAATGAGACATAGAGCTGGACAAAAGCAGAACAACAAGAGTTTGGAGAGTTACAGGAAGGTTTGGGAAAGCACCACTTCTTTTTAGCTGAGACTTAAGCAGTATGTCCTGTATGCCAGCTGATGCATCACGAACTGATGTGGGGGTCCATCTGTTCCAGGAGTTTGACAGGATGGGGAATTAGTAAAACAAACTATCGCATTTGGCAGTCGCATCCTGAGCAAAGGCAAAATGAATTACTCAGTGGCTGAACTCGAGGCCTAAGCAGCTGTGTGGAAATTTACTAAATTCAGGCTGCTACGGCTCTTGAATTCCTGATTATCGCGAGGCTCACATATTGATGACTAGGCGACCTATTCTTTTGTCTGCAGGAATTTAGGTTCTGTGTTGTGCATGTCCCAGGAGCAGTAGATACGTTGTCATGAGCACCTATAGGCTTACACATGAGAACGATAATGAATTAAGGAGAGTAATGTAGTAGAGTAATCAACTATTTTTTATTGCTTGTAAAATGCAATTTATATTGTGTCAGAATATAAAATACAAAATGAGAAACCCTGAATTTTGTGTCGTTCTAATTATGTGTAAACAAACAAACGATGAGCACTTCTCGGCCTCCATTTCTCTGTGCACATCTTTCCCTACCAATGCAGTGAATACTGCTGGTAATCCTACCATGTACGACGTCATATAGTACTGTACCAAAACTACTAAACCACAGTTTTGGCCGATTGCAACACTAATCGTAATGTACGCAATACGAAATCAAAGTGTGCATTCATAGTTACTAGTGTTTCGCTAAGCACTACGATTGTGAACAATGGTCTGCAAACTATGGCTATACAAACATGTATGAGGGGAATGGTGCTCCTTTTGATCGTTTCTACCTACGTTCAAGAATCAGCTCTTCTGTAATTTTTTTCTTGGTAGAGGGTCTTCTACTTTCAGTCATTTCTTTCTCATCTTCCTCTATATTCATAAACTATATTGAATCTGTTGCTGACAATGGATAGGTCAGCCTGAGAATAGGCGCCTCCATACAGCAGGTTTGTTATGGTAAGGCCACAAGCCCATCCTTGAGAACAGTGCTAAACATAGCTTGCAAGTTCTAAGCCCTTTTTACTAATTTCGAGTATATAAGTTACACTCCATTTTAGTTTCTGAAAGTTAGCTGTGCAGTTTGGAAACTTATTTCTGTAAAAATATGAACGCTTGTACCAAGTATGGCGGAACTGGTTTATAGTATTTCGCGACTTTAATTACTTATAAATGATGTTACAGGTAGATCAAAAAAATTATAAAACCAGTTACCCATTGTCGACGTAACAATTCGTTTGATCTCAAAAGTGATTATCCCGGCTAATATTTCTCACTCTGCTAAAGAAATCTCCACTGGACGTTGTGTCGAAATGTTGTCTGTAAAGTCGTGTGATGTGACTAAATTGCATATCATTTATCAGATTTTACACAACTGTTACTTAAGATGGAAGCACTTTTCTCTAGCAAAGGGAACATTCAGTCACAAAGTACTACCCGTGCACAACACTGACGTATGACTCCTATTAAAATATTTCATGTAAATCATCCAAAATAATTAAGCTTCAAACATCAGCAAATAAGAAACTGACATTACATAACGTGGTGTGAACACTATTTTTAAAGATTCAATCTGAGTTGAATTCTGTCATTTGAAGTAGATTCGGGACCACCGGTGCACATTTATTTCCATTCATTTATATCTAACAACTTTTATCTTTGTTTAAATTCTCGATTCAAAACTGCCACGGATATATTTTTGCTAAGATGGTGGCAGACAGACGATAGTCAATTTATCTATTGTTATTCTCGATTTATTTGATATCAAGGTAATATATTTAGATAAAACTCTTTAAGCCTTTTATCTCTATTCTTTAGCATTTAAAATCATTTTCAATGGAAATTACTTCATATTTTTTATACCAGCTACTAGCAAACTCCTCTGTAAGTTACTAGCGCTAACGGCTGCGCTCCTAATTGCGGAGCTGAAAATTAACACTTAAAAACATTGATTAGACTGGATTACAATTGAAATAAATACAAATCCACGTCTAGACAATAGTGACTCTATTTTTTCAAAAAATAATTAACTATATATAGTTACAGGTTTTCTTTTTACAGACCTCACACGTCTCACGTCAGAACAGTTCATCTGTTTGCACAGGAAGAACAACTGAACCACAGTTATCACAAATAACAAAAAAGATTATAATTGTCATTGTCTATGAATGTAGTTTCCTGATAATAGTTTTAATTCACACAGAAATTAAGTTATTACAAAAATAATGAAATAATTATCGTCATTTTTACACGATACAGTCTTTTTAAATGTATTATCGATAATATTTGTTGAAGTGTACACTTAGCTCATTTTAACATCTCGTGGCTAGAACATATTGTCGTGGATATTACATTGCCTCTTGGGCTGAGAAAAAAAAATTAGTTTGTATATTGTATTTTTTTTCATCAGACCACCATATCCACGTAGGTTCATTGTTCTGATGATGCAAATATTCAGATACAATATTGTTTAATACATGACACAAATAGTGTTGATTATTGAAATTCAGTAAGTGTATAGTCTCGGAAAAATCGGCGGATACTTCCCGGATTAACTTACCCCCCCCCCCCCCCCATTTGTGTTCACTGGACTCGGAAAACCGGGTATAAAACCGTCCAAGGGGCTTCAAGAAAATACTGTTACCTATTGTTAATTATCAGGCTTGACATGAAGATAGCATGTAATATGTTGAAAATGCAAATTTTATACTTTGGTTAATTGCATCTGAGGGAGAAAAAGTCTTTTATGGTGGTGTTTCATGAAGGTTAAAAGTTCAAATAACAATTCGCCGATGACGTCGTGGAACCGCCCTTCCCTGTCGAACCTGTGGGTTGCAGGCAGGTACAGGCTGCTGCTGGACCACCTCCGGCCGTCTGGATGGAGCGTCGGCTGCATCCTGATTGGATCTGCTGCTGCCTGGAAGTAGTACTGCAGCAGGTCTTCCTTCTCTCTTGCCACGTCCGTCTCGTACTAGATGGGTACATGAAATGTCGAAACATGGGCATCAATGACAAGATAATAATTATATTCATCCTGTGGAAGGAGTTTCTTAGTCTCAATTTCACTTTCATTCACACGAATGGAAATAGTTTGTTTTCGGCGCATGTGCTGTATCTTTACACTGGTCATTTAAATGTAGTGATTCATAATTAGGTTTAACACAGTATGCACATAGGCGACACTGCACCGTTATTCATACAGGTGTCCGTCGTGCACTCTGTTTACTTTATGCTGTATGTAAACATTTCCGCGGGGGCGCTGCGTGACCAGCGATGCAGTATACTGTTGCCGCGCAGCTGGTTGTACAGTCTGATACATAATATTCGGCATGCGAAGACGACTTACAACACTTTAATGTGAGGTCTTCAGTTCCACGTTTTCATAAATGCTGTTAACAGGTTTTCAAGGTCCATGTCATTGCTGCTAACATTTAACACTCTATGAGTGTTCATGTGTTTTATGATCACAGTTCTAATCACTGTTTATCACTTTTTACAAAAAAGGCCACAGTTTTTCACACGTCCACCAGACATTTTTAGTTCTTGTGAAACTCGCTTCACTGTCGTGATTGCTGCCCGTACTACTCAAAGTACTCGACAGAAAATTTTATATGCAAATGATACCTTACAAGATAGTGAGGTCTTGTACATTGGCACATCAGTTCGTATTATTACATCAAGATACCAAAAATCATAGATGTCACATAAAATATGAGACAATATGCGTTTAAGATCTGCTACATTGTTCTGACCGTAAGATCATTATTGAACTGTGTGGATATCAGTACATTTCCCTTTTCATGTCATACATTTACTTCTTTGTAGTCATTCACACATGTTCTCATTAGGAATATTACCATATTATGGGACAGATGTCCATGTTCGGTTCACCTAACAGAGAGATGTTCATAAGAGCATACGGAAAATATAACCATGTAAAGAGAACTATGTACACAAATCGGTACATATTTGGAACAGGTTTCAATAATAGTGAAAGCAGATTCTGACAGACACGCAGCTCACACAATTGACACCCGTTACGTGTGTGCGTCTACATGGGTCAGGTTCATGGAAATATTTTTTACACGATCACTCTCATACATGAACACATACATTATTTAAGGATACACATTTTTATATATTGAGCATTTCTCTATCCTACGTAGAAAAGATAAAAAAAATTTATATTTACTAAAATAGTATTTAACAAAGAGCTTGTGTCAAGTTAATGACCTTTTCAGATTAAGAATGCTTATCATTAAGATTTCCCCTTTTGACGTAATGTTTAATGAATATTATAATGTAATAACTGGCATGAAAGCTTACAGGCTAATATACACATAACATCATGACACTTCTTATGCCAAGAATTTTACTATAAGTACTATTTACATATTTATAGTTGTGCTATAGTGCACTTGCACTAGACGTATTACTCTGTTTACACAGACATTCAAATTGGATTGGATTTCTTTCATTACTTCGTTTTTCTTTGTCCGGGGGACCGAGTATGAGGCTCTGCAATAGGTCTTATGTGGATAAACCTTTATATCACAAAGATAATCTTTTATGATACCTGGTCGTTCACTGAATACTTCATGGTATCTGAATAATAATTTTGTTAACTGTCCAGCCCCTGAAGCGTCAATGCAAGTTGCCTCTTTCACCTTTTCCTCGATTGTTGCAGGTATGTCACTCATACACTGCTGGCCACCGTAAATGCAACACCAAGAAAGACAAGAGGTAGCACAACAAAATTTATTTTGTAGATAACATGTTGACCAAGTATCAAATTATTACGTTTACAGACGTCTGTGACATGTGGTTCCTGCCAAAATCAGTAGCCAGAGTAGCCGCCATTGTTGGAGATCACCGCTGCCATACGTCTCGGCATTGAGTCAAAGAGACGTTGGATGTGTTCCTGGGGTACAGCAGCCCAAGCAGCTTCCACACGTTGCCAAAGATCATCTGGTGTGGCAGCTGGGGATGTAATCTGGGCCACTCGTTGAGCAATCATGGACCACATGTTTTCTTTCGGCGAAAGATCCGGAGAGCGAGCCGGCCAGGGAAGCAGTTCAATCTGGTTATTGACGAAGAACCCTTGGACAATGCGTGCCACGTGTGGTCGCGCATTATCCTGTTGAAATATGGCTGTGGCTGAGCCCTGAAGGTAAGGAAGGACAACTGGCTCCAGCACCTCGGATATGTAGCGCCGGCTATTTAAAGTACCGGCAATGCGTACCAGAGGCGTGCGAGAGTGATATCCAATACCGCCCCATACCATAATACCCGGTGCAAGACCAGTGTGGCGGTGCATAATGCAGCTGTCCAGCATCCTCTCTCCACGGCGTCTCCACACTCGAATCCGACCATCGTGGAGCTGCAGACAGAAGCGTGCCTCGTCAGTAAAGACAACGTCATTCCATTCTGCCGTCCACATCCGTCTGTCATCATACCATTGGCGACGGAGACGTCTGTGGTTCTGCGTCAATGGTAGACGAAGCAATGGACGTCTTGCGGACAGACCACTCTGCTGTAAACGTCGAATGGTACGCGCAGACACTGGATGATGCGTTACAGACGCAATGTGCTGTGCTATGGTTCGGGATGTCACTGAGCGATCCGTCACTGCCATACGCACAATTTGCCTATCAGCACGTGCAGTGGTGCACCGAGGTGAATGCGATCGACCACGTCGGTCCGTCGTACCCTCCTGCATCCAACGGTCACATATCCGCATTACAGTTGTTTGGTTTCGTCCAACACGACTAGCGATTTCTCTGTATGATAATCCACAATCTCGGTAAGCCACTATCCTTCCTCTGTCGAACTCGGATACTTGATCAAAAGATGTTCGCTGTTGTCTACGAGGCATAACTGATCGTCTTGTGAAACAACCACAAGGTAAACACACGTGCCGAACGTACACTCGTCGAAATCGCCAAGCCTTTAATGGCGCTATGAGGTGGCGCCACAGGCGCGCGTGATGTGCGTCTGCGCTGAAATTCTAATCAGTTGCATATCTCATCGCTGCAAACTCATGATGTAAATTTCACTTGATTCGGATGCTTCCTTCAGGGTGTTGCATTTACGGTGGCCAGCAGTGTATTACCGGGTGCATCATTACTTCGGTTATTGTGACACTTTCGTGGGCGCTCATATGCTAACACTAACAATTTCTGTTTGCTGACAGACACTTCTCTTGTCAGCGGAAGGTTCGCACCGAACTCACGACTCAGCTTCAAAATTATTGGTCGCTGTTGGCACTTAAGTACACATGTTCCACGGGCGAGATCAATTACAGCTTCTTTGTCCCGTAAAAACTCAAGACCCAGTAACACCAGTATTGACAAGTTTTCCATTAATACGAACATGCATAAAACGCTATCATTTTCAAAGGAAACGTCAACCTATCTCTGGTGCTTTATAATCTGTGCCTTTTTTTCCAGCGCTCCTATAACCTTACAATTCGTAACAGGCAAACTCGGCAGTGTTTTTATTTGCGTTATCTCCTTCAAGAATTGTATATTCATTACTGATACATTTGCACCTGTGGCGAAGAGAATAATAGTTGCTACACCATTGATTGTTCCAGTGACACTTGCTTGAATATTATCTTTTTCTTGCCTATCGGGGACAGCAGATTCTTGGTAGAGCTCATCTTCGATCCTCTTACCATCCTGATAGCGAATCATATTTATTTTCTGTTTTACTGACCTGTCGCCTTCATTCTTGGTCTCGGTCACCTGGCGAAGGCCTACAGGGACCGAGATTAGTTTGTTGGCTTCTGTATATTCTGCTTTGGTTCCAAGGGTATCTCCACTATTTTCACATTTTGTGAGTCTGCAGTCGGAGGTGGCCTACTTGGGTCCCAACATTGTGGATACTGATTGTTTGTCATGGGTACAGCCTGTATATAATTTATTGGCTGACCTGGATTCATAGAATTTTGTTGCGGCTGCCAATGACTTGGCCTTGGTTGTCGCCAATACTCATTGTCACCTCGCATGTTTTTAGGTTTATCCTTGTACAGACTGTCTGATCTTTTGTTATTTCGTCTTTGACGATAACTATTGTTGTTATTATTATTAGCATTTTCGTTAGTATACTGCCTCCGATTACCATTCGGATGCTGGTAGTCATTGGACTACTGATAATTATTGTTATTACTGAAATAGTCAGAATTTTCGTTGTAGGAATTTGTACTGTTACTATATTTCCCATTATTATAAGTCTTGTTTTTATTTTTCTTGGGACTACCTTCGCCCGTATTTCCACTGTTTTCATTCCAGGAAGCTTTTCCATTAGGACTGTTGGTACTACTTGTCGCGTCAGAATTCTAACTGGCGTCCTCTTGAACTAAATCTAGGAAATCGATCACAGACATAAATTCCTTAAAATCGGTATCTGTGACACTGAATAATTTTTCTCTCATATGTATAGGCAATCTAGCCTTCAATACGCGTAACAAGTCCTGTGTGGTTACTGGTTCATTCCAGTACCGTGTCACATTAATATATTTTTCTAAGTATTTTCTTAAGGAAGCTATCTCCATATTATATATTTCTGCATTATAGACAATCTTTTGCAGTCGTTCTTGAGTCGACGCTGACCAGAAGTGATTGAGAAACGCCTTCTCAAACTCATTCAATGTCTTGCAGGTTTCTGCTGCATTTAACGCCCAGAGCCATGCATCACCAGAAATGTAAGAAACCACAAACTGTATTTTCTGTTCCTCTGTCCAGGACTTTGTAAGAAAACTTTTGAAGTTCCGAATAAAAACTACTGGATGAATAGTTTTCTTACTCTCTTTGTTAAATACTTGGAACTGTCGATGCTTAATTAAGCTTTCTTCATGCATCAAGGTAGTTAAGTCCCTGGAGTTATTGTCCTTAGCAGACGGTGTACTAACTCTATTACAATTACACTCTGCTTCATAGTTCGAGTTCCTTGGTGACACATGATGCTAGGGTATTATGGGTTGATTACCAAAACTTGGTCTTCCTTATGATGCATTGAAGTTCGTTGGCAGATTTTCACTGATCTTTTGCTGTCAGTACCAGTGTTTTCATTACTGTGCGCTGACATTGTTTCAAAATTTTGATTTTCAAACTTCAATACCTTGGGTACTTCCGTCCGGACTTGTTTTTGAATTTCTGTGGGAATGTCAGCCTGCATTGACTGCACAGCAGTAGCCAAAGCTTTGAATTGGTTTTCTAATTTATCGACCTCAGTTTGAAGACTGTTGACTGCAACTGGTATGGTTGTTAATAGTTCGATAGTAGTTTTTATAACAATGGTCTCTTTGTTAAAATGAATAATGATAGCTTTATCGAGATCGAACAATTCCTGATTTATTCTGTGAACAATCTCCTTATCTGTCTTTACGAAAATACTGTTTATCTGTTCCATAAATTACTTTTCACACTCCTGGTCCCTGAACTCGCGTTGCTTTTCACACTCTTGTTCCCTTCGCTCCTGTTCCTGTTTTTCTATAGTCCTTTATTTCTGCTGCTTGATAGTGAACCTTTCAAAGAGTGACGACAGCATATCCTGTAGTCACACAGCTTGAGGAATGCTAACTTCTGCCCCTTGCCCAGTAGAAATATCATCATTAATTTCTAACTGTTTGACTGCAGGAATGTCTGCTTGTTTTGACAACTCCTCAGTTTCACTTTCGCTTGGGACATCAGTTAATAGATTGCCATAATCAGTTATTAGATTTTCTAGTAATTGTACAAAAGTGCGCGTAGATTGATCTAGTAGGGGAACTGATGTCATTCCTGCATCAGCCGGCTCATTTGGTTTTATCTGCTTCTTTGCCCTAACCATTTTATCACTAATCTTGCACAATATAAACAGAGAGATTACTGACAACGACAAGACTGACACAAAATAATCATATATATAACACATATACATAGATACCAAACAATACTAAAATGGTTCGAATGTATGCACTAAATCTTACCAGGTAACTATACTGGAAAATATTTCAAAAATACTACAAAAGTACTACTATTTATGCCCCCCCCCCCCATGATCCATGGACCTTGCGGTTGGTGGGGAGGCTTGCGTGCCTCAACGATCCAGATAGCCGTACCATAGGCGCAGCCACAACGGAGGAGTATCTGCTGAGAGGCTAGACACACACGTGTGGTTCCTGAAGAGGGGCAGCAGCCTTTTCAGTAGCTGCAGGGGCAACAGTCTGGATGATTGACTGATCTGGCCTTGTAACACTAACCAAAATGGCCTTGCTGTGCTGGTACTGCGAATGGCTGAAAGCAAGGGGAAACTATAGCTGTAATTTTTCCCGAGGGCATGCGGCTTTACTCTATGATTAAATGATGATGGCGTCCTCTTGGGTAAAATATTCCCATTTGGATCCCCGGGTGGGGACTACTCAAGAGGACGTTGTTATCAAAAGAAAGAAAACTGGCGTTCTACAGGTCGGAGCATGGAATGTCAGATCCCTTAATCGGGCAGGTAGGTTAGAAAATTTAAAAAGGTAAATGGATAGTTTAAAGTTAGATATAGCGAGAATTAGTGAAGTTCGGTGCAGGATGAACAAGACTTTTGGTCAGGTGATTACAGGGTTATAAATACAAAATAAAATAGGGGTAATGCAGGAGTAGGTTTAATAATGAATAAAAAAATACGAGTACAGGTAAGCTACGACAAACAGCATAGTGAACGCATTATTGTGGCCAAGATAGACATGAAGCCCACGCCTACTACAGTAGTATGTCAACTAGCTCTGCAGATGACGAAGAAATGGATGAAATGTATGATGAGATAAAAGAAATTATTCAGATATTGAAGGGAGATGAAAATTTAATAGTCATGGGTGACTGGAATTCAAGAGTAGGAAAAGGGAGAGAAGGAAACATGGTAGGTGAATATGGATTGGGGCTAACAAATGAAAGAGGTAGCTGCGTGGTAGAATTTTGCACAGAGCATAACTTAATCATAGCTATCACTTGGTTTAAGAATCAAGAAAGAATGTTGTATACATGGAAGTACCCTGGAGATACTAAAAGGTATCAGGTAGATTATATAATGGTAAGACAGAGATTTAGGAACCAGGTTTTAAATTGTAAGACGTTTCCAGGGGCAGATGTGGACTCTGACCACAATCTATTGGTTATGAACTGTAGATCAAAACTGAAGAAACTGCAAAAAGGTGGCAATTTAAGGAGATGGGACCTGGATAAACTGAAAGAACGTTAGGTTGTACAGAGTTTCAGGGAGAGCATAAGGGAACAATTCACAGGAATTGGGGAAAGAAATACAGTAGAAGAAGAATGGGTAGCTTTGAGGGATGAAATAGTGAAGGCAGCAGAGGAACATATAGGTAAAAGACGAGGGTTAGTAGAAACCCTTGGGTAACAGAAGAAATATCGAATTTGATTGGCGAAAGGAGAAAATATAAAAATGCAGTAAATGAAGCAGACAAAAATGAATACAAACGTCTCAAAATTGATATCGACAGGAAGTGAAAAATGGCTAAGCAGGGATGGCTAGAGGACAAATGTAAGGATGTAGAGGGTTATCTCATTAGGGGTAAGTTAGATACTGCCTACAGGAAAAATAAATAGACCTTTGGAGAAAAGAGAACCACTTGTATGAATATCAAGAGCTCAGATGGCAACCCAGTTCTAAGCAAAGAAGGGAAAGCAGAAGGTGGAAGGAGTATATAGAGGGTCTATAGAAGGGCGATGAACTTGAGGATAATATTATGGAAATGAAAGACGATGCAGATGAAGATGAAATGGGAGATATGATATTGCGTGAAGAGTTTGACAGAAAAGTGAAGGACCTAAGTCGAAACAAGGCCCCGGGAGTAGACAACATTTCATTAGAACTACTGACAGCCTTGGGAGAGCCAGTCCTGACAAACCTATACCATCTGGTGAGCAAGATGTATGAGACAGCTGAAATTCCCTCAGACATCAAGAAGAATATAATAATTCTAATCCCAAAAAAGCATGTGTTGACAGATGTGAAAATTACCGAACTATCAGTTTAATAAGTCACAGCTGCAAAATACTAACGCGAATTCTTTACAGACGAATGGAAAAACTGATAGAAGCCAACCTCGGGGAAGATCAGTTTGGATTCCATAGAAATGTTGGAACACGTGAGGCAATACTGACCCTACGACGTATCTTAGAAGAAAGATTAAGGAAAGGCAAACCTACGTTTCTAGTATTTGTAGACTTAGAGAAAGCTTTTGACAATGTTGATTGGAATACTCTCTTTCAAATTATGAAGGTTGTTGTTGTTGTGGTCTTCAGTCCTGAGACTGGTTTGATGTAGCTCTCCATGCTACTCTATCCTGTGCAAGCTTCTTCATCTCCCAGTACCTACTGCAACCTACATCCTTCTGAATCTGCTTAGTGTATTGATCTCTTGGTCTCCCTCTACGATTTTTACCCTCCATGCTGTCCTCCAATGCTAAATTTGTGATCTCTTGATGCCTCAAAACATGTCCTACCAACCGATCCCTTCTTCTAGTCAAGTTGTGCCACAAACTTCTCTTCTCCCCAATCCTATTCAATACCTTCTCATTAGTTACGTGATCGACCCACCTTATCTTCCTCATTCTTCTGTAGCACCACATTTCGAAAGCTTCTATTCTCTTCTTGTCCAAACTGGTTATCGTCCATGTTTCGCTTCCATACATGGCTACACTCCATACAAATACTTTCAGAAACGACTTCCTGACACTTAAATCTATACTCGATGTTAACAAATGTCTCTTCTTCAGAAACGATTTCCTTGCCATTGCCAGTCTACATTTTATATTCTCTCTACTTCGACCATCATCAGTTATTTTGCTCCCTAAATAGCAAAACTCCTTTATTACTTTAAGTGTCTCATTTCCTAATCTAATTCCCTCAGCATCACCCAATTTAATTCGACTACATTCCATTATCCTCGTTTCGCTTTTGTTGATGTTCATCTCATATCCTCCTTTCAAGACACTGTCCATTCCGTTCAACTGCTCTTCCAAGTCCTTTGCTGTCTCTGACACAATTACAATGTCATCGGCGAACCTCAAAGTTTTTACTTCTTCTCCATGAATTTTAATACCTACTCCCAATTTTTCTTTTGTTTCCTTTACTGCTTGCTGAATATACAGAATTAATAACATCGGGGAGAGGCTACAACCCTGTCTCACTCCTTTCCCAACCACTGCGTCCCTTTCATGGCCCTCGACTCTTATAACTGTCACCTGGTTTCTGTACAAATTGTAAATAGCCTTTCGCTCCCTGTATTTTACCCCTGCCACCTTCAGAATTCGAAAGAGAGTATTCCAGTTAAAATTGTCAAAAGCTTTCTCTAAGTCTACAAATGCTAGAAACGTAGGTTTGCCTTTCCTTAATCTTTCTTCTAAGATAAGTCGTAGGGTCAGTATCGCCTCACGTGTTCGAATATTTCTACGGAATCCAAACTTATCTTCCCCTAGGTTGGCTTCTATCAGTTTTTCCATTCGTCTGTAAAGAATTCGCGTTAGTATTTTGCAGCTGTGACTTATTAAACTGATAGTTCAGTAATTTTCACCTCTGTCAACACCTGCTATCTTTGGGATTGGAATTATTATACTCTTCTTGAAGTCTGAGGGTATTTCGCCTGTCTCATACATCTTGCTCACCAGATGGTAGAGCTTTGTCATGACTGGCTCTCCCAAGGCCATCAGTAGTTCTAATGGAATGTTGCCTACTCCCGGGGCCTTGTTTCGACTCAGGTCTTTCAGTGCTCTGTCAAACTCTTCACGTAGTATCATTTCTCCCATTTCGTCTTCATCTATATCCTCTTCCATTTCTATAATATTGTCCTCAAGTACATTGCCCTTGTATAAACCCTCTATATACTCCTTCCACCTTTCTGCCTTCCTTTCTTTGCTTAGAACTGGGTTGCCATCTGAGCTCTTGATATTCATACAAGTGGTTCTCTTCTCTCCAAAGGTCTCTTTAATTTTCCTGTAGGCAGTATCTATCTTACCCCTAGCGAGACAAGCCTCTACACCCTTACATTTGTCCTCTAGCCATCCCTACTTAGCCATTTTGCACTTCCAGTCAATCTCACAGCTACCCATTCTTCTTCTACTGTATTTCTTTCCCCCATTCCTGTCAATTGTTTCCTTATGCTCTCCCTGAACTCTGTACAACCTCTGGTTCTTTCAATTTATCCAGATACCATCTCCTTATATTCCCACCTTTTTGCAGTTTCTTCAGTTTTAATCTACAGTTCTTAACCAAAAGATTGTGGTCAGAGTCCACTTCTACCCCTCGAAATGTGTTACAATTTAAAACCTGATTCCTAAATCTCTCTCTTACCATTGTATAATCTGTCTGAGACCTTCCAGTATCTCCATGCTTCTTCCATGTGTACAACCTTCTTTTATGATTCTTGAACCAAGTGTTAGCTATGATTAAGTCATGCTCTGTGCAAAATTCTACAAGGCGGTTTCCTCTTTCATTTCTTCCCCCCAATCCATATTCACCTACTATGTTTCCTTCTCTCCCTTTTCCTACTGATGAATTCCAGTCACCCATGACCATTAAATTTTCGTCTCCCTCCACTACCTGAATAATTTCTTTTATCTCGTCATACATTTCATCAATTTCTTCATCATCTGCAGAGCTAGTTGGCATATAAACTTGTACTACTGTAGCAGGCATGGGCTTTGTGTCTATCTTGGCCACAATAATGCGTTCACTATGCTGTTTGTAGTAGCTAATCTGCACTCCTATTTTTTTATTCGTTATTAAACGTACTCCTGCATTACCCCTATTTGATTTTGTATTTATAACCCTGTATTCACTATATCTAACTTTAACCTATCCATTTCCCTTTTTAAATTTTCTAACCTACCTGCCTGATTAAGGGATCTGACATTCCACGCTCCGATCCGTAGAACGCCAGTTTTCTTTCTCCTGATAACGACATCCTCTTGAGTAGTCCCCGCCCGGAGATCCGAATGGGGGACTATTTTACCTCCGGAATATTTTACCCAAGAGGACGCCATCATCATTTAATCATACAGTAATGCTGCATGTCCTCGGGAAAAATTACGGCTGTAGTTTCCCCTTGCTTTCAGCCGTTCACAGTACCAGCACAGCAAGGCCGTTTTGGTTAATGTTACAAGGCCAGATCAGTCAATCATCCAGACTGTTGCCACTGCAACTACTGAAAAGGCTGCTGCCCCTCTTCAGGAACCACATGTTTGTCTGGCCTCTCAACAGATACCCCTCCATTGTGGTTGCACCTACGGTACGGCCATCTGTATCACTGAGGCACGCAAGCCTCCCCACCAACGGCAAGGTCCATGGTTCATGGAAGGATTCTGAAGGTGGCATGGGTAAAATACAGAGATTGAAAGGCTATTTACAACTTGTACAGAAAGTAGATTTCAGTTATAAGAGTCGAGGGGTATGAAAGGGAAGCAGTGGTTGGGAAGCGAGTGAGACAGGGTTGTAGCCTATCTCGGATGTTAATCAATCAGTATATTGAGCAAGCAATCAAGGAAACAAAAGAAAAGTTCGGAGTAGGTATTAAAATCCATGGAGAAGAAATAAAAACTTTGAGGTTCGCCGATAACATTGTAATTCTGTCAGAGACAGCAAAGGACTTGGAAGGGCAGTTGAACGGAATGGACAGTGTCTTGAAAGGAGGGTATAAGATGAACATCAACAAAAGCAAAACGAGGATAACGGAATGTAGTCGAATTAAGTAGGGTGATGCTGAGGGAATTAGATTAGGAAATGAGACACTTAAAGTAATAAAGGAGTTTTGCTATTTAGGGAGCAAAATAACTGATGATGGTCGAAGAAGAGAGGATATAAAATGTAGACTGGCAATGGCAAGGAAAGCGTTTATGAAGAAGAAAAATTTGTTAACATCGAGTATAGGTTTAAATGTCAGGAATTCGTTTCTGGAAGTATCTGTATGGAGTGTACCCATGTATGGAAATGAAACATCGACGATAACTAGTTTGGACAAGAAGAGATAGAAGCTTTCGAAATGTGGTGCTACAGAAGAATGCTGAAGATTAAATGGGTAGATCACATAACTAACGAGGAGGTATTGAATAGAATTGGGAGAAGAGGAGCTTGTGGCACAACCTGACTAGAAGAGGGGATCGGTTGGTAGGACGTGTTCTGAGATATCGAGGGATCACCAATTTAGTATTCGAGGGCAGTGTGGAGGGTAAAAATCGTAGAGGGAGACCAAGAGATGAATACACTAAACAGATTCAGAAGGATGTAGGTTGCAGTACCTACTGGGAGATGAAGAAGCTTGCACAGGATAGAGTAGCATGGAGAGCTGCATCAAACCAGTCTCAGGGCTGAAGACCACAACAACAACAACAACAACAACTCTTATGGCTGCTGTTAATGTTTTAAATTTTTAAAGCACATAAGCAACAAATGCCAACCATTTGTGTGTGTGCGTGCATATGCAGCGAGAGCATGAACAATTGTTCCTACCTCTTTACAGCAGTTGGTGCACAACACAGCTTAATGGCTCTTAGATGTCTCTCGCTCTACAGTTGACATACACTGTACACACGTACACCAAGTTCAGTGATGATATAAAGAACAACACAAACATTAATATTTTGTCATTGTACACTGTACCTGTAAGAAATCACAATACTCAATAATTAAAGATATAAATGTGCATTGGTGACTCCACGTTGGGCACCAGTGTGGCGGAACCGGTTTATAGTATTTCGTGATTTTAATTACTTATAAATGATATTTCAGATAGAGCAAAAAAATATATAAAACTAGTTACCTATTGTCATCATAACAATTCGTTTGACCTCAAAAATGATTATCCCGGCTAATATTTGTCACTGTGCTGAAGAAATCTCCACTTTACGTTGTGTAGAAATGTTGTCTGTAAAGTCGTGTGAGTGGGACTAAATTGCATATCATTTATCAGATTTTACACAACTGTTACTTACACTGGAAGCACTTTTCTCCAGCAAACATTTAGTCACAAAATACTACCCACGCACAACACTGACGTTTGTCTCCTATTAAAATATTTCATGTAAATCGTCCGAAATAATTAGGCTTCATACATCAGCAAATAAGACATTGATATTACGTAACGTGCTGTGAGCACTATTTTTAAAGATTCAGTCTGAGTTGAATTCTGTCTTTTAAAGTAGATTCGGGACCACCAGTGCACATTTATTTCCATTCATTTATATCTAACATCATTTATGTTTGTTAAAATTCTCTATTCAAAACTGCTGTGTAGATATTTTTGCTAAGATGGTGGTAGCCAGACGACATTAAATTTGTCTGTTGCTATTTCCGATTTATTTGATATCAAGGTAATATACCGGGTGATCAAAAAGTCAGTATAAATTTCAAAATTGAATAAATCACTGAATAATGTAGATAGAGAGGTACAAATTGGCATACATGCTTGGAATGACATGGGGTTTTATTAGAACCAAGAAAATACAATCATTCAAAAGATGTCCGACAGATGGCACTTCATCTGATCAGAATAGCAATAATAAACATAACAAAGTAAGACAAAGCAAAGATTATGTTCTTTACAGGAAATGCTCAATATGTCCACCATCATTCCTCAACAATAGCTGTAGTCGAGGAATAATGTTGTAAACAGCACTGTAAAGCATGTCCGGAGTTATGGTGAGGCACTGGCGTCAGATGTTGTCTTTCAGCATCCGTAGAGATGTCGGTCGATCGCGATACACTTGCAACTTCAGGTAACCCCAAAGCCAATAATCGCACGGACGGAGGTCTGGGGACCTGGGAGGCCAAGCGTGACGAAAGTGGCGGCTGAGCACACGATCATCACCAAACGAGGCGCGCAAGAGATCTTTCAAGCGTCTAGCAATACTTTGTTTTTTTTATTGTTCTAATAAAACCCCATGTCATTCCACGCATGTGTGTCAATTTTTACCTCTCTATCTACATTTTTCCGTGGTTTACTAAGTTTTCTAATTTATACTGACTTTTTGATTACCTGGTATTTAGATAAAACTCTTCAAGCCTTTTATCTCCATTCTTTAGCATTTAAAATCATTTTCAATGATAAATAGCGACATATTTTTTATACCAGCTACTAGTAAACTGCGCTGTAAGTTACTAGCGCTAATGGCTGCGCTCCTAATTGCGGAGCTGAAAATTAACACTTAAAAACATTAATTAGATTGGATTACAATTGAAATAAATACAAATCCACATCTAGACAATAGTGACACTATTTTTTCAAATAATAATTAACTATATATAGTTACAGGTTTTCTCTTTACAGACCTCACACGTCTCACATCCGAACAGTTCATCGGTTAACACAGGAACAACAACTGAACCACAATTATCACAGATAACAGAAAGATTATAATTGTCATTGTCTATGAATGTAATTCTCTGATAATAGTTTTAATTCACACAGAAATTAAATTATTACAGAAATAATGAAATCATTATTGTCCTTTTTACAGGATACAGTCTTTTTAAACGTAGTATCGATAATATTGGTTGAAGTTGGTACACTTAGTTCATTTTAAAGTCTTGTGGCTAGAACATATTGTCGTGAATATTACAGGAGGATACCTATGACCTCATGGCCCATTGCCTTTCTGCCTTGGATCTGGGACTGCGTGCTTTAAGTATTCTAGGGCTATACTTGGAATAAACACGCATAGACGTAATTAACATTTACACGCTTGTGAAAATGTCGTAAGTAGAAGGTACAGATAATCTGCGGCCAAAACTTTCTCTTCCATTTTCTTGTTTGCCCCAGTTTTTAGTCTATAAATTTAGCATAGAAAATATTTGTTCGACTTTCAGAGTGTTCCTTTTCCCGAAGAGTCAACTGAGTGCAGATATCGTAACATGCTGACTTCCTTGAATGTTTTGTCAATACATGGTGGATACTTATTAAATGCGAGGAAAAGTATACCAGAATTGATCAATGACACTCGTCAAGTGGTGCTACCAATAACGCCGGAGGTACCAGGTTCTTTGTTGCCTCCAATTTCAATTCCAGGGGGCTTGACAAGTAATGATCGTAGAAGAGGCTCGATAAATAACGAGAACAGCAACATCGAGAGGGGGCAGCCTTGTCGCATCGACGCTACGATGGGAATTCTTGCTGTGCATTGTCCATTGACAAGAATGCTTGAAGCTGCATGAATGTATAATCTCCTGATGATATTGACGAAAGATGACTTGGTTTCCATTTTCAACATGACACATAGCAAGTAGTTGTGACAGACCCTGTCAAATGCTTTGTCCTTGTCTAACGACATGATGGCCACTCTGCAGTTGGACGCCGAGACGACAACCGTTACATCCCGGTATTCGTCCAGCCATTGGTGTACTGTCCTCCTTGGGACGGCACACGACTGATATTGATCGATGAGGCGACCAGCAATGGTGTTCAATCGACGAAGCAATACTCTAGCAACTACGTTGTAGTCAGCGTTTAGGAGCGACATGGGATGCATGGTTTTTTAGGAACCAACACTACAAGCCCTTCTAATAACTCACGGGGTATAGTGGCAGACGTACGTACTTCGTCGAACACTCCAGTCAGCGTATTACCGATTAAATTCCAGTACTTTAGGTAAAACTCTACTAGTAATCCACATGGTCCAAGGGATTTGTTCCTTGAGCTTCCTTTCAACGCTTCGCACAGTTCTTCTGTAGTGATAGAAGCTTCCAGTTCTGCGTGTTCTGCATCCTTCACAGTCGAGTCAACGCAGTTTAAAAAGGCCTCACGATTCTCATTGTCGCCTACAGCATACAGTCTCGTGAAATAATCATGGGTAAACTTTTTGATGTTCTGTTGATGGATAAGTTGGTTTCTATCATCATTTCGGAGAGATCCTATGTGCAGCCAGCGTCCTCTTTTGAATTCGGAGAGAAGGTGGAAAAGCACAGTTTTTTCATTCTCAATGCCACTTTTGTCTGTCGATCTTATTTTAACTCCGTCTATTTGCTGGCGTTTCAGAGCGGTTGTTTTGGCCTTGCTCCGTTTTATTCTCATGGTGTGACGTGAAACATTGGCGGTATTTGCGTATAGTTCATTTAGGCACTGGAAGTAGAATTCCACTCTGTGTCTTTCCCACTGTTTCTTTTCAAAAGCGTAGCATTTGAACAGAGTTCGTATTTTAGGTTTTGCATGTGTTACCCACCATTCTATTTTAGTTCTGTAGCGCCGTATATTCCTTAAGCACATTTCCCAACCTTCCTTTAACTCGTGCTCAAGCCCAGTGTCCATCAGGTGTGAGTTATTGAATTTCCAGACCCCCTACCCCGAAATGTCCTTGGCCAGGGCATGTTAATCGTAGCCACAATTGCCAAATGGTCACACAAACTGACAGGATAGGTTTCGACGCTGAGAACACTATTTCTTAGGTGACGAGAGGCGTAGAAGCAGTCTATGCTTCTCATGGAATGGCTAGTAACATAAGTGAACCCTGGGTTCGCTCTTGGCTGGCTGTGTCAGGTGTCTATGAGGTTCAGTCCTTTCACTAAGTCTCCCAGTTCCAAGCACATGTTAGGATTGGGCGTATAGTCAGCGGCGGAAAGAACACAGTTAGTCACCAGCAAGAATGGTGTTTTCGTCCGCGGGATTGATTAACTCAACCGTGCTCTCCTGAAAGAAGGTAGATCTATCCAGTCTGGCTTGCGAACCGGACGGAGCGTAAACATTAGTAAGCTGAGGTGTGTCTGTTTCGACAGAAATTTCTCTTCCACTTGCAACATGACTATATCTATATCGAAAGCATATATAAAATGATGTAGGCATTCAATTTTTATCGAACTAGTGATTCTGTTAACGTTAAGTGTAGCTGTACTATATGACCGTAAATCAATGTTACTACACATTCCTGTCAGTCTTCGATTCACAGCTGTGTGTTAACAGAAGTTGTCTTCCATGTCTGCGTCAATCCCACCGAGCTTCAACGGATCGCGTCCACCATTGTGTGCTGGCGGTGGATTACACTCCTCCATATCGTCATGCCAAGGTGAGTTGTCCTGTTGTGTTGCAGACACGTACTGTTAGCAGCAAGATTGTCAATACTGCTATCCTCCGATTCATCATGCCTTGTCTTCAGGTGTTGCTGCCGTTGCTTGGTTTTGAACACCGGCTGCCTTATCCTCCTCCCATACCCTAGATGGTTGGCTTTCCGTGATTCTTTCTTCCCCTACGGTGCTTCTGTGTTCCGAGATACGGTCGTACCAATGTTGTTTCCACTGTTGTGAGCAATGTCTGCCTCACTGAGTCGTTCGGTGTCACAGGGGTGAGCTGTAACCGTATCTTCTAACCTTTATTCTGCATTGGTCGTTCTCATTCGAGTGTCCTCTTCGACGTGGCCTGTACTGTTGTTCAAATGACTCTGAGCACTATGGGACTTAGCATCTGAGGTCATCAGTCTCCTAGAATTTAGAACTACTAAAACGTAACTAACCTAAGGACATCACACACCTCCATGCCCGAGGCAAGATTCGAACCTGCGACCGTAGCGCTCAGTCACACCGGCCGGCGGGCCCGTAGTGTCATTAGTAAGTGCCTCTGGTGTCGTAGCTGGGGTTCCACGAGCTGCTGCGACACAACGTTATCGGTAGCTTACGTGGAACAGGTGCCTGCCCCGTCGGTAGTTGCGTCACTCGGCGCTGCAGACAACGAGCGCATACGTGCCCTGGGGAGCCACATCCAGGGCACGTTCTAGGCTGCCCCTCATATATAACAATAGTCCTATATCCACATACGTTAATATAGGAGGCAATATGCTTTGTCAAGTCAATTTTAACCTGCCGCACACCATTTAAGTCCGGGAATTTATGTGCGCCGGACCACTTCTCAGCAATGTTGCTTAGAATGGTGCCATAAGACTTCAGCACTGCATTAATCTTTTCTGTGGTTATTTCAAATGGTAGTTCGAAAACTCTAATACTCCTGATTCCAGGTTCGGCGTGAGTAACTTTAACATTACCGATATTGCCGTCAGAATGTTTGATCTTTAAGTTGTTCCTGTATAATTCTACAATTTGGTCTCATTTTTCGGGATTCTTTAACTTAAGGTAGACGGTACTACTACTGATCGAGAGATGAACTACAATTATGTCCTCAGCTGTTAACTACTTCTTCCAGAAAATCCTCTACTTCAAACGATTTAGGTCGTGCATAGTTACTGTCAAACATAAGCTTCAAAGCATCTTTCCTTACAGGTTCTGCCATTAGAAGGCCGATCTGCTCTGCGCTAATACGTTACGAACGCTCTACGCTGTTACTCTCCCCGACGACAATAGCGCTCGGTCGCTAGCAGTGGAGACTTAAGCAAGGATCACTTCCGCACGCCACGGACGCCAAATAACCAATTACTTGGTACGGTAGCGTATTCTTACCGCATCACTCATATTCCATAACCAATACATAATGCAACAATGCCAAGACTACAGAAAGACAACAAACGTTTCAATGACCGGACAGAGAGTTGTAAAAAGAAAAAAAAGGCAAAACGCGCTTGTGATCACGGCTCGCCCACTTGACAGTCTAACGCCGTAACCACTTAACTACGACGCCACTTACTTTGCCAACGTGCTCTATATTACACTTCTACTCTTGGACCGTTCACTGTTCCTATTTTGCACTTCTTACTTTTTTTTTCACAGTCCAGTTCACCTTCTTCCTGTTTTCATGCTTGACCTGTATTCAGTTTGTGACGGGCTGTTCATTGGATCCTCTTACCACTAAATCTGAGGGCGGTGCGGTGGTGACTATCCCTTCTTAGCACCAGTCTACTACTCCGCCTTTGTATGCTGACTCTCTTATCTACGCCGGAGGGCCGATACAGTCTGACGGGACAGTTCTGTATAACAACACGAACTTCCGTATATGGCAGCAATCTGTTTCCTGTTCGAGACAGAGACATCCTGAGTTATAATTGTTGTAATTTCTCCGATATTACTAATCGAATTTGGAAGAGTGAAGTGCCACTGAAACTGCATCTCTAAGAACAGGGCCAGCCACAATGTGCTGCACTTCACGCGTGCAGCGCTTGCCCGGCACGTGTGGGCCAAGAACCGGCCTGTAAGTCGGCTTTTCTCGGTCTTTATCGGAAGCACGCGGTACAGCGCGACATTTCAGTTAGCATTTTGCGGTCGGCACAACTTTTTGAGCTCGGTAGAATCGTGGTGACACCGCTGTTTACCCTTCGCTATTTGTTCGTGCTATGAAGAACCTTCACATATCCAGTGGCTTTTTGCACAAAAAGAGGCAGTCTAGCGATCTATCTATCGTCACAATCCTTTAAAATAAACGGGAATGATAGAAGAAAGGAATGAGGATCCTCGATTCGCATAAGCGATGGGTACTGCTCATCTAGTACGAAACGGCGCTATAGTACCATGCAGAAAGAATTTAAACTTTTAGATGACAATGAAAGAGCAAAAATTTCAAGGATCGACAAATGGGGTTCATCGTTCTGCACATCATGAAGCACTTTGTGCCTAACTTGCAGACATGGAGCACTTGAAGAAATTGATGGTAAGAATAGTAAAATTTCTGAAGTCACACACATTATTCAGTTTTCAGTTGCAACAGTTTCCTATGAAAATGAACGAAGAGTATAGAGGTTTTACATATTACTCAAAAGTACGTTGATTAAGTCAAGGGGGGATGCATGGAACGATTTTTCGATTTAAATCATGCTGTTGTTGAATTTATGAAGGAGAAAGGACTGAAAGGACTGCAGGAACAAAAATTAGAATATCCGGAATCAGTTGCAGACTTTGCATTTTAAATAGGCTTGATTGCACACTGCCGACAATACGACACTACAAGGTAACTGCTTTCCGATTTGATGGAAAAGCATTTGAAAAGAAAATCACATTCTGTCAGGAACACATCCTGACAAAGACAATCCAATTTCCTAAGCTCACTAGCGTAAAAGAAAGCGCGAGGTGCGAGGTTTGAAGAATTCATTGTGGCCTTGCAAGCATTACAACGATAGTTTTATAAAGATTTTTGAGTACACTGCCATCTTACATCTGCTTTCTAGCTATATTCGAAACAGTTTGCCGTTTCAGTTGAAAGCGCCACTTTGCACATGCAGATGTTACTGATTGACCTGCAAGGTAATTCCAGTTTTAATTGCAAATCTTTTTACACTGGAACTTTCCAGGACGTCTACATTACTTTTATCGGGTAGATTTTCCAAGTCTCTATAATGAAGTCGCAAAAGTACTTCAATATTTCGATCGACATATTCGTGTGAAAGACGTTATTTCAATTATGAAACTGAATAAACCACGATTACGTGCCAAATTGAGTGCAAAACTCTGTGAAATTGTCTGCGCCTGTCCGTGTGTCGACAGTTTGTATAAGATAGAAATGATATTATGTCTTTAGCGCACGAAAAATAATTAATTAATACTAAAAAATTGTTTTCTTTGTGATCTGTGTTGTTGAGAAACCAAGTCGAATGCAGTATGACTGTACTGCCATTTAAATTCCGCGCTTTCGTTGTTTCCCACACTTCCCCCTCCTCAGGCCCGGAAAGAACGGCTTGGCGTTGGGGGAACGTGAAGTAAAGCTTAGCGAATTGGAACTCGGGCCGGGCACGGCCCGCGAGCCAAAATCTTGGCCACCCCTGTTTCAGAACAACGATATTAGCAGTGAAATGAGAAAGTGAAGTTGACATCGGCATCTCTGTAATAAATATAGGTATGAAAATACGAATACACGAACGTCATTTAGTGAGGACTCTTTCACAACACACTTTCGTGAAAACAGCATTACGATATCTTAAACGGTGAGCTGAGCAGCTTAGCCCAGTCACCTTGAATATACTGGATGAGGCATTTAATCCTAGCAGCCGAGAAAAAGGCAGTGCGAAGCAGTCACGTTTCAGTTTATTTAAAAAAAATGTTCAAATGTGTGTGAAATCTTATGGGACTTAACTGCTAAGGTCATCAGTCTCTAAGCATACACACTACTTAAGCTAAATTATCCTGAAGACAAACACACACCCATGCCCGAGGGAGGACTCGAACTTCCGCCGGGACCAACCGCACATTCCATGACTCCAGCGCCTCAGACCGCTCGGCTAATCCCGCGCGGCTTCAATTTATTTCAAGGACTCGAATCGCAAACATATCTTCCTAACTGTTCTACGATGTTCACGATTGCAGAGAGAGTAGATAAATTTTCTCGTATTTTGAATCAAATAGATATGTAGCAGAAACTCGTCTAAGTAATCTGTTCCTTGACAGGATTGTTCCTTCCGAAACGACTTTTCGCAGTTATATCCAATTGTTTACCGAAAATGGAAGTGTTCAACCCAAATGACGAGTCCGACTACGCTCGGTGGCGAACGAAAATGGCTAAGTGATGTTTTAGCTGCAGTTGCAAATTCTCACATTATTTCTCGGAAAATCAAACAATGTTCAGGAATTTCGCAAAGGAGTGTTCTGCCCATTCTTCTTGAACATAAATTCCATCCATATCACTTATCATGGCATCAATATCTGTATGGTAACGACTTTCGAAGCCGCTTGAACTTTTGCGGTTGGATACAACACTTAGCAGCTTATAATGATTTTATTTCACCGATAGTTTTTTTTCACGATACAACTTTTTATGATTCGTAGACAACTGAATCGGTATAATATCTGCTTTGCTGTTCAGTGAAAATTCGCATTGTTTTTGTCAAGGTGAGCATCACCATGGAGTGTCAATATTTGGTGCAGTATTTTAAGTACTCTGAAAACTGGCGTAGACTTCAGAGCCGGTAATGTCAATGGTTGAATGTACGGCGAAGTTTTAGTTAATATCTTCCCAATACTAATGAAAGATGTCCCACTTCAAACAAAAATGGATACATGGTTTCGATAGAATGGATGTCCAGCACATTACTCGCGGATATCACGAAAAATTTTGAATCGAAAGTATCCTAATCGATGGACTGGACGAGGAGGTCCTCAAAATTGGACTGCAAGTTCATCCGATTTGACGTCTTCCGATTTTTCCCCCGTAGAACACTATAAAAGAAAGTTACGTGGAAGTACCAATAACTCCAGAAAATATGCGGCAGCGACTTATCAACGAATGAGCAAACATTAGCAAAGAGACACTTAGAAATTTAGGATTGATCTATGTCTACACCTACCTAGGTAAGTTCATCAGAACACGTGGAAGAACGCGCGGAAAAAACGAACATGTATATCTTTCCGTGTGAGCTCTGATTTTCCTTGTTTTATTATGATGATCATTTCGGTCTATGTAGGTCATAATCAACAAAATATTTTCGCATTCGGAGGAGAAAGATGGATATTGAAATTTCGTGAGAAGACCCCGCCACTACGAGAAACGCCTGTATTTTAATTACGTCCACCCCAAATCCTGTATCATGTCAGTGACGCTCTCTCCCCTAGTTCTAGATAATACGAAACGTGAACGTGATGCTGTTCTTCTAACTCTTTCGATATACTCCATTAATCCTGTCTGGTAAGGATCCCAAACCGCGCAGCAATACTACAAAAGAGAACGGACAAGGCTAGTGTAGGCAGTCTCTTTAGTAGATCTGTTGTATCTTCTAAGCGTTCTGCCAATAAAACGCAGTCTTCTGTTCGCCTAATCCACAACATTTTCCACGTGTTCTTTCCAGTTTACGTTGTTCGTAAGCGTAATTCCTAGATATTTAGTTGAATTTACGACCGTTAGATTTGATTGATTTATCGTGTAACCAAAGCTTAATGGATTCCATTTACCACTCATGTGGACGACCTACAATTTTTCGCCATATAGAGGCAATTGCCAATTTTCGCACCAAACTAGCATTTTTTCCAAAAATTCTTAGAACTTGTTTAGATTTTCTGGTGACCTTACTGGACGATAAACGACAGCATCATCTGCAAACAATCTAAGACGGCTACCTACATTGTCTCCTAAACTACTTGCAAAGGTAAGGAACGGGAGAGGGAGTAGAACACTACCTTGGGGAATGCCAGAAACCAATTCTGTTTTACTCGGTGACTTTCCGTCAGTTCTACGAACTGTGACCTTTGAGAGGAAACCACGAATCCAGTCGCATAAGTGAGACGATATTCCATAAATACGCGATTTGATTACAAGCCGCTTTTGAGATATGCTGTCAAAAACCTTCTAGAAATCTAGAAATATGGAATCAATTCTAAATCCCTTGTCGGTAGCACTCAACACTTCGTGTGAGTAAAGAGGTACTTGCGTTCCACGAAAACGGTGTTTTCTAAATCCGTGTTGACTATGTGATAACAGAACGTTCTCTTCGAGGTCATTCATAATGCTCGAACACAATATACGTTCGAAAATCCTGTTGTATATCGACGTTAACTACATGCGTGTAATTTTGTGGATTACTCCTATTGCCTTTCTTGAATATTGATGTGATTTGGGCAACTTTTCAGTTTCTGAGTACGGATATTTCGTCGATCGAGTGATTCTACATAATTGTTAAGTATGGAGTTGTTACATCAGCACACTCCAAAAGGAGCCTAATTTGTATACGCTCTGGGTAGGGTTTTGTTAAGTAATTGAAGTTGCTTCTTTACTCTGAGGGTATCTACTTCTGAGTTACTCATGTTGGTAGCTGCTCTTTATTTGAGGAATATTTAATTCATTTTCCTTGGTGAAGGAATTTCGGAAGGCTGTGTTTAGTAACTCTACTTTGGCAGCACTGTCACCGATGGTTTTTCCATTGATATAGCGCAGAGAAGGCATTGATTGTGTCTTGCCGCTAGAATACTTTGCATACCACCAGAATCTCTTTCGATCTTCTGACACGTTTCCAGACAAAGTTTTGTTGTGGAAACTATTATAAGCATCTCGCATTGAAGTTTGCACTAAATTTCAAGCTTCTGTAAAAGATCGCCAGTCTTAAGCATTTTGCGTTGTTTTATATTTGGCATGCTTTTTTCGTTTTTTCTGCAACAGTGTTCTGACCAGTTTTGTGTAGCATCCATAGGGAATCATTTCCGTCATTTGTTGATCTGTTAGGTATAAATCAATTGTTGTCCATGCTATTTCTCTGAATTCAAGCTACATCTGGTCTACTCTTAAATGCTTGATGTGGAAGGAGTCGGTATTCTCTATCAGGAAGGCGTCAAGAGAATTTTTATCTGCTTTTTTGAATAGATAAATTATTTTTGGTGGATTTCTGAGTTACGGTATGCAGGCTTGCTACGACAACCTTGAATCCGTTTTTATGCTCGTTTTTATCTCAGGATTATTTGTTGCTAAGAAGTCAAGTGTTTTTTCACAACAGTTTCCTTTTCGAGTTGCCTCATGAACTAATTAGTCAAAAACATTTTCAGAGACTGTGTTTAGCAAAACTTTGCGTGACCTTTTATGTATAGCTCCGGATTTATACATGTACTTTTGTCAACATATCGAGGGTAAATTGAAGTCAGGGTCATGTATAATTGTATCAGTCGGGTACATTTTTGAAATTAGACTAAAGTTTTCTTTGAAAAAGGTAATAGGGTTGCAATGAGTACTGCAGAAAATGGGCTCCATTTCGAATGTTATCCAGTAAACCACAAAGATTTGTGGGAGGCAAGGGGAGTCGCCTAAAACAGGCAACCCGATTACAACCTCGCGTTTGGTGACGGAAATGGTCTGAAGACTTGACTGTGTTTCGCATTATAAGTACTTTGTGACAAAAAGTGAGTGATCAGACTAACTACACTGGTGTGCATAACTTAAGGACGAAAGTAACTTTCGCATGTTGTCACTGCCAAGTAACATAGCACGATGAAACTCGGAAACATGCGTAGAAATAACTACTCCAGTACATTACAGTGCAGAAGCTAACTGAAAGAATTAAGCAATGAGATGATTTGGACAATAATTACATTGAAGTCAACACGATTTTGATGATCCCCTGGAAATTAAAATAGGCAGGACATAGGTCTTAATAGGATGTGTGATTACCACAGATAGCAATACAAGCTATGTAACACGCTTCTATGCTGGCCACAATGTTGATAAGGAGTTCTTGTGGCACTGCATTCCATTCATCACCAGCGTGCTTGACTATTGTTGGATATTCGTTGCTGTCCATGGTGATGGTGATGACGAATCCAACATGTGCTCGATGGGATTTATGTTGCGGGGGCGGGGAGGGGGGGGGAGGGGGGTAGTACAGTCCATTTACGCCGTTATATGCGGTCGTGCATTGTTATCCATAAAAATGATATGAGGACCCAATCACTCATGAAAAGACGCACATAGGGAAGGTACACAGTCACAATAACACTGACTGGTCAGTGTACCTTGGTCAAAGATGAGGAGGTCAGTGTGCATATGCAACATCATACATCCCAGACCATGAAACCTGGACCAACAAAACGATTAAGTTCGAGAATTTTCCTGAGTGCATGACATGTTTCCATTTTGTGCCATGTGAGAATCACTACTTAGACTGAACGTGCTCTCATTGTAAAGGATCACCTGATGCCACTTCTTGTTGGTCTGTCCTTATGCTCTTGGCACAATTGCAAATTGTGCTGCTAACATGTGGGTGTCAACCGAATATAAGGTACTGATCATCTGTCAAAGAGACCACCTCCATGCAGTCGCCAGTGTGGTACTTGAGATTCCTTGCCTTGGAGTCGTTTTAAATGTGGTTGCTATTGCACCCACTCTTTGATGTGTGTCCTTCTTGTCTGTTGTACAATATAGTGGTCATCTGCTGCTGTAGTTGGCCATCATTGACCACCTCCTCTCCATGGGACATCAGTGCCTGTGGTTTGGAAAGCTCCTCATGCACATCAAACAATGCTGTGAGCAATTACCCCCTATCCCATGGCCTACAATCCTTACACTTCGTCCTTTTTCCAGTTTACTGATGATTCTTCCCCACGTGAAGTCATCCAGCTGTTGTCTCCAAGCCACACTGTAGTGAAGAACACCACCAGAGTACATCATAACTGCTCAATGATTGACACACACTGTCCTTTCTCGTTCCTTCAGCTGTCTTGTGTAGCAGTATCAGGCCCATTTGTCGTTTTACAGTACGTCCATGGAGGAATTTTCAATATTGATGTGTATGTATGCCAATTCTGGACCAAAGAGCATATGTTTTAAAAATTCTCATATTTAAAACCAAGATTTTAGTTTTCCATTCCCCTTTTAAAAATTAATCTATATCCATGAACGAATTTTTCATTTAGTTAAAAAAATACATTTATTCAATTAAAATTTAATATTCACAAAACAAAATTTTAAAAATTAAAAAATTTTAAAAGTTATTCAAATTCAAGAACTTGAACTGAACGATTTTTATTTTGTTTTTTACCACAATAAATAAAATTTAATCCACCAATTTTCTCAACTTTATCATCATCTTCTGAAAAGATTTTAGTGTAATGCTCTGGATCAGTAATTTAATATTTATCACATAAAACTGATAAAACTTTTTCACTCTAAATAGTTAACAAAATTTCGGCTTTTGAAAATTGTAAGATTTAATTATTTTAAGCTCTGATAATTTAGTAAACACTTCTGCACAACCATTACTACAACTGTTAAGTTCAGTTACTAGATTTTCAATGCTACCATTCATGTCCATTTTGTTTTGCCTTTATGTATACATGAAAAATTTAGATTTTCAAAAATTGAATGTCATCATTTTTGAAATCTAAGTTGCTTCTGTTTTTATCTTCTCCATCTTTCTGATAGTGTTTAAAAAGGAAATGAAAAAATTAAGACAAACTCCTAAAACTTTTTTAAAATTTTTATTCATTTATATAATGAAATATTTTCAGTTAATATTCTGTGCTGGGAATAACAAATTAAATTCTTTTTACCATCCATAATCGTTGATGCAATTGTGTCATTAGGGATATTTTCATTAACAAATGCACATAATTTCGTAGTTGTTTCCTGAGTAGTTATAATATTCGCTCTTCTAGTCACATTAATGACATTGCTAAGATACTGTGAAGAAAATTGAGTAGATTTACATTTACATCGCTATTTAGTTGGGTTATTCTTTTAAAATCTATAAAATCATTATAAGCTTTTAAAAAGTTATTTGGGGATCAAAATTCCAAAATTCTTGAGGAAAAACTTCATTTCTTCCATTTTTCTACAGAAATATTTTCTAATTTAACTTTATCAAACAAAGAAAAACTATTCAACTGATTATCTTTCAGATTAGTTGGTAAAACGACGAAAATGAAGTTAAGCATACCAAATTCAGTATAATTATAATAATTAGTAGTATCTAGTTCAATATTTCTTTCTACATTTTATCCAGAAAATACAGCTCCTTGCTGCTCAAAGAAAAATATGCAGTTATATACAATAAAAGGCTGATAAAGAAGTAGAAGAATAAGAAGGAAGAGGCTGTAGAAAATATTCAGCTAAATTATTTAAATTTAATTATCACTTATGTAATTTTGAGATTGAAAGATTGGTTAAACAATTAAAAATTAAATATCTTCATAGTGTTTTTATGGTTAATAAATTACATAAAAAACCAAAAAATTTGGATTTCTTATTATGAGAAAAAACAAACATCATTGTTTTTTATTCACTTGATGGTAACATGCCAAAACATCCAGCAAATTATTTTGTAAGAAATTAGTTGTATTACGACATTGAAAGGACACAAAATCTTAATGAATTTATTTGTGGTCATTTGTGTTTATATCCTTTAAAACTATTATGCATCAATTATAAATTTAAATGTAATAGATGGACATTTCTGGAAATGAAGTTATATGCTAAACTTAATAACGATTTAGAAGTAATTACTTATCTTTCACTCATTAAAACCAAAAGTGAACAAATTAATTTCGAAATTCTAAGATTCTCAATCAAGAATGAAAGATTAGCAATCAAATTTAAAAACACTCAGTCAACAATAGCTAAAAAAAATTCAATAAGAATTAGTGTCAGAATATTAACAAACACATCATTACAAGCATTAGAAATAAAACTTAAAAATTTCAACCTATTGTAAACTCAAAAATGATAATGAAATTAAACAGTTTCAGAAAGAATTTAATGGCATTTTGAAAGTAATTAGTTGTGAAGGGGAAACTATTGTAAGTATGAATGATCCAATTGATGTTGAAGATACAGTGATCAACCAACATTTAGTTAATGAATTAAAGAATCTTGTTACTATAGATGGATGTACAAGTATGTTAACGCAGTTGAGGAATTACATCAGTAAAATTGTTTTTAATCAGCTTAATAAAACTAATCTAATTTTACAAAAAGGGAAATAGGAATGACTATTTCAGATTATTTCTCATAAACAGACTCAATTCGATATTTAAACGAATTAAGTAATCTTAAAAATTACTTCAATTTTCTTTATGACTTGAGGCAAACAGAAATGTACCATTTCAACGAAAAAGATTTTATTCTTAAAAAAGGACAGGTTTTGTTAAAAATATATATGAAAGATTTAACAATTAATGATTTTGATCTTTCAATGAAGGTTTTTAATAAACATTAAGAAATTACTCTTGAAATCCAATCAATAAAAATACTATGAAAATAAAATATTCTAACAAAGTACAAAATATTATTTTAAAACTGTTCCAGTTCTTGTGAAGGCGATTATATTTGGTAAAATAATTTGATTACATTTTTTTCTATTTTTTAAGTGGAGAATCTTATCCATATCCAATGTTTGAAGTGTAAAAAGTTCACTGAAACGCGTAATCCTCATACAGTAACAACTACAAATGGGAAACCAAGAACTGAAGGAACTTTTTCGATTTGTAAAACTAAAAATAGCAGTTTCGTTAAAAGACTTCTGGGCAATGGATTAAATATTCATGAGGAAATTGTAATGAATTACATAAATCAATCAGAAATAATTATAAAAATTATCTAAGTTCCTTTGAAATAGTTGATATATAAAATGCCGATAAATCAAAAGTTTCTTGAAATTTAAAGGTATAATCAAAAATAAATAAAGGATATAAATGTATATTACTATTATAGATTTCTTTTAAATTTGCTTTCGCTGTTCCAGTTAAAGATATAACAGATAAAAATAGTTAATTCCTTTGCAAAAATATTTGAATTGAGAAACCTAAAACTTACATAATAGTACATAATTTTATGCTACAGAATTTCAATATGTAACCAAAAAATTTAATTTTAATCATTATTCAACTTCTGGTGAATTAAAAGCATGTGTTGTTGGACGATTTAACAGAAAATTAAAAGAAAAAATGTGAAAAATATGACTTACAAGGAAATAATGTATGTGTTGAAATAGTTTCGAAATTAGTTGCTGAATGTAATCAAAAACATTCAACAATAAAAATTAAACACAAAAATGTATATAAAATTGAAAAATAATGAAACCTGTCATGTAACAAATTTGTTAGATATTAATGCTAAACATAAAACTGGTGATAAAGTACGAGTAAGTAAATTCAAGGAATATTTGAAAAAGATAATACAGCCAATTGGTCAATAGAAATGTTTGAAATTGAAGATGTTACTCACTCTAATCCTACCACATATAAACTGAAAGATTTCAATAAAGACGAAATAAGCGAAATTTTAAGATAAGAACTACTGAAACCGAATTTTAAAGATATTCATCTTCTTGAAAAACGTTTGAGAAAGAAAGATGTTGAAATATGCGTTAAATGTTTTGGTGTCGATAATATATTTTAAAATGTTAATAAAAAAAGCGTCTATAAATAAATTTAATTATTGAAAATGCTTGGTATTAATTATAATATTCATTATGCTTACACTTTTTTTAAAAAAGTACATTTTGATATTCAAATAACATTACACAAAAATGATTTTATGTCGGAATTATTTGATAATTTTAAATTTGAATAAATGGAATCAGGTATTTTATATGAATTTTGTTATTAAATGTAAATAAAAAACGTTATAATGTTATTTCAAATTTAATCATGAAAATAGTAGTTGGAAATTTAGCATCATACAATTTTTCTTGTAAATAATTATCCAAAATGTTGAAACAATTTTGACAACAAACAGCATTCAAGCTTTCTTTAATTCTTTGGAATAAATTCATCGAATCTGATATATAATTAATTCTTCATAATTCATCACAATTTGGATGTGTAATTCTAATATTTTTTACTTGTTTGTTGACATTTTTAATTGTGTTCGAATAACATAATAGTTATAATTAACTTCTTATCACACAGTCTTAAAAAAAACAAAGTACAAATTTGTTCACAGAACAATGTATGGTAATAAACTATGTATTTGTTTATTTCTTTCATGCAACACTACTGTAGTTCTATAAATTATTTTGACTGATTATGATATAATTATCCTTAGAACTTTTAAATGATTTATATGACCATCATAGAGCAGTTTTCATTAACCTTTATTTTATATTCGCAATGTTTCCAAAATGATGGTAAAACTTCATCACAATCCCAAACTTGAAAATTTTCTGCAAATGGCATTTGTGATTTCATAATTAAATAAAATAAACAAAATTCATTAATAAATTTTGGGTGAAGATTAATATTTTTAGATGGCAATGTTTTATCAGTAATGAAATAAGTTTTACTATATTTTTTTAAGATGTTGTTTTACAACATCTTGAGAACCTTTATACCCTAAGATATCAGTAACTTGACTTCCATAAAATCATTTATTATTTCTTTACGAACTATAATTAACATTTTTTACCATTATATTTAAGTTTGTTATTTTTTTAGATATAAAAACGACTGTATTTGTATACAACAAAATCTATTAAACTATAATTTTTAAAATTCTGAAAAGTTTTTCTTCAGTAATGATCTGCAGATTTTGCAAACAATAAAAAACATTTATCAAGAAATAAAAATTACAATTAAAAATATGCTTTTGAACACAAATTGTATTGATAGTATAAAAATAAACAAACAGAATATAGAGAAACAAGTATGATCATGTAAAATAACTTATTAATAACTGGAATAGAAAATCATTCAGTTGCGAAAATTCTGAAATATAAATGAATAATTCTTCTTAATATACTCGTAACTACGATTGTAACCAATCAAAATAAGGGAAAACGGTTTTCAATTATCAAAAACAGAAAGAAAGGTAATATAAAAATTTTAATTTTTTTGTGGAAAATTTGTTTTTAAGGTATATCTGAAGAAATTACCATATCATGAAATGGTATTAAAACAGAATAACTTCTTTTATTTTAAAATCTATTTTCTTATTAATCTTCAACACAACTGTTAAATTCACAAATGAAGTCATTATTACAATCTATTATCTTATTTCAGTTTAATTTATAATGACAATATGGTAATGCATTAATTCCATCCAGTAAAATATGTTTATCATCATCAGAAATTAATATTATTTTACTACATTAACTGTATACAAGTGACAGTTAAATAATCTCTTTAAATTCATTTTTCTGTATTGCTTTATTTTGTTGTCTAAACAAGATTTGTATTTGCCAGCCAATTTCAATTTTATAATTTACTTTAGAACTCCTTTACATTTTGCTCTTTTTGATTGTCAACTTTATAACCATACATTTTTGGTTCTAAATTAACATACCCTAACATAATTTTATAACAATCTCCATCCTTCATTTTACCTGAAACTTTATTTTCACGTGGAAATTCATAAATATTATTTTCTGATTAATCTATTGTGTCAAATTCTTTTATCATGGAGTTAATATCTCTATAAAAATCTTTAGCTCTTGTATCATAAATAAAAGAATAAGTATCTATGTAAAGTAATACAGTATTTTCATCACATTTTCGATTCATAACATAATAATGGAAATCACAAACATATTTTCGAAATATCTACAATTTTATTTTTGTTGTGGTCTTCAGTTCAGAGACTGGTTTGATGCAGCTCTCCATGCTACCCTATCCTGTGCAAGCTTCGTCATCTCCAAGTAACTACTGCAACTTACATGGTTCTGAAACTGTTTAGTGTATTCAAGCCTTGGTCTCCCTCTACGACTTTTACCTTCTGCACTTCCTCCAATACTAAATTGATGATCCCTTCATGTTTCAGGACATGTCCTACCAACTGATCCCTTATTCTAGTCACGTTTTGCCACAAATTCCTCTTTCTCCAATTCTATTTAGTACCTCCTCATTAGTTATATTACGTAGACATCTCATCTTCAGTATACTTCTGTGCATCACATTTCGATAACTCCTATTCTGTTCTTGTCAAAACTATTTATTGTCCATGTTTCACTTCCATACATGGCTTCACTCCATACAAATACTTTATGAAAAGACTTCCTGACACTTAAATCTCAGCGTTAACAAATTCCTCTCCTTCAAAAACTCTTTCCTTGCCATTGCCAGTCTATATTTTATATCCTCTCTACTTTGAACATCGTGAGTTATTTTGCTCCCCAAATTGCAAAACTCATCTGCTACATATCTAGAATATTCATTCAAATGTAAACTGGTTTATTGACTGTTACTGTTTTTTATACAAACTGCAACAAGATTTTCTGAAAATACATCAGTATGTTCATAATTTGGTTTTGAATATGTTTTGTATATCTTCCTCAATCTGATATTTTTGTCTATTTCCAATATTTTCCATTTTTTCCAAATATTGAATTCTATATCAATTTATACAAATCTTTTTAAAAATCGTTTTGGGCTTTAGTTCCCATTTCTGTATTAAAATCAATATATTTTTTCAACCAATCTGATTGTTCAAATGATAAGTTTCTATGAATTTTCATCAGTTGAATCCAAGTTTTAAAAACTGTTTAAGGTTTCTATAACGTGAAACATATTTTTCTGTATTATTTTGTGTTGTTCCTCTTTCTGATGCTAATGGTAAATCTTTGTGTAAATCATGCATTTTCTGCATATTCTAAATCGACTTCTAAAATAAAACGATTTTATTATTACTGGTATTCTAAGTATTTTGTAGATTTAAAATATTTTGGATTTTCCCAACTGAAATCTCTAATTGATTAAAATTGGGACATGGCGCAATTATATAAATTATTTGCATGTAACTATGCAATATATTTTGATTATTTTTCTGGCTCAAAACTTTTCCTTTATTTATTTTTTGATGTAGCATAGTTTGAGGAATTCCTTTTTCAAGAAATAAAACTATATCATAATTGTTTAATAAATTTAATTCAATTTTTGTCATTTTTAAATGGAATTCCAAGATAAAGCAGGAGCTGTAAAATATTACATAACTTTGCATATTCAAATAAATTTATGATATCGAATTTTTTCCAAACATTTTTAACACAGTTATAATCTTCATTACAAATAGTAGTTTCTTTTAATAAGTCTCATATAAAAACATTTTTAGTTAATTTTGTTTCTTGTAAATATTCCACAGAATCTATACATTTGTAAAGATAAGCTCGTTTTTAATTAATAAATCTAACAGCCCATCTTTAAAAAAATTTCCAGTTTCTCTAAATTGTTCTTTATTCCAATTAGAAGATAATTTATTAATTCTTGAAGCAATGAATTTAATTGTATCTAACAATTTTAATGTTAATCCGTCTTCAACTTCATTACTAAATGAAATATATTTTTGTTTCTTATGTGGAATAGCATTAATACCTTGATTATCCATTGCTAATTCTTTGATAAATTAATGAACGTAGGAATTAGCTAAAATTAGGGAAATGAAATTTCTCAGTGCAGTTAAGGGAAAAACAAGAATGGACAGAGTAAGGAATGTAGAGATTAGAAAGGACCTCAAACAAAAAAGTATGAGAGAAGAAATTGAAAGAAAGAGATTAAGATGGTATGGGCTTGTTAAGAGGATGCATGGGCAGAGACTCCCCAAAATTATGGAAGAACTAAAGATGGATGGGAAAAGACCTAGAGGGCGCCCAAGAACACGGTGGAAAATGGGAGTGAGAATATCTGTTGAAAGGAGAGGTGTGACCTGGCAGGAAGTGGAGGAAGAAAATTGGTGGGAGGACCGAGCCAAATGGAGAGGACTCGTCAGCACCCAGACCCGGCAGTAGCTGCAGTGGGATTCGGATACAGATAGATAGGAATTAGCTAAAATATGAATATAAATTGGAATAAACTAAGGATTTCAATAATTAAGATTATAATATTTGTGTGCAGCTCCTAGATATTTTCGTGTTAAATGACAATGATTTCTTACTTTTATCTCCCTAAGTGAATTTCTTTTCACAAATAAAACAAGTTTTTAAATTTATAAAATTTACTTTATCTCCATTGGTCATTATCATTCGAATATTTTAGTCATATATTTTAGCAATTTCTCTACATTCTTCTTTCAACATTTCAATGCTTTCTTGACTGCAGCTTTACCAGTATATGCAACAGGTTTTTTGTGATCACATATAGAATATTTAACATAATAACTGAATGAAATTGATAAACGTTTTGCACATTCATTAATCTAAGCTTTTTTGACGAGTGTTAACATCTTTTAAATGACATTCGAAGCGTCTATAAATTACAAGAAGTACAATTAATGAATTATTATAATTTTTAAATTTCATTTTTTCCTCTACAGGCACATCTATTTTTATTTCCTTATCTTATTTACAATCATTTCATCATTTTCTACTTTTTCTTGAGAGTATGAGTATCTTAAGCATAAATCACAAGGATAAATTTTATGCCCATTTTTAGTTGATGATGAAGTACTTAATCTAGACAGATTTTTCATCCACCATTAACATGAATTATTTTTATCTCGATATGAAAGAGGGTTTACATGCTTTTCTTGTTAATTTTTTATATTGCAAAGAGACTGTACAATAGATTTTTCATCAGAAACATAAATATTAATTGAAATATTTGACTTGTTTTCAAATTTTTGAATATCTGTCAAGTGAACAGGAAAATTAACTTTCTCTCGTGTCCTCAGAGTCTCTCGCGATGCCATACCTAAATAACACATTCTCGGTTTTCAAGCCGTGTCAGTTCGAATAAAATCCTTGAACTTACAATGACCATCTCTGCCATTGCCGTCAGGAGTTCAAATGGTTCAAATGGCTCTGAGCACTATTAGATTTATCATCTGAGGTCATCAGTCCCCTAGAACGTAGAACTACTTAAACCTAACTAATCTAAGTACATCACACACATCCATTCCCGAGGCAGGATTCGAACCTGCAACTGTAGCAGTCGTGCAGTTTCTGACTGAAGCACCTAGAACCACTCAGCTGTCACTGACTGTTGGGGCTGCTGCAGTTTCTCGCTTATATAGGCAGTCACTGAACTCCTGATCACGATGGTGGTGATGGTCAGCAAAAGCTCGAGGATTTTATTCGAATTGATGTGGCTTGAAACTGAGAATGTTTTATTCATGTATGCCATAGCAAAAGACTCTGAGGACACATAGCTTCCTTCTACAGTGAGGACATAATGTGTAGTGTGAGACTTAGAAAAACTGCAGAAAAAGAGATCACATCTGCTGAGTTCTTTGGCATTTTTACAAAGCTGCCGGGACAAGGAGGTAATTCCTTGCTTTGCAGAAGTCAAACACCACATTCGAACTGATGCAGTGGACAGAGTTTTGTAGACGACCAGTCTCGCCATAGTGTGACAGCGGATACGACAGACAAGGTATGAGCTTGATCATAATACCAGGAACCTATTTGGCTGTCATCTGTCTTTGTCATCAACATTGTCACCATTCGATTGGGAGTTGGTGGATGTACCCATGTCAGTGCAACAACATGCAAGTTTATCCAAGGCAATGTCGAAGCAATGTGCCAAGTCTGACCAACTGAATCACGGAAGAACTGTAGTGAAATCCGATAAGGCCCATAGAACGATTGTTAACCTTTCCAACCAAAAATTGGACGATGGCTCTATATCAGCACTGAGTAAAGGCCTCAAATTTTCTCCAGCTCCACGACATCTGTCAATATTGGATATAATTAGTGGAATAGAGCAGTGCAATAGGAATCTTTCGCACAATGGAGCTGAGGACGTCAGGCTAACTACCAGCCATATCCTGGTGAAAGCTAAGCCACCAGAATCTAATATTAGCCAGGAGGAACGACGTTGCTTACGGTTATTACGTGAGAATGAAGACTTGGTTGTCTTGCCAGCAGACAAAGGGAATGCCACCGTGGTGCTGAACTCTGCAGATTACCACCTCAAGATGCTGCATTTTTAGAACAGGCCACTTACTGCAAACTTAGTTGTGATCCCACGCAGGGCATTGTCAGATAGACAGGGAAGTTATTCAAGCTTTCTGGTTTCCCAGATGAAGTACTGAAGAAATTAACACCTTGTGCCACCAGACCTCCCTACATTTTCCATGTGGAATCACGTCCTAACGACCATGTAATTTTATGTACTGTAATGAATATTATGAGATGATGGATTGCACAGCCATGGGATCACCAGTGTCTCCAGCAGTCGCGAATTTGTTCATGGAGCACATTTAGGAGCAGGCTCCGAAAACTGGGACATTACAGCCATCTTGCTTTGAACGATACATTGATGACACCTTCGTGATATGGCCTCATGGTGAAGATACGCTATAACAGTTCGTCGATCACATGAATGGTGTCCATCCCAAAATTAAATTTACTGTCGAGATTGAGAAGCATGGCAAGCTACCATTCTTGGATGTTTTGCTTGAGCGGAAGGCAGGAGACCAACGTACAAAAGTGTTGACTCATGCACCTATACATTGAGACTCCATTACAAAGGAAGCAGCCGAGATTCGTTTAAACAACAACAATTTCAACAGGGACCAGGGGTACACACTCAGCAGGGCATGGGGGCGGGCGTTGGACATCGAAAGAAAGCAAAGACAGATGCACAATGAGGGAGCGCCAGTTTCAAACTTGGTGCCTTCCCTTGGCGCCACCTGACATCACCAGTGCTGCCATGGGCATTAACTCCGCCAGCTGCCCAGGTTGACATACGCGTGTGTGCCACATTGGGTCTATCTGTTTGGCTGCTTATGATGTCATCATGCCTATATAAGCGAGAAACCATTTGAGCTATGCCAGTCAGTGAACTCCTGACGCTGATGGCGGAGATGTCATCAAAACCTCAAGGATTTTATTTGAATTGACGTGACTTGAAACCCGAGAATGTTTTGTTCTTAACTTTCTCTTATCAAAAATTTCAATTAATTCTAATCCAATATTTTTACCCTAACCTAACCTAACAACTCTTTCTATATAATTGTTTGCTGGATATAATGCTGATTTTATTGAATATGGAAAACGTTTTTGACCTGTGTTTTTTACATTACTTACATCTTTTTTATCTTACTTCTTCTGGCAAAATTGATATAAGAACTAAAAACCGAGAACCAAAACCTGGATTGTGTCTAGTAACATTTAATTCTTAACTATACGTATAAAATAAAGACCATCCAGATTTTTTCTTAGCATTTCTTCCATTTTAGTTAATTGTTTGTTTGTTGTTTTTTGATAATAATCTTCTAAATCAGTTGTTCATAATAAACCTTCATAGCTTGCTGTAAAATTATGTTCTTGTGTTTCATCTTTATTTTTTGGATTAGAATAAAATTTCATATTAGCTTTTATCACTCTTCTTTGTATGAAATAATCTCAAAGTCAATGATTATTTCTTCTTTAACTTGATTAAAAAATTCTTACTACCAATAATATTATCAACATTATCAATTTTGTAAATTATTATTCTCGATTTAAAAGCAGAGGATTTTCTATTAATTCATTTAGGTGATTTTAAACAAATCGTCATCATCTAGAAAATTTAAATCAGGTACATTTTCTGATACATTTTTTGTTTATTTTCTTGATATTTATCTACCAGAGCCTTTAGAAAATAATTCTCATTAAAATTACAACTAAGATTACTCTCAGACCTATTATTAAGATCGATTAATTGTTGTTTATTAAGTTTGGAATACTTTATTAAATTGTTTTGTTACAGATTACATGAAGTTCATTTTAGGAGATTTTTTATTCAATTCTTTATTATTATTATTAATATTGTCAACAGGATTTAGAATAAGAGTTATTACTTATTGTGGATTAAGTTTGGAATAATTTTTAGCACATTCACTGCCACGTGAGCCAATGTGGCTCACAATTACACGGGTTGTGACGCCATGTGAACCATATTTAGTTCACATACACATTGTACTATTGGCTGTGTGAGCCATAACTGGCTCACATGTTGTATTTAGAGTCCTCATGAGCCTCATAGGGCTCACAGGTAAGGCATTTCAAGTATGGGTCTAAAAGTGGTGGCTCCATTGATCACTCTCTTGCTCGTAACACTTAATATTTTTACAATCGGTACCCATGGTAATTCCTAACTTCGGCATACAGTTAAAAGGTACAGAAAGATCGTTTCTGAAATCCTTTTTGTAACATGTTTGTAAATGCTCAAGTACTGTACAACTTGACAAACAAGGTATCAAAGTCTCACATACAAATAATTCCTTTCAGGGGGTGCTTGACTCTCCTGCTATCGAATGCCAAAGATCCAAAACCATGAGCAACACTACAAGTATTCCATGAAGATAACAGCCATCGCCTGGTGACAGTAGTGGAACCAAAGCAGAGCAGTCAAAGATGATCTTGGAGCTGTTATAAATGCATGCAAAGAACAGAAGAAAGAAAGGCTGCTGCTAAGAAAGTGAAGAGGGTGTACAATAAATGCAATAAATGTGACGGTTTTATGTGCAATGAGTGTTTTAGTGACATTGACAATGCTGTGTTGAAGAAGTAGAATTTTCTAAGATCTTTATGCATGAACACTGTCAAACCAAGTAAAACAAATTGTAAATAATATTATATGTAGCTAATATAATCAAATAAACTAAGCATTTGAATCATTTCTTGAGAAACGATTCTTTTGCACATATTGTGGTTTTAAATTGTGTGAGCCACATGTGGCTAACGTGACCACAGATTATAATTATGTTAAAATTTTGTTGTTGGGCCAAATGAGGCATATATAGTGGACACTTGTTATCAGTCCATATCAGTCATAATTTGACATTTTATTAAGTAAGTTAATTCTGCATCTTCAAAAGAAGACATCTGATGCAAAAAATCACTTTTGCCTTTGAAGTAATATTCATGATTTCAATGTGGCATAGAAATGGATGGTCCAAATGGCAGTCAACGTGTTAATTTTTTCGTTTTACAAATTGCTCAAAGTTCTTTTATATTTTATATCTTATTTCTCGCTTCTTCATTTCTTTCATATTAAAAGGATCAATAAATTCCTCAAGACTTGTTTAGTTACTTTTGAATTACCTTTTTCTTTACAACAATTTTCTGAATTAGCATAGCTTAATCCATGTTCCTCTTTACAACAATTTTCTACGTGTTGAAATAGCTCAGCTTAGGAGTACATTTTTGTTTTGCTTTTGTTTCGGTAGAAAAAACTAAGCTTTTTAAAAAATTAAACATTTACCACTGAAGTGTACTCTGAGTTTTCAATTAAAATTTCAATCAATGATATAGATGAATGAGGTTTGACAAAGCTGATTTACAAAAAAAAAAATGTACTAAATTTTTATTTTTAAATAAATGAAAATTAGATTTGTGGATATAGGTAAACACCATCTTGCAGACCTTATTTATAAAGAAAAAAGTTTATTAGATTTTCTATTTTATCAGTAAATAAAAATTTATTGAATGGATATAGACAACACAATTTCAGGGAACCTATTTCCAAAGTGAAAATTTATAATATTTTCATTTTTTAACTAAATGAAGATTTCGTTCACAGATATAGATAAATTTTTAAATGGGGTGAACAGCAAAACTAAAATCTTGGTTTCAAATCATAATTTTTATAAAATGTGCTCTTTGGTTCAAAATTGGCATATATATACTACTTATATGACAGAAATGATCATTTGAAGCAAAAAAGTCCAGTGAACAAGCGCTCTAAAATGTGTGCCCTAAACTCTGTAAGGACTTCCTCATCTCCAGTAGACTGAAACAAATGTCTACTACTGCTAGCTCTTTTCCTTCCATGTTTTGGGAGGCGGTAGTGTGGACCAAAACTATAATGTGTAGTTTGGACAAGATGGGCCATAATAGGGCAGTCCTCACTAAAATGTTGTGCCTCTAATATTACTGGCATGGCATTCTTTCCAGCATGGAAGACGATGTAACTTTATAGGCATGGCACTCAAAGTTTTGGGGTATGCACTTTAGAGCCCATGTGTACTGGACAATTTGATTTACATTTTGGACCACACTACCACCTCTCAAAATACGGAAGGCAAGGAGTTGTAGTAGAAGAGATTTGTTTCACAATATCAAAGATGAAGAGGTGCTCATATCTCTCAAGGTATATGTTTTAGCACCCATGTTTACTAGACTTTTTATTTGAAATGCACGTTCCTGCAGTATTCCTGAATATTGACCATTCCTTCTGGGACACCTTGTAGACATGTAGACCTCGGGCCGTGTGACGTCCAGTTTTATATGCTCAACCGGGTGGCCCCTGGCAACATTCTCCTGCACTTTCATTCATTTCTACGCAGTGGTTAACAAATTATGTGATGACTTAAACTAACTCCACACGAAATTGTCCGAAACAGTATACTGAGATAACAAAAATCATGGGGCACCTTGTCGGGCCTCCTTTTTCCAGTGTACTGCAGCAACTCGGTGTGGCATGAACTCATCAAGTCGTTGGCACCTAGGTGGAACTCGGGACTCATCTGACCAGGCTACGGCTTTTCAATCGTCCTGGGTCCCACAAGCATGGTTACAAGCATAGGATGGACGCTTTGGGCGATGTCGTGCTGTCAGTAAAGGCACTCTCGTTGATTGCCTGATGCCATGGGCCCATAATGACAATTTCATCAGATTATCCTAACGGATGCGTTCGTTGTTGATTTCTGCGGTTATTTCACGCAATGTTGGTTGCCTATTAGGAATGGCAACTTTTAAACGACGCTGCTCTCGGTCGTTAAGTGAAGGCGTTAAATGAATTCTCAGTTGGGAATATGGATAACCACCAGCTGTATAATTGAATAACGAGAATGATAATTTGTGCCAGCCGGGACTCGAAACACGTCCATTATGCATATTCCTGTACAGGTTAGATTTGTACTTGAAAGTTGCTTGTCCAGTATCGGTAAATAAATACGATATTGCAGTGTATGCATGCATGTCCAAAGGAACTTTGCATTGTAATCAGAATAACACACACACTGAAATATCATATTAAGTAATGGCTGTCGGCCACTGAGTTGTCCGTTGTGAGAGGTAATGGCTGAAATTTGGTATTCTTGGCACACTCTTGACACTGGATCTCGCAATATTGAATTTCCTAAGCATTTCCGAAATGGAATGTACCATGTGTCTAGCTCCAAATATCATTCCGCGTTCAAAGTGTGTTTTCCCGTCGTGCTGCCATAATCACGTCGGAAATCTTTTTACATGAATCACCTGCATACAAATGGCAGCTCTGCCAACAGGCTGCTCATTTCCATCTTGTTTACGTGATACTACCGCCATCTGTTTATGTCCATATCGCTATCTCATATCTTTTATCACCTCAACATATGTTATATGACTATCTAGCTCGTCATGAAACTGTCCGAAACAGTGTAGCGTAACGCGTAAGTTACGACGTAAGCTACTCCCTCGCATTTGATGACAAAAATAGTCGTAATGCAGGATTATCTTTTAGCACTCACTGTAAGTACTTTGTTGACAAAAGTGAACGGTTTCGGTGGAAGCACTTCCAGGGACGGTGCGCCTCTAACTTCAGCATAGGGAAGCGTAGAATGATAAGTGAGTGTCGTCCAAGAGTAGGAGCGTCCGCGAAGTTTCGGCTCTGCGAGGCGGTAAGACGTCCGGCGACATACGATCGCCTGGGGCGGCACGAAGCGAGCGAGTCGTGACGCATCGGCAGCCGCAAACTGCAGTCGCATCCCTCAGCTCAGTTGCACCCTGGGGGCGCATTCGACCGCGGCGTGGCGACTGTCGAGTCGCGGCTGTGGCGGTCCGCAGTTGTCACGGCCCTGTGTCTAGACGGCAGCAGCAACATTCCCCCACATCGTAACAATGTTACATGTGGTAACACATCGGACCTTCCCACCACTACTACGTGACGAGGTGCGCGTGAGTCGCCGTACAAGGCAGCAAACAAGGAAAGAACTCAGTACGCGTTAATAAGCAACCAGTCAAATGACAGGTTCAGGTGCTTTTTACAACGAACAGCCCAACGGTGTATCCATATTTTCTATTTTTTATTTCGAGCTCTTTATGAATTCAGTTGCCTCTTAAATTATTAACCTCTTCAGTCCCGAGCTACATCTGTGTTAACTGCTTTTGGTTAGTACTAGTTAACAATAAATGAACCTCAGTAAAAATTTTACAACAATAGTGAATTATTTGTAGTAGATGTTATCATGTGATACCTTGGGACATGTTGTTGTTGTTGTTACTTTCGCGGTCTTCAGTCGGAAACTGGTTTAATGCAGTTCTCCACATTACACTATCCTGTGCAAGCCTCTTCATCTCTGTTTGAACCTACTTACTATATTCATCTCTAGGTCTTCCTCTACGATTTTTAGCCTCTGCATTTCTCTCCACTGCTGAACTCGTTATCCCTTGATCAGAAAGTCCCTATCAGCCGGTATCTTCTTCTAATCAGATTGTTCCACAAATTTATTTTTCCCCAATTCTATTCCATACCTCCTCATTAGTTACGTGATCTACTCATGTAATCTTCAGCGTTCTTCTGTAACAGTATATTTTGAAATCTTCTATTCTCATCTTACCTAAACTGTTTATCGTCCACACTTCACTTCGATACATGGCTACACCCCACACAATTACTGTCAGAAAACACTTTGTGACACTTAAATCTATATTCGATATTAACAATTTTTTTTCCTTCATCAACGCTTTTCTTGCCATTGCCAGTCTACATTTGGTAACAAATCCACTTCAGCCATCATAGTTATTTTGCTGCCCAAATAACAAAGCTCATCTACTACTTTCAGTGTCCCATTTCCTAATTAATCCCCTCGGCGTCACCTGTTTACTTCGACAAAATTCCATTACCTTTGTCGTGTTCTTTTTTTGTATTCATCTTATATCCTCCTTTCAAGACACTGTCCATTCAGTTCAACTGTTCTTTCAAGTTCTTTTCTGCCTCTGGCGAATTGCAATGTCATTTGCACCTCAAAGTTTTCATTTCTCCTACCTAAACTTTGATTGCTACTCTACATTTTTCGTTAGTTTTCTTTACTTCTTGCTCAGGCAGAGATTGAATAACATTGAGGATAGACTACAAACCTGTCTCACTCCCTTCTCAATCACTTCTTCCTTTCAATGCCCCTCTGGACATAAATAGGACAATTTTACATACAATTATGGTTTTATGTTACTTCATTACCAGAAAAGCAGCGCTAAACATTACACATATTGTTCGGATTGGCTGTGGATTTGGAGCGATGTCAGACTACAAAGATGGTACTAATACTTTCAACGACTGTAATTCGTCAAATAATTTTAGGCAATTCCTCAGGAAGAAATATCTGTCCCTTGTAATATTGTCTGAAATTAATGGGTATCTATTCCATTAAGTTTCGGGCGTGCAGCCGCAAGAAATCTCCTTCTTCTTCTAATATTTCGGCTGTATATCGTCCAGCCATCTTCAGAGTGAGTCGCAAGACTGCCGCTCCAGTGCTCGCTTCGTCCCTTTATACTCGTGTACCGCGCGACTGCGTATGCGGCCACAGATGCAAATACGCCAGAGACGTTGGTCGGCGGCAGAGACGTGCATAATGCATGGAGGTAGAATAAGGGGAGATGGCGCTACACACTTGCGCTGTACGTTGTTTTGAAGCCAGTGGGCGGGGCCTGCCACCATCTTGGATCCCCCAAAACATTAGCAGACGAGTGTTTACAATTGCTTCTTGTTCGTTATTTATGTCGTGTGCAGGTGATTTTTGTTTTATATAGTAAATGTTACTCGGTTTTAGTGAACAACATAGCATAAGGAACGCAACTTCAAACGTTTTTCTGGTCTTAAATGCGTATTCGATACAGTAATACGTAAAAATATTACGCTTCTTGCCTCAGTACTGTAATTCCTTTTTGTTTATACACTTAGAATAACCGAGAAGAGACGTATGTGCTATGAAAAGCGTGCTTTTGTAATCCATTTCTATTCACTTTCATTGTGTTTGTGTCGATAATTGATAAAGCCAGAACGCCAAAAACAATGATTGATAGTTTAGAGGCACCGATTTGTATTCGTTGCATTTTCAAGTCAAATGCAAATTTTAAATGTTCACGTTTGCAAGAAACTTACCTTATTTCCTTTTGTGTCCCATAGATGTATGCAGGGATGATATAAACAAGCCAGCTGTCATGTCAACAAAGTGAAAAATACGTTAAATTACGAAGGAACAGAACTGAATTTAAGATTGTCAGGCCCATTGCAATTTCCACATCTGCTTTCTTTTTAAATTGTACCTACCAAATGACATTCAGTGTGGCAAAGAACAGAAATTTACAGGGTAATACGACAACACAGTGATTAATGCAATGATCTAAGCCTGGACTTCGATAGGGAACTTTGCTTTAACAAATATGTAACCATTTAAGTACTTATAATTTAACCACTGTAACAGGTGTTCCACACATTTTACTGAAGATTTAATTAACTACATGTAGTTACATTAGTTTTGTATTAAATTATTGCATTTTAAAACATTAGTCCCCATTTCCAGGATATTTCTTGCAGGACTTTTCAGTTACTTCAGAATAACCACACAGTGAAAACCAAGTGTAATGCTCACTTCCAGACAGCTCTTCGCCTTGGATTGATAGGAAATCTAAAGTTAAATCACAGAAAAAAAACCATACTGTAAAACTTTACAGTGCATCAGAATTTCAAGTATATATAAGAAAATAGCGCTTAAATAAGTCCACTTACGAATGAAATGTGATTTGTGTAAACTTTAGACTACAATCAGAACGATTAGTACACCCGCGAGCGACGCAAGCCGGCATGTTTTATCAAAACACTTCACGACTACGTGGAATCAAACCACCAGAAGCGAATGTTTTGGGGTAGCTAACATGGCGGACCTTCTCTTGGGTCGGCTTCAAGTTTGTGACGTCATGACAACTCCTCTTATTTTTGCCTCTATGGCATAATACGTGAGTTGTATCTATGACTCCACAGTCGATCTGTGTTGGCATATCGATATAGCATTGTGAGCTGCACTGTGACGACGTCTTTGTGAGTTTATTACAGCAAGTACCGGATTCCATGATTTATCAAGATTGAAACCACTATCTCTATTAATTAAATTCGTCGTCAAGCAAATTTCAATTGCCTCCTTCACTATCGAGTCCCAAAAGGATGATGTAGTGGCCAAAATTTCGACGTTGTCATACAACTTACTGAGACCATTATCAATACAGTGCTCTGCCACTGCCGACTTGTTAGGTTGTAAAAGTCGTGTGTACCTCCGGTGTTCTTGGACTGTACGAGTTATTTTTCTGATGTAGGAAAGGCCACATTCACATGGAATTTTGTAAACTCCAGATTTTCGGAGCAGCAAATCATCTTTGACGGAGCCCACGAGTGCAGCTGTCTTGGGTGAGGGACAAAAAATCACTTTTACTTTGTGTCTGCCGAGAATCCATCCTATTTTTGATGAGAGCTACCGTCATATGGCAGGAAGGCCATTGATTTAAAGGATTCTTCATCTTCTGCTGCTTTCTTTGTGGCCTCTTTCAGTTTCATTTTCAGTGCCCTCTGTATTTGTTGTGGAGAGTACCAATTGTCTTCAAACACTCTTTGTTTGTAAGTGGGAAAGTTCATCTTGCAGACTACTTTCGTCAGAAATAGTATACACTCGGTGGGTCAAAGTTCGGAGAACACTCATTGTCTGGGCAGGATGGTGGCAGCTATTTGCACGTAAATACAGATCGGTGTGCGCTGGCTTCCTATACACTTCATGTCCCAAAGTGCCATCCTCTCTGCGCCGAATCAAAACATCCAAGAATGGAAGGCATCCCTCCTTTTCAATTTCCATTGTGAACTTTATTTGATCGTGGAGGAAGTTCAGATGTCTTAAGAAGTCTTGCAAGTTGGGGCCAAACCGTGGGGCCAAACTGCAAAGGTGTCATCAACATACCTCCAGAATACCATGGGTTTCAAATCAGCAGATTCAAGCGCATTCTCCTCGAAGTCCTCCATAAATAAATTGGCCACCAGAGGGGATAAGGGACTACCCATGGCGACTCCGTCCATCTGTTCAAAAAATTCATTGTTAAATAAGAAATATGTGGAGGTCAGACCACGTTTAAATAAAGCTGAAATCTCTTTGTCAAAACTTCTTTCAATAAGCTGTAGAGATTCTGGAAGGGGAACCTTTGTAAATAAAGCCACCACATCAAAACTAACTAATATATCAAATGGGTTCATTTTCAATTATTTCAGTTTACTAATGAAGTCAGCAGAGTTTCGTATGTGGTGAGTACATTTTCCCACAAGAGGCCTCAACAATGATGCCAGATGTTTGGCAACGTCATAGGTTGGAGAGCCTATGTTACTCACTATGGGGCGCAGAGGAACATCTTTCTTGTGGACCTTTGGTAGTCCATAAAGTCTGGGAGGAACCGGACCACTTGGTTTCAATTTCCGAACAACTTCTGGTGGAAAGGGAGAATCATTCAGAAGCGAAACAGTTTTCTTCGCCACTCGATTAGTGGGATCCCTGCTGATCTTCCAGTACATGTTGTCACTCAATAAATTTTACATTTTATCATGGTATCCGTCCCGAGACAATAAAACAGTAGCATTACCTTTATCTGCTGAGAGTACCACCGTCTGAGTATCCAGGCGAAGCTTGCTTGTAGCAGCCCTCTCTGCCGCAGATATATTGCTCCTTTGTGGGCGAGCCTTCATAATTGCACGGCATGTTTCACGTCTTATTTCCTCTGCTGAATCCGAGGGAAGTGGTCGAATAGCTTCTTCAATGGCGCTGATAAACGAAGGCAATGGCAGAACCTGTGGCGTGGGTGCAAAATTCAGTCCCTAACTCAAAACCATCATCGTAGCGTCGTCCAAATCTCTACCTGTCATATTAATAACAGGGCGAAGATTAACAGTTTCTCGCTGCGATGTCGTCTTCAGTCGACTAAATTTTGTAGTCTGTCAGGATGTGGCCACCTCACGAATCCAGTCTGATTTGGCCCAAGTTGTACCATCAATCCAATTCCAAGAATCATAGGGTATCTCCACAGACATCTTCAGGTGCAGGCGATAAAGTTCTTCAGAAACCAGGTCTAATTTTTGGCGAGTAAAGTGGATCTTCTCCTTAACAATAGCAGAACTAGCTTTTGTTAAAATCTTATTCATAGACGTCGTTTTTATAAAATGTACTAATCTGGCAAACTTCGCAATTATGCCCTGGTCACAGAACCTTAGTAAAAAACTTAAAGAGCTCAGTAATCTTGCTGTCAAGTGTCGAAGCTTATCCAATCGTCGAACACATAAAACCATCTCCTCCCCGCAGAGGTACTTCATGTGAATCTTCAAATTTTGTCGGCTCAAAGACTGTTCCATTAAGTTTCGGGTGTGCAGCCGCAAGAATCTCCTTCTTCTTCTAATATTTCGGCTGTATACCGTCCAGCCATCTTCAGAGTGAGTCGCAAGACTGCCGTCCTTCAACTAAGACAGCTGCACTCGTGGGCTCCATCAAAGATGATTTTCTGCTCCGAAAATCTGGAGTTTACAAAATTCCATGTGAATGTGGCCTTTCTTACATCGGACAAACAACTCGTACAGTCCAAGAACACCGGAGGTACACACGACTTTTACAACCTAACAAGTCGGCAGTGGCGGAGCACTGTATTGATATTGGTCACAGTAAGTTGTATGACAACCTCGAAATTTTGGCAACTACATCATCCTTTTGGGACTCGATAGTGAAGGAGGCAATTGAAATTCGCTTGACGACGAATTTAATTAATAGAGATAGTGGTTTCAATCTTGATAAATCATGGAATCCGGTACTTACTGTAATAAACTCACAAACACGTTGTCACAGGGCAGCTCACAATGATATATCGATATGCCAATACAGATCGACTGCGGAGTCATAGATACAATTCGCGCATTATGCACGTCTCTGCCGCCGACCAACGTCTCTGGCGCATTTACATCTGTGGCCGCACGCGCAGTCGCGCGGTACACGAGTATAAAGGGACGAAGCGAGCACTGGAGCGACAGTCTTGCGACACACTCTGAAGATGGCTGGACGATATACAGCCGAAATATTAGAAGAAGAAGGAGATTTCTTGCGGCTGCACACCCAAAACTTAATGGAACAGTCTTTTCACCGCCAAAACCTGAAGATTCACAACGGGTATCTACTTTTCCTCTCCCAGCACATTCTTTGTCGTGGTACATCTAAAAGTGCTGCAACAACACTCACTCCCCAACAGTTGTGCATTTCTTGTGCTGTAGAATGAAGTGATTTGCGTGTTTTACAGATGTGCTTAATATTTGTGAACTTAGACGTACCCTGAAAAATGAACCAAGAAAGTACTTGGAAAAATATTCAGCCAGCTGCTTGAGTTCATCTGTGGCTGCAGATCTGTTAATTGAAATGTTACATTGGAAGTTACCGGAACTGCCACCTGTCTGAAAATAAAAACTGTCAAATAAATTTCTAAGCAAACTATCTAGAAAAAGGCAGTAATTCTTTCAGTAACACACTTAGTCTTTCTTATTTATATGCCTCCATAACTCGAATATTTCTCGCTTTTGAGCAAGAGGCACAGTTTCCTCTCGTGACAGACTTTCTTCATTTTGAGCTCTTTGGATCAAAGCGTCATTTTCATCATCAGACTCTTCAGATTCTATGTCAGACTACCCTGGATTAATTCTGTTGACCAATTCTTCATCAGTCATGCTTGATAAACAAGTAGAAAAAAATTTAACGAAATTCAGCTGGCATAAACAGAGTTTGTATCGATTCCCAAGATATCATATGTGATACCCAAAAGTTTAAAACTTATAAATCCTTTGATTCCCAAGATATCATATGTGATACCCAAAAGTTTAAACCTTATAAATCCCCAACAACGTTAATTGATAGTTCGCTGTTAACTGAGAGATGTCTGTACAGTTTTAATACCATATTAAAACATGTCATCAGAAAAAAATACGTGTTTATCTTTATATCGTGGAGACATGCTGTGCAGATCAAAATTCAAAGTTTCGAATCATTGCTGTCACCTCACGGTGCTCGGCAGAAGAACGAACAAGTGATGATACCACAGGCTAGAAATTCAGCTTCGTACGAGAAAAAAGCAAAATCTGGAAGTCTATATATGATACCCCCAGAACTGAAGAAGTTCATGAAATTTCCGAGTAAAATAAACTTTATGGTAGTCTGGAATAATAATATACGAACATACTGAGGAACCAATAATAGATCTCGGCTGCTGTGATTCTGAGAGGAGCTGATAATTCACTCAGAAAAGCGGAAAAAGTTAAGAACTACTCACGTTTTAAATCGTTGTTCTTCATCTTCGTGCAGACGTAGTGATACGATGAGAAGCATCTATTGACAATTGGCACTATTTTTTCCCCTTGTGCCAGAAGCTTATAAGTGTGAGGCGCCAGCTAATTATAGAGCTTTCACTGTCACAACGTAATGCCCACGCAGATCGAGCTTCATGATGTGCAGCAGCTGCAGCTTCATCACCGTAGCTGATGTGTCTTGCTACAGGCATTTTAATGTCAGTGAAGGCTGCCCATGTGTTTTTACAATTCTAATTTCAGAATACATCAACATATTTGTTAATCATTTCTTGATTAATAGAGTTATGACATACTTCCACGTCTTCCAGTATCAAACAAGTAAGGGTCCTCTGCAATAAGGGATATCGTCACAACCTTACAATGTCAAATTCTAGACAGGTAACCCATTTAAAATCCTGGAAGCCTGTAAACATTTACTGCACCCTTAAACTGAAGCACACTCCTTTCATTTTCGCCGCCTCGGATGGCAATAGCTGTAGAAGACAGCGGGGTGAGGTAGCCACAACCTCGTCATAATTTTGCAGATCATACATCCTTCATGTGATTTACATTCTTCTTGCTATCATCAACCTGAAGACTGGTTTAAGGCAGCAATCCAGGTTAATATGTCTCTCTTCATACTTGCATAACTACCGCATCCTAAATCCACTTGCTTCTGCTTATAGCATTAAATATTAGTCTTACTCTACAATTGTTATCCCCCATACTTCTCTCAATGAACAAGTCCTTTCCTTGGTTCCTCAGATTGTGTCCCAATGAACTACTCATTATTTTAATCAAGTAGCATTATGACACCCTTTTGTCCCCAATTCGATGCCCTTTCTCTTCATTACTTACTCAGTGTACTGATCTTATCTACTGCATTATGGTACAGTACAAGTTTCAAAAGAGTCTAAGAGTACTATCTCCTTGTCAGCGCTATTTGTTTTCCATCTTTCACTACGAGATATGGCTGTGCTTCAACAAAAGATTCTTAATTTTCTCTTATATTATATGTTAATATATTTCTCTTTTCCAGTAAAACGTTCCTTCTTATTGTGTCTACATTTCATATCCTCTTTATGTCTGCTTCTGTCAGTAGTTCACTACTCAAATAGAAAATCTGGTGTGCAAATTTAGTGTCTCATTTCCTAATGTAATTACCTATTCACCCCCTGACTTGGTTCGACTTAATTATCTTCAGTTTTTGTTATTCATTTTCATCTTGTCATCTCTTTTTAACACACCATCCACCCCATTCACATTATCCATTCTGTTCAACTGATCTTCCAAGTCCATTGGCAAGGTGTTAATTAAAGTGTCATCGCCAACCTTACTCTTTTTATCTCTTCTCTCTTTCCAATGTACCCTAAGTAATACTCGCTCAACGTCCAAATTGAATAATATGGTTGATTGTTACAGCCCTCCCTCACTCCTTTCTCGATTACTATCACTCTTTCACGCCCTTCGACTCTTAGAACTGTAGTCCAGTTTCCATACAAGCTGTAGGTAGCCTTCCACTCCATACACAGATTATATATTCTGTCCTATATACAGAGTATCTCTCTTAAAGAGTCATCAAATGCATTTTCTCTGGCGTTTCAGCTGATATTTGCAATTCTGTTCCTGCAATGTGTAGACAGAGTCAGTACAAGCAAATACGGCTCACCATTTGATTCACGCAACGCCGAGCTCAACGGAGAGCATCGTTCTGTTTCCCCTTAGACACACAAAATGACTTTTTAAATTGGAATTTTATGTGCCCATTCGACAGAGCGATCCCAAATTAGTCAAGTGCGATATTATTTTTATCGATATGTATTAACAGGGGCAGTAAAACACGAAGAATAACCAGTGCCCCAGAAATGACTGAGTTGCACTGATTCATGGCGTAGCAAACAGCGTAGGGCTGGGCAGCTGCTAGAGTACTGTATATTCTTCATGCTTTACTCTCCCTGTTAATACTGCCGGCCATTATTTTCAATCCGGAGCGACGAAGAAATTCATGGAGAGAGAGCGAGGCCATCGCATTGCCGCCACCTGTGACGAATATTCAGGTATGCGCCAGTCTGTTGTTTCCATTTTTACAATTTGACTTCTGAACAATACAGTTGATATAATACGTTAAGTTCAAGTGACTTCGATTTTTAAACTTTTTTAAAATGAGCAACGAAATGGTGGCTCAACCTATTTACTGTCAGAAGAAAGTGTAACTCTGAGACATGTGATCACAATGAATTTTATTCCACCTATTATGGACATAACACTGCACAAATGATTAGATTTACAGACCTGTACATGCAATACGACTGTGGAAATTCGGTACAGGGCATGTCCACCATGTCATGCAATCAGAGACACTAGATGTTGCGGCATGGAATGAAAGACCTCCTGGATACGATGCTGGGGAATTCTCTGCCACATAGTTTGTAGCCACATCCACATGGCATCAGCTGTGGCTGTAGGAGGTTCTGAACAAACAAGATCCCAACCAACAACATGCAGGCCAGGCGAGCAGTGGCACCCATTGTTCTTCGAAGAAAGCATTTACATTCTTCACCACATGTGGTCAGGTGTTGTCCTTCTGAAATATGGCATGTGGAATAGTCTGCAGCAGCAGCAATGCCTCAAGCTTTAAAACCTTTCTGATGTAGTGGTAGCTATTCAAATTGCCCTCGAGACATAGGAAAAGATATCATTTTTTATATTCAATGGCACCCCAAACAATCTCCCTTGGCGTTTGCATTCTATGCCGCTCAACAGTACGGTCGATCAATTTTTGTTCAACCTGGTGGTGCCGAAAGTATACGTGGCCATCACTTTAGAACAAGCTGAAGTGGGATTCGTCCACAAATACTATATTTTGCCACTGATTACACCAGTGTTGGTTTCACGTGCCAACTGAAGCCTGTGGCACTGGTGGGGTCTGGTCAGTGGAAGTTGACGCCATGGCATGCATGCCACCAGTCCAGCTCCCAGAAGATGGTGTCAAACCACATACATGACCATACCAACTGCAGTGCTCCAACATTGTGTCAACACTTGTGAATGACACTGTTCTGCCCGTTACGGCCAAGTGGAAAAAATGGCAGTCAGATAGACCTGCGTCAAATTGTGTCATCCAGTGCCCTGACGGCGCTGTATAGTCCCCATTCTCTCTGGTTCAATATATGCCTCACTCTTGAAGCAACACGACCTGTACGAGCCGCAATTTCTCGGCACAACAAACCTGGCTCTTGGTGACTGGTCCATCCACCCTGTTTGAACGCATTCACATGCCGATATTCCACCCTGTGATGTTGGTGAGACATAGTGGTAGTTGGTTACACGTTTCCACTCCATATTATGGCTCTGCACAGACTGAGTGTTGTGTAACACTGACCTGTCCGGTCACACAAAAGAGGGTGCTGTTGAGCCTGCGTGGCCACTACCTCTCTACCATTTAAATCTCTTATAATGACCTTGCTGTTCTACAAGTCCTATTATCGTGGAATGTTGCAGACCACTGCTTCTGACTGTACCCTTTTCTGACAAACTGTAATGTAGAAACAACCCATACCTAGGCGATCAGCCATCAAAAGTACTTCTGGAAGAATATTAAAAAAAAGCTTGCTAATAAACTTCGCCGAAAGTTAAACGCTAAATCTCACACTACTGGCCTTCTTATGTTCAAAACTCGAAAACCTACCCTTAACTGCTTGTCGACTGAGACTGCCCCTGTCTCATTGCCATGTTTTGTTTTTCTGTCCTTTCTCGTATTAACATTAGCAAATAATTCTTGTCCATTGTAGATGCATTAGAAAATGCAACTGTTGAAACTGAAGGTAAACGTAATGAATTATCTGCTAGCAGTTGCATTTATAGGCATTAATTTTTCGATGATGGCATTTGAAACTTCATGGCACTCATCTTCAGATGTTTACATTTATTTAACATATGCAACATTTACATAGTTTCTCTACTAATGGTATACTTTTCAATGTAAGTATTTTAAGAAAGCTATTGTAAAATAAAGGTAAAAGAAACAACGTTAAATATATGTAGATAAATGTAAACCAATGATAACCGATATAAAATAAACGTACAGTACCTCCAAAAGTACGAGTTTTGAAGTATAATTTATTGGCATGTCTTGAAGGAGGGGCCATTCATATCAGTCCATCAGGTTGGGTCAAAGTATGTGAGTGAGAAAGATCTGTAAAATGCAGCTACCTTGCGTAAAGTTGATGAAAGGTTTTCAAATGTTGTATGTGGCAGTGAGCGTGTGTCATGAAATAACATCATTGAGACAGTAGTAAGAGACGTTGTGACAGGCAAGTGTGATACTAAGGAAAAGAAGAGGCTATTGCCTGTACTGGGCTTAGGTTTACACTAGCTGCGAATTGTGTCACATTTGCCAATGAGCTGAATGGGTGCTAGTGACAGGTACTTGTGTTAGTGTGCATGGTGGATTCGATGAGATTGCTGACTTGTTAGTAGACTGAAATTTTAGATGTGCATTGATAATGTGAGGTATATGTTCATTACAAGTTTTCTTATGTTCTGCTGTGAATAAAAGAGAGTGGAGGAGAAGTCAGTAAATGGAAAGCATAGTTTGTGACAAGTTGGTGCAGATATAAACCGAAACTTGTGTAGGAGGCTGAGGGTATTAGCAGCTGATGAGAGACATAAGAGAGTGAGATTGCTAAAAAAATGTGAAACACTTCGCGATTTTGGGTGTCATCCTTGCGCAGTAGCCGTGCTAATCTTCTCTGTACCGTTCCAGTTTCAGCATATGTGCCGCCGAAGCGAGTACGTTCGAGGAGCCCCATGAAGTTGTATACACAGTTGCGTCTAACATGGTTTGGCTTGGGTGTAGCTATCCGCAGCTCTGGTGAGGAACACAAGGCCTGTCAAGTGCTAATATGTAAACTAATTACTGCAAGGTGTTGTTCCTAGTAAATCGCAGTGCTGTCAACTGCATATTTGGCAGTACTGGACATAAAAATTATATCGTACAGTTGCATGCACTCGCAGCATCCACCCAGAGCAGCAGCAGTTTCACACAGCTGCCGCTAGGCGGCAGCACAGCGTATTGGGAACTATGTAACATGCTGAATATTTGCAAGCAGAGTTAGTCCAATCTTTCTCCTCGAAACAGGATAAGAAATGCATCAGCTGAAATTGTGAACAGCATCGACTTGTATGACATTGATGGGATTCAAAGTGCCATCAAAATAGTAGAGCCTCACATCTAAATACTATATGTTAATATTAGCATACTGGACTGCTTTCTAAACTCTTCAGTGTTGTGGTAATCATTGGATGACACTTTTGAAATTAATTTAGGTAATTATATGTAGTGGCAGATTGCCAGACATGTGGGAAAATACTTTGTGGGTCACACCAATGAAATTTGTACATGTCATGCTGATGCACCACGGATTGGCTGTAATAGTTAGTTTTTGGGTAAAGGGCAGTGGCTTATTACACAGGCAGATATGCTTCAGTTAAGTATCTGATGAGGTGTCGCCATGTTCTCACAATCCGAGTTTAGTGTCTTATAGGCATACCTATGAAACACACTTCTCTAATGTGTGGGATAAATAACTCTGATTGAAGCAGTCTTCAAGACTCTCAAAACAAGTGAATATATTTGCGAAACTGACTTCACTGCTTACACAAATTTCATTACTCTTGTAGTGGTACTTTCTTATGATACTAATCTTTTTAATTACAGAGTGTGCATCTGGAAGGCAACTTTTAACTCACACATGAAGTACACAACAACAAGACACAGGCTGTGACCATGTAAATTATTGAGTAACTCCACAGAGACCAAGCATGGTCCTTTTCATCCAATGGCGCCAGAAGACAATAGTGACTGCAAGAAGAGACACAGTAGCCTCATGAACCATTAAAAACAGCATTCATATTACACACTTTGAAACACAGCAGTGTAGGTCATTACTAGGGCATGGGTGGGTGAATGCGAGTTGTGTGCGATAGTAGTTATGATGGAAATATTTCGGTTTTCAGTACAATACCAGGTGATATAATTGTGTTGATCCAGGTATACACAGGGCAGGTCTACTTTACGACAGTGAAACACTGTGTTGGAGATTTGTGAATGAGCCTAAAATATTGAGGGGACATGTGGTAAGAGAAACCAGGTTAGCATTGTGTTAGTAGCTGTAGTTATGTTCCTATGAAATGTCAATCAGGTGTAATCCAGTTTGGTGAATGTTGTTATTGCAGGAAGAATTGCTAGTGTAAAACAAAGAGTGATAGATTTAGTATCTGAAAGCAGTTAATAACTGAGTAGCTACTGGTGTCATGTGACACAAACTGGTTTGTGATGTTGCTGTTTATTCCAAAATCCTGAAGCTTGCTAGTGTTTTGTGTCTTCACTGCCTCTATATCTGCTTATGTGCTAGAGCTTCTGTGTATATGACATGATGAATATTGCATGCAGGGTTTGTCCAATCTTTCTGCTAGACACAGGATGAGAGGTGCATCAGCTGTAATTGTGAACAGCATCGACTTGTATGACATTGATGGGATTCAAAGTGCTGTCAAAATAGTAGAGCCTCACATCTAAATACTATATGTTAATACTAGCATACTGGTCTGCTTTCTAAACACTTCAGTGTTGTGGTATTCATTGGCTGACACTTTTGAATTTAATTTAGGTAACTATATGTAGTGGCAGATTGCCAGACATGTGGGAAAATACTTTGTGCGTCACACCAGTGAAATTTGTACATGACATGCTGGTGCACCACAGATTTGCTGTAATAGTTGGTTTTTAGGTGAAGGGCAGTGGCTTATTACACAGGCAGATATGCTTCAGTTAAGAATCTGATGAGGTGTCATCTGCAGTCTGTATTATGAGGCTGCAGCTACGTAGCAAGGCCACTAGGAAAGTTACTTGAAACGTAATGTTAAATGAACTTCCTGTAAAGGGGTAGCTTGCACACTTAATGATTAAAGAGACATCTTCCTTCACATGTTTATTTATGCTGCTGAAACAATTATGGCATCAGCTGCATCCATGAAGATGAATAAAGTTAAATGTTGTGGGTCTGTGTGCAGTCAGTATGTGATAGTGGCATACAGGCACCAGAAGCTTTGTAGGCGTTAGATGTGCATTGGTGATGTAAGGGATAGGTTTATTGCCAGTTTTATCATGTTCTGTTGTGAATGAAAGAGAGTGAAGGAGAACTGCTAAAATGGACAGCATAGTTTGTGACAAGTGGGTGCAGATATGAAGCGAAACTTGTGTTGGTGGCTGAGGGTATCAGCAGCTGATGTGAGACATGAGAGAGTGAGATTGCGAAAAAAATGTGGAACGCTTCACGATTTTGCGTGTCATCCTTGCGCAGGGGCCATGCTAATCTTCTCTGTATCGTTCCAATTTTAGTATATGTACCGCCGAAGCGAGTACATTCGAGGAGCCCTCTTTTTCTTTTTTTTTTTCTTTTTTTTTTTTTTTTTTTTTTTTTAATTGTGCTTTCATGCCCCTGCCCCATAGGGGAGGGGAGGGCTGTCAGCAGCACAATCTGCCGCTCTTCAGCCGAGTGACGTGACAACTAAAACAAGAATAAAATAATACATACATAAGGAGGTAAAAAAGGGGAACATAAAACAGAGTAAGGGGTGAAAATGGAGGTAAAAAGACACTGACATGTAGACGTTCATCAGGGACAGTTATAAAAGCCACCAGAAAGTTAAAAACACAGTTGGCGATTCTTAAAACACAGAGAAGACACTGGATGCGTATGCACAGGTTAAAAGTTGGCCACAGTATTAAAAACACTCCGAAACAACTCACTTAAAACCCACTTGGAGCACACACGACGAAGAATAAAACTACGAGGCGGGACCTGCCGAGGGATAGGTCAGAGAGGATGGAAAAGGAGGGGAGAGCATGGGGCAGCTGGGGAAGCGGTGGGATGAAGAGAGGAGGGGCAACCGTGGGTTCACGAAGAGGCAGGAGACACATGGGGCGGGAGAGGGAAAGGGAAGACAGGGCAGGAGGGAGCGCAGAGACACTGAAAGAAGGCACAAGAGATGGACGGGGAGTAGGAGGGGAAATCCGCTCAGAAGGAGGGAGGGGGAGGAGAGGGAGCCCTGAGGAGGAGGCAGGAAGAGGGGGTTAGAGTTGGTAGGAAGGGTAGATGTCAGGACGAAGCTCATCATCCGGGAGTGGTAGACGGTGGAAGTTGTTTTGGGAAAGGAGATGGAGGGTGTGGAGATGGAGAGAGGGAGGGACACAACGGTAAAGGCGCGGCAACTGGTTGGGAGTGGAGAGGAAGGGAGACACCAGGGGGTGAGGGGGATCAAGGCGGCGGACAATATATAGTGTGCGGATGTGTTCAAGGAAAAGGAGAAGGTGGGGGAAGGGGATGGGGTCATAGAGGATGTGCGTGGGGGACAGAAGGCGAATGCGGAGGGCGAGGCGGAGTGCATGGCGTTCGAGGATTTGGAGGGCTTTATAGAACCGGGGAGGGGCGGAAATCCAAGCGATGCTGGCATAACAAAGGATGGGGCGGATCATGGATTTATAGGTGTGAAGGATGGTGGAAGGATGCAAACCCCACATCCGGCCGGACAGGAGTCTCAGGAGGCGGAGGCGGTTGTGAGCTTTGTTTTGGATGGTAAGGAGATGGGGAGTCCAGGTGAGGTGGCGGTCGAGTGTGAGGCCAAGGTATTTGAGGGTAGGAATGAGGTGGATAGGACAGCCGTAAATGGTGAGGTAGAAATCATGGAGGCGGAAGGAGCGGGTGGTGCAGCCTATGATGATCGCCTGGGTCTTGGAGGGATTAACACGGAGGAACCACTGGTTGCACCAAGCGGTGAATTGGTCAAGGTGGGTTTGGAGGGCACGTTGGGACCGTTGAAGGGTAGGATAAAGGGCTAGGATGGCGGTGTCATCAGCGAACTGGAGAAGATGAACAGGAGGGGGAGGTTTGGACATATCAGCAGTGTATAGGAGATAGAGGAGAGGGGAAAGGACAGAACCTTGGGGCACGCCGGCAGAGGGGTAGAAAGTACGGGAGTTGGAATTGTGGATAGTCACATAGGAGGGACGATGGGAGAGGAAGGAAGCAACAAGACGGACGAAGTTGATGGGGAGAGCATAGGTCTGGAGTTTGAAAAGGAGCCCAGGATGCCAGACACAGTCATAGGCGTTCTGGAGATCAAGGGAAACAAAGATAGCAGAGCGACGGGAGTTAAGTTGGAGGGAAAGAAGATGGGTAAGGTTAAGGAGCTGGTCGTCAGCAGAGAAGGAAGGCCGGAAGCCACGTTGGGTAAGAGGAAGGAGGTGGTACTGGTGAAGGTGGCGGTGGATACGGCGAGAGAGGATGGCCTCAAAGACCTTACTGAACACGGAGGTGAGGCAGATGGGACGATAGGAAGAGGTAGCAGAGGGGGGTTTGTTAGGCTTAGGGAACAACAGGACACGGGAAGTCTTCCACAGGTCAGGGTAAAATCCAGTGGAGAAGAGGACATTGTACAGGGTAGCAAGGACAGGCAGGAAGGATGGAGGGGATTCCTTGAGGTGATGGTAGGTGACGCCATCATGACCAGGGGCGGTGTTGCATTTGGAGCGGAGGACGAGTGTGATGTCTTGCATGGTGATGGGAGTGTTGATGTCGGAGGGCGGTAGCCGATCCAAGTACTGGAAGCTAGGGGCGAGCGGGGGGACAGAGATGTCAGTGCAGTCAAGGACAGTGGGGAAGAGGGAGTAATCAAAATGGGGATCGTCAGGAATGGAGAAGACCTCGGACAGGTGGGAAGCAAAATGGTTAGCCTTACTGAGGTTGTCAGGAAAGGGTCGATCGTCATGGAGGATGGGGTAATGCGGGGTGGGATCGCTACCAGTAAGGCGGTGGAAGGCTGACCAGTACTTGGAGGAGTTGACAGGGAGGGTGGAGTTGAGGCGTATGCATGTCTGACGCCAGTCCCGGCGTTTCTTTGTGGTGAGGAGGTTCCGGATATGTCGCTGTAATTGCCGGTGGCGGGTGAGAGTATCCCGGTCACGAGTGCGGAGGAAGGAGCGGTAGAGCCTGCGGGATTCACACAGAAGAAGGACGGCCTGTGGAGGAAGCGTAGGGCGGTGAGGGTGGATGAATTTGGTAGGGACATGAGGCTCCACAGCGTCAGTGATGGTCTTCTGAAGGAAGGAAGAGGCATGGGTGATGTCATCAGGGTGGTGGAAAGTGAGGGGGTGGCTTTCGACCTATAAGTCAATGGTTTCCCGGTAGGCATCCCAATTGGCACGGTGGTAGTCATGGACAGATTTTGGAGGGGCAGGTGGGCGGGTAGCTGCAGTGGCAGGACGGGTAGAGGAGATGGTGAGAAGGACAGGGAGATGGTCACTACCGACGGGATCGAGGACATCAACGGCAATGCGACCGAGGAGGTTGGGGGAAGCGAGGATAACATCGGGGGTGGAGTTACTTTCAGGACGGGTCTGCTGTGGGAGAGGAACAAGGTCACCATGGAGGGTGGCAAGGAACTGATGCCACCACCGAAGGGTGGCAGGGTCACGGCTGTGGATGTTGAGGTCAGCGGCGATCACATAGGTGGAGAAGGTACGGTGTCCATGGGAAATGAAGTCAAAGGGCAGAGGAGCTGCGGGGCGAATATAGATAGTGGCAATGGTGACGGTGAGGGAGGGAAAAAAAAGGCTGAGGAGAAGGTGTAAGGTTGGGCCATTCAGGAGGGGTTGTGGCCGGACAGGGAGACGCCTGAGGTGGCCGATAGCGACCCCGCCTCGAGCTAGGGGAAGGGGATTGTCAGTGCGGTGAAGGAGATAAGGGGAGATGTGGACCACATGGTGGGGTTGGAGGAAGGTTTCATTAAGGATGAAGGAGTCAACCTAGTGCTGGGAGAGGGTATGCATGAAGAGGTATTTGTTTGCAGGGAGGGAGGAGCCCTCTGAAATTGTATATATAGTTATGGCGTCGCGTCAAATATGGTTCGGCTTGGACGTAGCTTTACGCGGCTCTGGCGAGGAACACAAGGCCTGCCGAGTGCTAATCTGTGAATTAATTACTGCGAGGTGTCGTTCTTAGTAAGTGGCAGCTCTGTTAACTGTATTATTTGGCAGTATTGGATGTAAAACTTAGATCGTGGAGTCGCTTGCTCTCGCAGCATCCACCCAGAGCAGCAGCAGCAGGTTCACACAGCTGCCGCTAGGCGGCAGCAAGACGTGATGGCACGTATTGTCGCCATGTTCTCACATTCCGAGTTTAGTGTCTTATAGGCATACCTATGAAACACACTTCTCTAATGTGTGGGATAAATGGCGCTGATTGGTGCTGGTAGAAGGTCTTGAAGACTCTCAAAACAAGCGAATGTTTTTGCGAAACTGTCTTCACTGCTAACACAAATTGCATTACTCTTTCAGTGGTACTTTCTCACGATACTAATCGATTTAATGACAGAGTGCAAGGCAACTTTTAACTCACACATCAAGTACACCACAAGAAGACACAGTGTGTGACCATGTAAATTATTGAGTAACTCCTATTCATCCAATGGCGCCAGAAGACAATAGTGACTGCAAAATGAGACACAGTAGCCTCACGAACCATTAAAAACACCATTCATATTGCACACTTTGAAACACAGCAGTGTAGGTCACTACTAGCGCATGGATGGGTGAATGCGAGTTGTGAGGTAGTAGTAGGAATGATGGACATAGTTCCGTTTTCAGTACAATACCAGGTGATATATTTGTGTTGATCCTAGTTTACACAGGGCAGGTCTACTCGACAACAGTGAAACACTGTGATGGAGATGTGTGAATGAGCCTAAAATGTTGAGGGGACATGTGGTAAGAGAAACCAGGTTAGCATTGTGTTAGTAGCTGTAGTTATGTTCCTGTGAAATGTCAGTCAGATGTAATCCAGTTTGGTGAATGTTGTTATTACAGGAAGAATTGCTAGTGCAAAACAAAGAGTGATAGATTTAGTATCTGAAAGCAGTTAATAACTGAGTAGCTACTGGTGTCATGTGACACAAACTGGTTTGTGATGTTGCTGTCTATTCCAAAATCCTGAAGCTTGCTAGTGTTTTGTGTCTTGAGTGCCTCTGTATCTGCTTATGTGCTAGAGCTTCTGTGTATGTGACATGATGAATTTTGCATGCATGGTTTGTCCAATCTTTCTGCTAGACACAGGATGAGAGGTGCATCAGCTGTAATTGTGAACAGCATCGACTTGTATGACATTGATGGGATTCAAAGTGCTGTCAAAATAGTGGAGCCTCACATCTAAATACTGTATGTTAATACTAGCATACTGGTCTGCTTTCTAAACACTTCAGTGTTGTGGTATTCGTTGGCTGACACTTTTGAATTTAATTTAGGTAACTATATGTAGTGGCAGATTGCCAGACATGTGGGAAAATACTTTGTGCGTCACACCAGTGAAATTTGTACATGACATGCTTGTGCACCACAGATTTGCTGTAATAGTTGGTTTTTAGGTGAAGGGCAGTGGCTTATTACACAGGCAGATATGCTTCAGTTAAGAATCTGATGAGGTGTCACCTGCAGTCTGTATTATGAGGCTGCAGCTGGATAGCAAGGCCACTAGGAAAGTTACTTGAAACATAATGTTAAATGAATTTCCTGTAAAGGGGTAGCTTGCACACTTAATGATTAAAGAGACATCTTCCTTCACATGTTTAATTATGGTGCTGAAACAATTATGGCATCAGCTGCAGCCATGAAGATGAATAAAGTTAAATGTTGTGGGTCTGTGTGCAGTCAGTATGTGATAGTGGCATACAGGCACCAGAAGCTTTGTAGGCGTTAGAGAAAAATAAATATTAGGTAATGCAAGCTAATTTTAGAGCGCTAGAGTGTATTTAAGCAGTAGTGTGAGTGAAAGTATGTGAGTGAGAAAGATTTGGAACATACAGCTATCTTGTGTAAAGTTGATGTAAGGTTTCCAAATGTTGTGTGTGGCAGTAGGTGTGTGTTATGAAATGACATGATTGAGACAGTAGGATGACATGTTGTGACAGCAGAGTGTGATACTGAGGAAGAGAAGAGGCTTTTGCCTGTGCTAGGCTTAGTCTTAGACTGGCTGTGATTTGTGTCAGGTTTGTGAATGAGCTGAAGGGGTGCTAGTGACATGTACTTGTGTCAGTGTAGTTGTGGGTTTGGTGTGCTTGCTGAGTTGTTATTAGAGTGACATTTTAGATGTGCATTTGTGATGTAAGGGATAGGTTTATTGCCAGTTTTATCATGTTCTGTTGTGAATGAAAGAGAGTGGAGGAGAACTGCGTAAATGGACAGCATAGTTTGTGACAAGTGGGTGCAGATATGAAGCGAAGCTTGTGTAGGTGGCTGAGGGTATTAGCAGCTGTTGTGAGACATGAGAGAGTGAGATTGCCAAAAAAATGTGGAACGCTTCACGATTTTGCGTGTCATCCTTGCGCAGGGGCCATGCTAATCTTCTCTGTATCGTTCCAATTTTAGTATATGTACCGCCGAAGCGAGTACATTCGAGGAGCCCTCTGAAATTGTATATATAGTTATGGCGTCGCGTCAAATATGGTTCGGCTTGGACGTAGCTTTCCGCAGCTCTGGCGAGGAACACAAGGCCTGCCGAGTGCTAATCTAGGAATTAATTACTGCGAGGTGTCGTTCTTAGTAAGTGGCAGCTCTGTTAACTGTATTATTTGGCAGTATTGGATGTAAAACTTAGATCGTAGAGTCGCTTGCTCCCGCAGCATCCACCCAGAGCAGCAGCAGCAGGTTCACACAAGTGCCGCTAGGCGGCAGCATGACGTGATGGCACGTATTGTCGCCACGTTCTCACATTCCGAGTTTAGTGTCTTATAGGCATACCTATGAAACACACTTCTCTAATGTGTGGGATAAATGGCGCTGATTGGTGCTGGTAGCAGGTCTTGAAGACTCTCAAAACAAGCGAATGTTTTTGCGAAACTGTCTTCACTGCTAACACAAATTGCATTACTCTTTCAGTGGTACTTTCTCACGATACTAATCGATTTAGTGACAGAGTGCAAGGCAACTTTTAACTCACACATCAAGTACAGCACAAGAAGACACAGTGTGTGACCATGTAAATTATTGAGTAACTCCTATTCATCCAATGGCGCCAGAAGGCAATAGTGACTGCAAAAAGAGACACAGTAGCCTCACGAACCATTAAAAACACCATTCATATTGCACACTTTGAAACACAGCAGTGTAGGTCACTACTAGCGCATGGATGGGTGAATGCGAGTTGTGAGGTAGTAGTAGGAATGATGGACATAGTTCCGTTTTCAGTACAATACCAGGTGATATATTTGTGTTGATCCAAGTTTACACAGGGCAGGTCTACTTGGCAACAGTGAAACACTGTGATGGAGATGTGTGAATGAGCCTAAAATGTTGAGGGGACATGTGGTTAGAGAAACCAGGTTAGCATTGTGTTAGTAGCTGTAGTTATGTTCCTGTGAAATGTCAGTCAGATGTAATCCAGTTTGGTGAATGTTGTTATTACAGGAAGAATTGCTAGTGCAAAACAAAGAGTGATAGATTTAGTATCTGAAAGCAGTTAATAACTGAGTAGCTACTGGTGTCATGTGACACAAACTGGTTTGTGATGTTGCTGTCTATTCCAAAATCCTGAAGCTTGCTAGTGTTTTGTGTCTTGACTGCCTCTGTATCTGCTTATGTGCTAGAGCTTCTGTGTATGTGACATGATGAATTTTGCATGCATGGTTTGTCCAATCTTTCTGCTAGACACAGGATGAGAGGTGCATCAGCTGTAATTGTGAACAGCATCGACTTGTATGACATTGATGGGATTCAAAGTGCTGTCAAAATAGTGGAGCCTCACATCTAAATACTATATGTTAATACTAGCATACTGGTCTGCTTTCTAAACACTTCAGTGTTGTGGTATTCATTGGCTGACACTTTTGAATTTAATTTAGGTAACTATATGTAGTGGCAGATTGCCAGACATGTGGGAAAATACTTTGTGCGTCACACCAGTGAAATTTGTACATGACATGCTTGTGCACCACAGATTTGCTGTAATAGTTGGTTTTTAGGTGAAGGGCAGTGGCTTATTACACAGGAAGATATGCTTCAGTTAAGAATCTGATGAGGTGTCACCTGCAGTCTGTATTATGAGGCTGCAGCTGGATAGCAAGGCCACTAGGAAAGTTACTTGAAACATAATGTTAAATGAACTTCCTGTAAAGGGGTAGCTTGCACACTTAATGATTAAAGAGACATCTTCCTTCCCATGTTTATTTATGGTGCTGAAACAATTATGGCATCAGCTGCAGCCATGAAGATGAATAAAGTTAAATGTTGTGGGTCTGTGTGCAGTCAGTATGTGATAGTGGCACACAGGCACCAGAAGCTTTGTAGGCGTTAGAGAAAAATAAATATTAGGTAATGCAAGCTAATTTTAGAGCGCTAGAGTGTATTTAAGCAGTAGTGTGAGTGAAAGTATGTGAGTGAGAAAGATTTGGAACATGCAGCTATCTAGTGTAAAGTTGATGTAAGGTTTCCAAATGTTGTGTGTGGCAGTAGGTGTGTGTTATGAAATGACGTGATTGAGACAGTAGGAAGAGATGTTGTGACAGCAGAGTGTGATACTGAGGAAGAGAAGAGGCTTTTGCCTGTGCTAGGCTTTGTCTTAAACTGGCTGTGATTTGTGTCAGGTTTGTGAATGAGCTGAAGGGGTGCTAGTAACATGTACTTGTGTCAGTGTAGTTGTGGTTTTGGTGTGCTTGCTGAGTTGTTATTAGAGTGACATTTTAGATGTGCATTGGTGATGTAAGGGATAGGTTTATTGCCAGTTTTATCATGTTCTGTTGTGAATGAAAGAGAGTGCGGGAGAACTGCGTAAATGGACAGCATAGTTTGTGACAAGTGGGTGCAGATATGAAGCGAAGGTTGTGTAGGTGGCTGAGGGTATTAGCAGCTGATGTGAGACATGAGAGAGTGAGATTGCGAAAAAAATGTGGAACGCTTCACGATTTTGCGTGTCATCCCTGCGCAGGGGCCATGCTAATCTTCTCTGTATCGTTCCAATTTTAGTATATGTACCGCCGAAGCGAGTACATTCGAGGAGCTCTCTGAAATTGTATTTATAGTTATGGCGTCGCGTCAAATATGGTTCGGCTTGGACGTAGCTTTACGCAGCTCTGGCGAGGAACACAAGGTCTGCCGAGTGCTAATCTGTGAATTAATTACTGCGAGGTGTCGTTCTTAGTAAGTGGCAGCTCTGTTAACTGTATTATTTGGCAGTATTGGATGTAAAACTTAGATCGTAGAGTCGCTTGCTCTCGCGGCATCCACCCAGAGCAGCAGCAGCAGGTTCACACAGCTGCCGCTAGGCGGCAGCAAGACGTGATGGCACGTATTGTCGCCATGTTCTCACATTCCGAGTTTAGTGTCTTATAGGCATACCTATGAAACACACTTCTCTAATGTGTGGGATAAATGGCGCTGATTGGAGCTGGTAGCAGGTCTTGAAGACTCTCAAAACAAGCGAATATTTTTGCGAAACTGTCTTCACTGCTAACACAAATTGCATTACTCTTTCAGTGGTACTTTCTCACGATACTAATCGATTTAATGACAGAGTGCAAGGCAACTTTTAACTCACACATCAAGTACAGCACAAGAAGACACAGTGTGTGACCATGTAAATTATTGAGTAACTCCTATTCATCCAATGGCGCCAGAAGACAATAGTGACTGCAAAAAGAGACACAGTAGCCTCACGATCCATTAAAAACACCATTCATATTGCACACTTTGAAACACAGCAGTGTAGGTCACTACTAGCGCATGGATGGGTGAATGCGAATTGTGTGAGGTAGTAGTAGGAATGATGGACATAGTTCCGTTTTCAGTACAATACCAGGTGACATATTTGTGTTGATCCAAGTTTACACAGGGCAGGTCTACTTGGCAACAGTGAAACACTGTGATGGAGATGTGTGAATGAGCCTAAAATGTTGAGGGGACATGTGGTAAGAGAAACCAGGTTAGCATTGTGTTAGTAGCTGTAGTTATGTTCCTGTGAAATGTCACTCAGATGTAATCCAGTTTGGTGAATGTTGTTATTACAGGAAGAATTGCTAGTGCAAAACAAAGAGTGATAGATTTAGTATCTGAAAGCAGTTAATAACTGCGTAGCTACTGGTGTCATGTGACACAAACTGGTTTGTGATGTTGCTGTCTATTCCAAAATCCTGAAGCTTGCTAGTGCTTTGTGTCTTGACTGCCTCTGTATCTGCTTATGTGCTAGTGCTTCTGTGTATGTGACATGATGAATATTGCATGCAGGGTTTGTCCAATCTTTCTGCTAGACACAGGATGAGAGGTGCATCAGCTGTAATTGTGAACAGCATCGACTTGTATGACATTGATGGGATTCAAAGTGTTGTCAAAATAGTAGAGCCTCACATCTAAATACTATATGTTAATACTAGCATACTGGTCTGCTTTCTAAACACTTCAGTGTTGTGGTATTCATTGGCTGACACTTTTGAATTTAATTTAGGTAACTATATGTAGTGGCAGATTGCCAGACATGTGGGAAAATACTTTGTGCGTCACACCAGTGAAATTTGTACATGACATGCTTGTGCACCACAGATTTGCTGTAATAGTTGGTTTTTAGGTGAAGGGCAGTGGCTTATTACACAGGCAGATATGCTTCAGTTAAGAATCTGATGAGGTGTCACCTGCAGTCTGTATTATGAGGCTGCAGCTGGATAGCAAGGCCACTAGGAAAGCTACTTGAAACATAATGTTAAATGAACTTCCTGTAAAGGGGTAGCTTGCACACTTAATGATTAAAGAGACATCTTCCTTCCCATGTTTATTTATGGTGCTGAAACAATTATGGCATCAGCTGCAGCCATGAAGATGAATAAAGTTAAATGTTGTGGGTCCGTGTGCAGTCAGTATGTGATAGTGGCATACAGGCACCAGAAGCTTTGTAGGCGTTAGAGAAAAATAAATATTAGGTAATGCAAGCTAATTTTAGAGCGCTAGAGTGTATTTAAGCAGTAGTGTGAGTGAAAGTATGTGAGTGAGAAAGATTTGGAACATGCAGCTATCTTGTGTAAAGTTGATGTAAGGTTTCCAAATGTTGTGTGTGGCAGTAGGTGTGTGTTATGAAATGACGTGATTGAGACAGTAGGAAGAGATGTTGTGACAGCAGAGTGTGATACTGAGGAAGAGAAGAGGCTTTTGCCTGTGCTAGGCTTAGTCTTAAACTGGCTGTGATTTGTGTCAGGTTTGTGAATGAGCTGAAGGGGTGCTAGTAACATGTACTTGTGTCAGTGTAGTTGTGGTTTTGGTGTGCTTGCTGAGTTGTTATTAGAGTGACATTTTAGATGTGCATTGGTGATGTAAGGGATAGGTTTATTGCCAGTTTTATCATGTTCTGTTGTGAATGAAAGAGAGTGCAGGAGAACTGCGTAAATGGACAGCATAGTTTGTGACAAGTGGGTGCAGATATGAAGCGAAACTTGTGTAGGTGGCTGAGGGTATTAGCAGCTGATGTGAGACATGAGAGAGTGAGATTGCGAAAAAAAATGTGGAACGCTTCACGATTTTGCGTGTCATCCTTGCGCAGGAGCCACGCTAATCTTCTCTGTATCGTTCCAATTTTAGTATATGTACCGCCGAAGCGAGTACATTCGAGGAGCCCTCCTAAATTGTATATACAGTTATGTCGTCGCGTCAAATATGGTTCGGCTTGGACGTAGCTTTACGCAGCTCTGGCGAGGAACACAAGGCCTGCCGAGTGCTAATCTGTGCATTAATTACTGCGAGGTGTCGTTCTTACTAAGTGGCAGCTCTGATATCTGTATTATTTGGCAGTATTGGATGTAAAACTTAGATCGTAGAGTCGCTTGCTCTCGCGGCATCCACCCAGAGCAGCAGCAGCAGGTTCACACAGCTGCCGCTAGGCGGCAGCAAGACGTGATGGCACGTATTGTCGCCATGTTCTCACATTCCGAGTTTAGTGTCTTATAGGCATACCTATGAAACACACTTCTCTAATGTGTGGGATAAATGGCGCTGATTGGAGCTGGTAGCAGGTCTCGAAGACTCTCAAAACGAGCGAATATTTTTGCAAAACTGTCTTCACTGCTAACACAAATTGCATTACTCTTTCAGTGGTACTTTCTCACGATACTAATCGATTTAATGACAGAGTGCAAGGCAACTTTTAACTCACACATCAAGTACACCACAAGAAGACACAGTGTGTGACCATGTAAATTATTGAGTAACTCCTATTCATCCAATGGCGCCAGAAGACAATAGTGACTGCAAAAAGAGACACAGTAGCCTCACGAACCATTAAAAACACCATTCATATTGCACACTTTGAAACACAGCAGTGTAGGTCACTACTAGCGCATGGATGGGTGAATGCGAGTTGTGTGAGGTTGTAGTAGGAATGATGGACATAGTTCCGTTTTCAGCACAATACCAGGTGATATATTTGTGTTGATCCATGTTTACACAGGGCAGGTCTACTTGGCAACAGTGAAACACTGTGATGGAGATGTGTGAATGAGCCTAAAATGTTGAGGGGACATGTGGTAAGAGAAACCAGGTTAGCATTGTGTTAGTAGCTGTAGTTATGTTCCTGTGAAATGTCAGTCAGATGTAATCCAGTTTGGTGAATGTTGTTATTACAGGAAGAATTGCTAGTGCAAAACAAAGAGTGATAGATTTAGTATCTGAAAGCAGTTAATAACTGAGTAGCTACTGGTGTCATGTGACACAAACTGGTTTGTGATGTTGCTGTCTATTCCAAAATCCTGAAGCTTGCTAGTGTTTTGTGTCTTGACTGCCTCTGTATCTGCTTATGTGCTAGAGCTCCTGTGTATGTGACATGATGAATATTGCATGCAGGGTTTGTCCAATCTTTCTGCTAGACACAGGATGAGAGGTGCATCAGCTGTAATTGTGAACAGCATCGACTTGTATGACATTGATGGGATTCAAAGTGCTGTCAAAATAGTAGAGCCCCACATCTAAATACTATATGTTAATACTAGCATACTGGTCTGCTTTCTAAACACTTCAGTGTTGTGGTATTCATTGGCTGACACTTTTGAATTTAATTTAGGTAACTATATGTAGTGGCAGATTGCCAGACATGTGGGAAAATACTTTGTGCGTCACACCAGTGAAATTTGTACATGACATGCTTGTGCAACACAGATTTGCTGTAATAGTTGGTTTTTAGGTGAAGGGCAGTGGCTTATTACACAGGCAGATATGCTTCAGTTAAGAATCTGATGAGGTGTCACCTGCAGTCTGTATTATGAGGCTGCAGCTGGATAGCAAGGCCACTAGGAAAGTTACTTGAAACATAATGTTAAATGAACTTCCTGTAAAGGGGTAGCTTGCACACTTAATGATTAAAGAGACATCTTCCTTCACATGTTTATTTATGCTGCTGAAACAATTATGGCATCAGCTGCAGCCATGAAGATGAATAAAGTTAAATGTTGTGGGTCTGTGTGCAGTCAGTATGTGATAGTGGCATACAGGCACCAGAAGCTTTGTAGGCGTTAGAGAAAAATAAATATTAGGTAATGCAAGCTAATTTTAGAGCGCTAGAGTGTATTTAAGCAGTAGTGTGAGTGAAAGTATGTGAGTGAGAAAGATTTGGAACATGCAGCTATCTTGTGTAAAGTTGATGTAAGGTTTCCAAATGTTGTGTGTGGCAGTAGGTGTGTGTTATGAATTGACGTGATTGAGACAGTAGGAAGAGATGTTGTGACAGCAGAGTGTGATACTGAGGAAGAGAAGAGGCTTTTGCCTGTGCTAGGCTTAGTCTTAAACTGGCTGTGATTTGTGTCAGGTTTGTGAATGAGCTGAAGGGGTGCTAGTGACATGTACTTGTGTCAGTGTAGTTGTGTTTTTGGTGTGCTTGCTGAGTTGTTATTAGAGTGACATTTTAGATGTGCATTGGTGATGTAAGGGATAGGTTTATTGCCAGTTTTATCATGTTCTGTTGTGAATGAAAGAGAGTGGAGGAGAACTGCGTAAATGGACAGCATAGTTTGTGACAAGTGGGTGCAGATATGAAGCGAAACTTGTGTAGGTGGCTTAGGGTATTAGCAGCTGATGTGAGACATGAGAGAGTGAGATTGCGAAAAAAATGTGGAACGCTTCACGATTTTGCGTGTCATCCTTGCGCAGGGGCCACGCTAATCTTCTCTGTATCGTTCCAATTTTAGTATATGTACTGCCGAAGCGAGTACATTCGAGGAGCCCTCCTAAATTGTATATACAGTTATGTCGTCGCGTCAAATATGGTTCGGCTTGGACGTAGCTTTACGCAGCTCTGGCGAGGAACACAAGGCCTGCTGAGTGCTAATCTGTGCATTAATTACTGCGAGGTGTCGTTCTTACTAAGTGGCAGCTCTGTTAACTGTATTATTTGGCAGTATTGGATGTAAAACTTAGATCGTAGAGTCGCTTGCTCTCGCAGCATCCACCCAGAGCAGCAGCAGCAGGTTCACACAGCTGCCGCTAGGCGGCAGCAAGACGTGATGGCACGTATTGTCGCCATGTTCTCACATTCCGAGTTTAGTGTCTTATAGGCATACCTATGAAACACACTTCTCTAATGTGTGGGATAAATGGCGCTGATTGGAGCTGGTAGCAGGTCTTGAAGACTCTCAAAACAAGCGAATATTTTTGCGAAACTGTCTTCACTGCTAACACAAATCGCATTACTCTTTCAGTGGTACTTTCTCACGATACTAATCGATTTAATGACAGAGTGCAAGGCAACTTTTAACTCACACATCAAGTACAGCACAAGAAGACACAGTGTGTGACCATGTAAATGATTGAGTAACTCCTATTCATCCAATGGCGCCAGAAGACAATAGTGACTGCAAAAAAAGACACAGTAGCCTCACGAACCATTAAAAACACCATTCATATTGCACACTTTGAAACACAGCAGTGTAGGTCACTACTAGCGCATGGATGGGTGAATGCGAGTTTTGTGAGGTAGTAGTAGGAATGATGGACATAGTTCCGTTTTCAGTACAATACCAGGTGATATATTTGTGTTGATCCAAGTTTACACAGGGCAGGTCTACTTGGCAACAGTGAAACACTGTGATGGAGATGTGTGAATGAGCCTAAAATGTTGAGGGGACATGTGGTAAGAGAAACCAGGTTAGCATTGTGTTAGTAGCTGTAGTTATGTTCCTGTGACATGTCAGTCAGATGTAATCCAGTTTGGTGAATGTTGTTATTACAGGAAGAATTGCTAGTGCAAAACAAAGAGTGATAGATTTAGTATCTGAAAGCAGTTAATAACTGAGTAGCTACTGGTGTCATGTGACACAAACTGGTTTGTGATGTTGCTGTCTATTCCAAAATCCTGAAGCTTGCTATTGTTTTGTGTCTTGACTGCCTCTGTATCTGCTTATGTGCTAGAGCTTCTGTGTATGTGACATGATGAATATTGCATGCAGGGTTTGTTCAATCTTTCTGCTAGACACAGAATGAGAGGTGCATCAGCTGTAATTGTGAACAGCATCGACTTGTATGACATTGATGGGATTCAAAGTGCTGTCAAAATAGTAGAGCCTCACATCTAAATACTATATGTTAATACTAGCATACTGGTCTGCTTTCTAAACACTTCAGTGTTGTGGTATTCATTGGCTGACACTTTTGAATTTAATTTAGGTAACTATATGTAGTGGCAGATTGCCAGACATGTGGGAAAATACTTTGTGCGTCACACCAGTGAAATTTGTACATGACATGCTTGTGCAACACAGATTTGCTGTAATAGTTGGTTTTTAGGTGAAGGGCAGTGGCTTATTACACAGGCAGATATGCTTCAGTTAAGAATCTGATGAGGTGTCACCTGCAGTCTGTATTATGAGGCTGCAGCTGGATAGCAAGGCCACTAGGAAAGTTACTTGAAACATAATGTTAAATGAACTTCCTGTAAAGGGGTAGCTTGCACTCTTAATGATTAAAGAGACATCTTCCTTCACATGTTTATTTATGCTGCTGAAACAATTATGGCATCAGCTGCAGCCATGAAGATGAATAAAGTTAAATGTTGTGGGTCTGTGTGCAGTCAGTATGTGATAGTGGCATACAGGCACCAGAAGCTTTGTAGGCGTTAGAGAAAAATAAATATTAGGTAATGCAAGCTAATTTTAGAGCGCTAGAGTGTATTTAAGCAGTAGTGTGAGTGAAAGTATGTGAGTGAGAAAGATTTGGAACATGCAGCTATCTTGTGTAAAGTTGATGTAAGGTTTCCAAATGTTGTGTGTGGCAGTAGGTGTGTGTTATGAAATGACGTGATTGAGACAGTAGGAAGAGATGTTGTGACAGCAGAGTGTGATACTGAGGAAGAGAAGAGGCTTTTGCCTGTGCTAGGCTTAGTCTTAGACTGGCTGTGATTTGTGTCAGGTTTGTGAATGAGCTGAAGGGGTGCTAGTGACATGTACTTGTGTCAGTGTAGTTGTGTTTTTGGTGTGCTTGCTGAGTTGTTATTGGAGTGACATTTTAGATGTGCATTGGTGATGTAAGGGATAGGTTTATTGCCAGTTTTATCATGTTCTGTTGTGAATGAAAGAGAGTGGAGGAGAACTGCGTAAATGGACAGCATAGTTTGTGACAAGTGGGTGCAGATATGAAACGAAACTTGTGTAGGTGGCTGAGGGTATTAGCAGCTGATGTGAGACATGAGAGAGTGAGATTGCGAAAAAAATGTGGAACGCTTCACGATTTTGCGTGTCATCCTTGCGCAGGGGCCATGCTAATCTTCTCTGTATCGTTCCAATTTTAGTACATGTACCGCCGAAGCGAGTACATTCGAGGAGCCCTCTGAAATAGTATATATAGTTATGGCGTCGCGTCAAATATGGTTCGGCTTGGACGTAGCTTTACGCAGCTCTGGCGAGGAACACAAGGCCTGCCGAGTGCTAATCTGTGCAATAGAATTTCCCACAGAGCATAATGTAATCATCGCCAGCACCTTGCTTAAGAATCATGAAAGAATAATATATATTTGGAACAGTTTTCGAAACCAGATTTTAAATTGTAAGGCATTTCCTGGTGCAGACGCAAACCTGACTGAAGACTGTCAATAGCAAGAAAAGCGTTCTGAAAAAGAAAATTTGTTCACACCGAATATAAATGCTAATGGTTGGATACTATTTTACAAAGGTATTTGTGCGGAGTGCAGCCTTGTACGTAAGTGAAACGTGGACGATGAACAGTTCTGTCAAGAAGACAATGGACGCTTTCAAAACGTGGTGATTCATAAGAATGCTGAACATTAGATACGAGGATCGTGTGACTAAAGAAGAGGTACGGAATTAAATAGAGGAGGAAGAGGAAATTACGGCACAACTTTGACAACAATAGGGGTTAGTTGACAGGGCGTATTATGGGGCGTCAAAGAGTGAGGACAAAGGGGTTGGGTGATAGTATTCTGATAATAATCATCTGTTGAAATACTGTTCTACTATTTTATCTATTAATGTAAGCAGTGAATTTACTCTTCCATGCACTCCTTAAAACGTTTAAACCAAAACTGAAATCAGCTGAATACCAAATCTTTCAACCACTGTCTGACAACTACTGGATTCACTTTCAACTTTCTATAACTATCACTGGCTAGCCACACACACATACAGATATATATGGAGAACAAAAATAAACAAACATTAGTTTTCAGCATATAATTCTGCAGGTTGCCAACATGTACATAAACAAACCAGACAGGAAGGGACATGAGGTGAACACACTGTAGTTACGACTTTAAATCAGAGTGTTCGGTAAAACGTCTACTGCTAGTGACAGAAGAAAAAAGAGCGAACATGAAAATGTGCTTATGTTCCATAATCTAAGTTTTAGTTCAACCTCCAGCATGTGACCAGGTGAGGGGAAACGTATATGTCCGCTAAAAACTCAATTCACTGTAAGTAATCAGTCATTCACGTAAAAAAAGATGTGAACTGTTTTATAATCTGCAAGTATCACAGATCAAAACAAAACTGAGTCATTCTAGATTCCACCGAAGATGCCTTAAAGTAAAAGGCGAAACGCGTCTTGAATCAGTAAAGTACACTGGATAAAGAAAAAAGAAAGGAAATAATCAATAGCTCTACATATTTAGTAAATTACGTCTTATGACATACCAGCAAATTAGTTTCGGTTTAACTTCTCATTCGACACGCTATTAATGCCATTTAAAAAAATTCATCTATCCCTTCTGAAAAACTGTAGTTACTTTCATATCTCGGTATATAAACAGATTTAGGATATTTATCATGCGACGAAATACATGAGTTTTTACAAGTTATCGTTTGCAAAAAAAACACATTTCGATTTCTTGAACCGTTTACGAAATTTGCGGTTAATACAACCACATGGTTTACGACGAGCAGGACGAAGTACCGGTCGCGTCGCGAGCAACCCGCGAGCGGTGACGGCACAGCCCGTCCCCCGACATATCAGTCAATATCTCGAGAACGGTGATAGCTATCGATCTGCTCTCAGCTTTAAAAACAATTTCGATATGTTGACTAAATTTCATACGCAATAATGTATTACCTAAAATGAACTGTACGCAAAGTCCACACAATGCGTTTTTACCTCTGCACACTCATTAAAATTTCGTGTAAAGGTTTACGTAAATGCGATACAGCAAGTAACCACGACGAATAACGAAAACATAATGTTAAATGAACTTCCTGTAAAGGGGTAGCTTGCACACTTAATGATTAAAGAGACATCTTCCTTCACATGTTTATTTATGCTGCTGAAACAATTATGGCATCAGCTGCAGCCATGAAGATGAATAAAGTTAAATGTTGTGGGTCTGTGTGCAGTCAGTATGTGATAGTGGCATACAGGCACCAGAAGCTTTGTAGGCGTTAGAGAAAAATAAATATTAGGTAATGCAAGCTAATTTTAGAGCGCTAGAGTGTATTTAAGCAGTAGTGTGAGTGAAAGTATGTGAGTGAGAAAGATTTGGAACATGCAGCTATCTTGTGTAAAGTTGATGTAAGGTTTCCAAATGTTGTGTGTGGCAGTAGGTGTGTGTTATGAAATGACGTGATTGAGACAGTAGGAAGAGATGTTGTGACAGCAGAGTGTGATACTGAGGAAGAGAAGAGGCTTTTGCCTGTGCTAGGCTTAGTCTTAGACTGGCTGTGATTTGTGTCAGGTTTGTGAATGAGCTGAAGGGGTGCTAGTGACATGTACTTGTGTCAGTGTAGTTGTGGTTTTGGTGTGCTTGCTGAGTTGTTATTAGAGTGACATTTTAGATGTGCATTGGTGATGTAAGGGATAGGTTTATTGCCAGTTTTATCATGTTCTGTTGTGAATGAAAGAGAGTGGAGGAGAACTGCGTAAATGGACAGCATAGTTTGTGACAAGTGGGTGCAGATATGAAGCGAAACCTGTGTAGGTGGCTGAGGGTATTAGCAGCTGATGTGAGACATGAGAGAGTGAGATTGCGAAAAAAATGTGGAACGCTTCACGATTTTGCGTGTCATCCTTGCGCAGGGGCCATGCTAAGCTTCTCTGTATCGTTCCAATTTTAGTATATGTACCGCCGAAGCGAGTACATTCGAGGGGCCCTCTGAAATTGTATATATAGTTATGGCGTCGCGTCAAATATGGTTCGGCTTGGACGTAGCTTTACGCAGCTCTGGCGAGGAACACAAGGCCTGCTGAGTGCTAATCTGTGAATTACTTACTGCGAGGTGTCGTTCTTAGTAAGTGGCAGCTCTGTTAACTGTATTATTTGGCAGTATTGGATGTAAAACTTAGATCGTAGCGTCGCTTGCTCTCGCAGCATCCACCCAGAGCAGCAGCAGCAGGTTCACACAGCTGCCGATAGGCGGCAGCAAGACGTGATGGCACGTATTGTCGCCATGTTCTCACATTCCGAGTTTAGTGTCTTATAGGCATACCTATGAAACACACTTCTCTAATGTGTGGGATAAATGGCGCTGATTGGAGCTGGTAGCAGGTCTTGAAGACTCTCAAAACAAGCGAATATTTTTGCGAAACTGTCTTCACTGCTAACACAAATTGCACTACTCCTTCAGTGGTACTTTCTCACGATACTAATCGATTTAATGACAGAGTGCAAGGCAACTTTTAACTCACACATCAAGTACAGCACAAGAAGACACAGTGTGTGACCATGTAAATTATTGAGTAACTCCTATTCATCCAATGGCGCCCGAAGACAATAGTGACTGCAAAAAGAGACACAGTAGCCTCACGAACCATCAAAAACACCATTCATATTGCACACTTTGAAACACAGCAGTGTAGGTCACTACTAGCGCATGGATGGGTGAATGCGAGTTGTGTGAGGTAGTAGTAGGAATGATGGACATAGTTCCGTTTTCAGTACAATACCAGGTGATATATTTGTGTTGATCCAAGTTTACACAGGGCAGGTCTACTTGGCAACAGTGAAACACTGTGATGGAGATGTGTGAATGACCCTAAAATGTTGAGGGGACATGTGGTAAGAGAAACCAGGATAGCATTGTGTTAGTAGCTGTAGTTATGTTCCTGTGAAATGTCAATCAGATGTAATCCAGTTTGGTGAATGTTGTTATTACAGGAAGAATTGCTAGTGCAGAACAAAGAGTGATAGATTTAGTATCTGAAAGCAGTTAATAACTGAGTAGCTACTGGTGTCATGTGACACAAACTGGTTTGTGATGTTGCTGTCTATTCCAAAATCCTGAAGCTTGCTAGTGTTTTGTGTCTTGACTGCCCCTGTATCTGCTTATGTGCTAGAGCTTCTGTGTATGTGACATGATGAATATTGCATGCAGGGTTTGTCCAATCTTTCTGCTAGACACAGGATGAGAGGTGCATCAGCTGTAATTGTGAACAGCATCGACTTGTATGACATTGATGGGATTCAAAGTGCTGTCAAAATAGTAGAGCCTCACATCTAAATACTATATGTTAATACTAGCATACTGGTCTGCTTTCTAAACACTTCAGTGTTGTGGTATTCATTGGCTGACACTTTTGAATTTAATTTAGGTAACTATATGTAGTGGCAGATTGCCAGACATGTGGGAAAATACTTTGTGCGTCACACCAGTGAAATTTGTACATGACATGCTTGTGCACCACAGATTTGCTGTAATAGTTGGTTTTTAGGTGAAGGGCAGTGGCTTATTACACAGGCAGATATGCTTCAGTTAAGAATCTGATGAGGTGTCACCTGCAGTCTGTATTATGAGGCTGCAGCTGGATAGCAAGGCCACTAGGAAAGTTACTTGAAACATAATGTTAAATGAACTTCCTGTAAAGGGGTAGCCTGCACACTTAATGATTAAAGAGACATCTTCCTTCCCATGTTTATTTATGGTGCTGAAACAATTATGGCGTCAGCTGCGGCCATGAAGATGAATAAAGTTAAATGTTGTGGGTCTGTGTGCAGTCAGTATGTGATAGTGGCATACAGGCACCAGAAGCTTTGTAGGCGTTAGAGAAAAATAAATATTAGGTAATGCAAGCTAATTTTAGAGCGCTAGAGTGTATTTAAGCAGTAGTGTGAGTGAAAGTATGTGAGTGAGAAAGATTTGGAACATGCAGCTATCTTGTGTAAAGTTGATGTAAGGTTTCCAAATGTTGTGTGTGGCAGTAGGTGTGTGTTATGAAATGACGTGATTGAGACAGTAGGAAGAGATGTTGTGACAGCAGAGTGTGATACTGAGGAAGAGAAGAGGCTTTTGCCTGTGCTAGGCTTAGTCTTAGACTGGCTGTGATTTGTGTCAGGTTTGTGAATGAGCTGAAGGGGTGCTAGTGACATGTACTTGTGTCAGTGTAGTTGTGGTTTTGGTGTGCTTGCTGAGTTGTTATTAGAGTGACATTTTAGATGTGCATTGGTGATGTAAGGGATAGGTTTATTGCCAGTTTTATCATGTTCTGTTGTGAATGAAAGAGAGTGGAGGAGAACTGCGTAAATGGACAGCATAGTTTGTGACAAGTGGGTGCAGATATGAAGCGAAACCTGTGTAGGTGGCTGAGGGTATTAGCAGCTGATGTGAGACATGAGAGAGTGAGATTGCGAAAAAAATGTGGAACGCTTCACGATTTTGCGTGTCATCCTTGCGCAGAGGCCATGCTAATCTTCTCTGTATCGTTCCAATTTTAGTATATGTACCGCCGAAGCGAGTACACTCGAGGAGCCCTCTGAAATTGTATATATAGTTATGGCGTCGCGTCAAATATGGTTCGGCTTGGACGTAGCTTTACGCAGCTCTGGCGAGGAACACAAGGCCTGCCGAGTGCTAATCTGTGCATTAATTACTGCGAGGTGTCGTTCTTAGTAAGTGGCAGCTCTGTTAACTGTATTATTTGGCAGTATTGGATGTAAAACGTAGATCGTAGAGTCGCTTGCTCTCGCAGCATCCACCCAGAGCAGCAGCAGCAGGTTCACACAGCTGCCGCTAGGCGGCAGCAAGACGTGATGGCACGTATTGTCGCCATGTTCTCACATTCCGAGTTTAGTGTCTTATAGGCATACCTATGAAACACACTTCTCTAATGTGTGGGATAAATGGCGCTGATTGGAGCTGGTAGCAGGTCTTGAAGACTCTCAAAACAAGCGAATATTTTTGCGAAACTGTCTTCACTGCTAACACAAATTGCATTACTCTTTCAGTGGTACTTTCTCACGATACTAATCTATTTAATGACAGAGTGCAAGGCAACTTTTAACTCACACATCAAGTACAGCACAAGAAGACACAGTGTGTGACCATCTAAATTATTGAGTAACTCCTATTCATCCAATGGCGCCAGAAGACAATAGTGACTACAAAAAGAGACACAGTAGCCTCTCGAACCATTAAAAACACCATTCATATTGCACACTTTGAAACACAGCAGTGTATGTCACTACTAGCGCATGGATGGGTGAATGCGAGTTGTGTGAGGTAGTAGTAGGAATGATGGACATAGTTCCGTTTTCAGTACAATACCAGGTGATATATTTGTGTTGATCCAAGTTTACACAGGGCAGGTCTACTTGGCAACAGTGAAACACTGTGTAAGAGATGTGTGAATGACCCTAAAATGTTGAGGGGACATGTGGTAAGAGAAACCAGGATAGCATTGTGTTAGTAGCTGTAGTTATGTTCCTGTGAAATGTCAATCAGATGTAATCCAGTTTGGTGAATGTTGTTATTACAGGAAGAATTGCTAGTGCAGAACAAAGAGTGATAGATTTAGTATCTGAAAGCAGTTAATAACTGAGTAGCTACTGGTGTCATGTGACACGAACTGGTTTGTGATGTTGCTGTCTATTCCAAAATCCTGAAGCTTGCTAGTGTTTTGTGTCTTGACTGCCCCTGTATCTGCTTATGTGCTAGAGCTTCTGTGTATGTGACATGATGAATATTGCATGCAGGGTTTGTCCAATCTTTCTGCTAGACACAGGATGAGAGGTGCATCAGCTGTAATTGTGAACAGCATCGACTTGTATGACATTGATGGGATTCAAAGTGCTGTCAAAATAGTAGAGCCTCACATCTAAATACTATATGTTAATACTAGCATACTGGTCTGCTTTCTAAACACTTCAGTGTTGTGGTATTCATTGGCTGACACTTTTGAATTTAATTTAGGTAACTATATGTAGTGGCAGATTGCCAGACATGTGGGAAAATACTTTGTGCGTCACACCAGTGAAATTTGTACATGACATGCTTGTGCACCACAGATTTGCTGTAATAGTTGGTTTTTAGGTGAAGGGCAGTGGCTTATTACACAGGCAGATATGCTTCAGTTAAGAATCTGATGAGGTGTCACCTGCAGTCTGTATTATGAGGCTGCAGCTGGATAGCAAGGCCACTAGGAAAGTTACTTGAAACATAATGTTAAATGAACTTCCTGTAAAGGGGTAGCCTGCACACTTAATGATTAAAGAGACATCTTCCTTCCCATGTTTATTTATGGTGCTGAAACAATTATGGCGTCAGCTGCGGCCATGAAGATGAATAAAGTTAAATGTTGTGGGTCTGTGTGCAGTCAGTATGTGATAGTGGCATACAGGCACCAGAAGCTTTGTAGGCGTTAGAGAAAAATAAATATTAGGTAATGCAAGCTAATTTTAGAGCGCTAGAGTGTATTTAAGCAGTAGTGTGAGTGAAAGTATGTGAGTGAGAAAGATTTGGAACATGCAGCTATCTTGTGTAAAGTTGATGTAAGGTTTCCAAATGTTGTGTGTGGCAGTAGGTGTGTGTTATGAAATGACGTGATTGAGACAGTAGGAAGAGATGTTGTGACAGCAGAGTGTGATACTGAGGAAGAGAAGAGGCTTTTGCCTGTGCTAGGCTTAGTCTTAGACTGGCTGTGATTTGTGTCAGGTTTGTGAATGAGCTGAAGGGGTGCTAGTGACATGTACTTGTGTCAGTGTAGTTGTGGTTTTGGTGTGCTTGCTGAGTTGTTATTAGAGTGACATTTTAGATGTGCATTGGTGATGTAAGGGATAGGTTTATTGCCAGTTTTATCATGTTCTGTTGTGAATGAAAGAGAGTGGAGGAGAACTGCGTAAATGGACAGCATAGTTTGTGACAAGTGGGTGCAGATATGAAGCGAAACCTGTGTAGGTGGCTGAGGGTATTAGCAGCTGATGTGAGACATGAGAGAGTGAGATTGCGAAAAAAATGTGGAACGCTTCACGATTTTGCGTGTCATCCTTGCGCAGGGGCCATGCTAATCTTCTCTGTATCGTTCCAATTTTAGTATATGTACCGCCGAAGCGAGTACATTCGAGGGGCCCTCTGAAATTGTATATATAGTTATGGCGTCGCGTCAAATATGGTTCGGCTTGGACGTAGCTTTACGCAGCTCTGGCGAGGAACACAAGGCCTGCTGAGTGCTAATCTGTGAATTACTTACTGCGAGGTGTCGTTCTTAGTAAGTGGCAGCTCTGTTAACTGTATTATTTGGCAGTATTGGATGTAAAACTTAGATCGTAGCGTCGCTTGCTCTCGCAGCATCCACCCAGAGCAGCAGCAGCAGGTTCACACAGCTGCCGATAGGCGGCAGCAAGACGTGATGGCACGTATTGTCGCCATGTTCTCACATTCCGAGTTTAGTGTCTTATAGGCATACCTATGAAACACACTTCTCTAATGTGTGGGATAAATGGCGCTGATTGGAGCTGGTAGCAGGTCTTGAAGACTCTCAAAACAAGCGAATATTTTTGCGAAACTGTCTTCACTGCTAACACAAATTGCACTACTCCTTCAGTGGTACTTTCTCACGATACTAATCGATTTAATGACAGAGTGCAAGGCAACTTTTAACTCACACATCAAGTACAGCACAAGAAGACACAGTGTGTGACCATGTAAATTATTGAGTAACTCCTATTCATCCAATGGCGCCCGAAGACAATAGTGACTGCAAAAAGAGACACAGTAGCCTCACGAACCATCAAAAACACCATTCATATTGCACACTTTGAAACACAGCAGTGTAGGTCACTACTAGCGCATGGATGGGTGAATGCGAGTTGTGTGAGGTAGTAGTAGGAATGATGGACATAGTTCCGTTTTCAGTACAATACCAGGTGATATATTTGTGTTGATCCAAGTTTACACAGGGCAGGTCTACTTGGCAACAGTGAAACACTGTGATGGAGATGTGTGAATGACCCTAAAATGTTGAGGGGACATGTGGTAAGAGAAACCAGGATAGCATTGTGTTAGTAGCTGTAGTTATGTTCCTGTGAAATGTCAATCAGATGTAATCCAGTTTGGTGAATGTTGTTATTACAGGAAGAATTGCTAGTGCAGAACAAAGAGTGATAGATTTAGTATCTGAAAGCAGTTAATAACTGAGTAGCTACTGGTGTCATGTGACACAAACTGGTTTGTGATGTTGCTGTCTATTCCAAAATCCTGAAGCTTGCTAGTGTTTTGTGTCTTGACTGCCCCTGTATCTGCTTATGTGCTAGAGCTTCTGTGTATGTGACATGATGAATATTGCATGCAGGGTTTGTCCAATCTTTCTGCTAGACACAGGATGAGAGGTGCATCAGCTGTAATTGTGAACAGCATCGACTTGTATGACATTGATGGGATTCAAAGTGCTGTCAAAATAGTAGAGCCTCACATCTAAATACTATATGTTAATACTAGCATACTGGTCTGCTTTCTAAACACTTCAGTGTTGTGGTATTCATTGGCTGACACTTTTGAATTTAATTTAGGTAACTATATGTAGTGGCAGATTGCCAGACATGTGGGAAAATACTTTGTGCGTCACACCAGTGAAATTTGTACATGACATGCTTGTGCACCACAGATTTGCTGTAATAGTTGGTTTTTAGGTGAAGGGCAGTGGCTTATTACACAGGCAGATATGCTTCAGTTAAGAATCTGATGAGGTGTCACCTGCAGTCTGTATTATGAGGCTGCAGCTGGATAGCAAGGCCACTAGGAAAGTTACTTGAAACATAATGTTAAATGAACTTCCTGTAAAGGGGTAGCCTGCACACTTAATGATTAAAGAGACATCTTCCTTCCCATGTTTATTTATGGTGCTGAAACAATTATGGCGTCAGCTGCGGCCATGAAGATGAATAAAGTTAAATGTTGTGGGTCTGTGTGCAGTCAGTATGTGATAGTGGCATACAGGCACCAGAAGCTTTGTAGGCGTTAGAGAAAAATAAATATTAGGTAATGCAAGCTAATTTTAGAGCGCTAGAGTGTATTTAAGCAGTAGTGTGAGTGAAAGTATGTGAGTGAGAAAGATTTGGAACATGCAGCTATCTTGTGTAAAGTTGATGTAAGGTTTCCAAATGTTGTGTGTGGCAGTAGGTGTGTGTTATGAAATGACGTGATTGAGACAGTAGGAAGAGATGTTGTGACAGCAGAGTGTGATACTGAGGAAGAGAAGAGGCTTTTGCCTGTGCTAGGCTTAGTCTTAGACTGGCTGTGATTTGTGTCAGGTTTGTGAATGAGCTGAAGGGGTGCTAGTGACATGTACTTGTGTCAGTGTAGTTGTGGTTTTGGTGTGCTTGCTGAGTTGTTATTAGAGTGACATTTTAGATGTGCATTGGTGATGTAAGGGATAGGTTTATTGCCAGTTTTATCATGTTCTGTTGTGAATGAAAGAGAGTGGAGGAGAACTGCGTAAATGGACAGCATAGTTTGTGACAAGTGGGTGCAGATATGAAGCGAAACCTGTGTAGGTGGCTGAGGGTATTAGCAGCTGATGTGAGACATGAGAGAGTGAGATTGCGAAAAAAATGTGGAACGCTTCACGATTTTGCGTGTCATCCTTGCGCAGAGGCCATGCTAATCTTCTCTGTATCGTTCCAATTTTAGTATATGTACCGCCGAAGCGAGTACACTCGAGGAGCCCTCTGAAATTGTATATATAGTTATGGCGTCGCGTCAAATATGGTTCGGCTTGGACGTAGCTTTACGCAGCTCTGGCGAGGAACACAAGGCCTGCCGAGTGCTAATCTGTGCATTAATTACTGCGAGGTGTCGTTCTTAGTAAGTGGCAGCTCTGTTAACTGTATTATTTGGCAGTATTGGATGTAAAACGTAGATCGTAGAGTCGCTTGCTCTCGCAGCATCCACCCAGAGCAGCAGCAGCAGGTTCACACAGCTGCCGCTAGGCGGCAGCAAGACGTGATGGCACGTATTGTCGCCATGTTCTCACATTCCGAGTTTAGTGTCTTATAGGCATACCTATGAAACACACTTCTCTAATGTGTGGGATAAATGGCGCTGATTGGAGCTGGTAGCAGGTCTTGAAGACTCTCAAAACAAGCGAATATTTTTGCGAAACTGTCTTCACTGCTAACACAAATTGCATTACTCTTTCAGTGGTACTTTCTCACGATACTAATCTATTTAATGACAGAGTGCAAGGCAACTTTTAACTCACACATCAAGTACAGCACAAGAAGACACAGTGTGTGACCATCTAAATTATTGAGTAACTCCTATTCATCCAATGGCGCCAGAAGACAATAGTGACTACAAAAAGAGACACAGTAGCCTCTCGAACCATTAAAAACACCATTCATATTGCACACTTTGAAACACAGCAGTGTATGTCACTACTAGCGCATGGATGGGTGAATGCGAGTTGTGTGAGGTAGTAGTAGGAATGATGGACATAGTTCCGTTTTCAGTACAATACCAGGTGATATATTTGTGTTGATCCAAGTTTACACAGGGCAGGTCTACTTGGCAACAGTGAAACACTGTGTAAGAGATGTGTGAATGACCCTAAAATGTTGAGGGGACATGTGGTAAGAGAAACCAGGATAGCATTGTGTTAGTAGCTGTAGTTATGTTCCTGTGAAATGTCAATCAGATGTAATCCAGTTTGGTGAATGTTGTTATTACAGGAAGAATTGCTAGTGCAGAACAAAGAGTGATAGATTTAGTATCTGAAAGCAGTTAATAACTGAGTAGCTACTGGTGTAATGTGACACGAACTGGTTTGTGATGTTGCTGTCTATTCCAAAATCCTGAAGCTTGCTAGTGTTTTGTGTCTTGACTGCCCCTGTATCTGCTTATGTGCTAGAGCTTCTGTGTATGTGACATGATGAATATTGCATGCAGGGTTTGTCCAATCTTTCTGCTAGACACAGGATGAGAGGTGCATCAGCTGTAATTGTGAACAGCATCGACTTGTATGACATTGATGGGATTCAAAGTGCTGTCAAAATAGTAGAGCCTCACATCTAAATACTATATGTTAATACTAGCATACTGGTCTGCTTTCTAAACACTTCAGTGTTGTGGTATTCATTGGCTGACACTTTTGAATTTAATTTAGGTAACTATATGTAGTGGCAGATTGCCAGACATGTGGGAAAATACTTTGTGCGTCACACCAGTGAAATTTGTACATGACATGCTTGTGCACCACAGATTTGCTGTAATAGTTGGTTTTTAGGTGAAGGGCAGTGGCTTATTACACAGGCAGATATGCTTCAGTTAAGAATCTGATGAGGTGTCACCTGCAGTCTGTATTATGAGGCTGCAGCTGGATAGCAAGGCCACTAGGAAAGTTACTTGAAACATAATGTTAAATGAACTTCCTGTAAAGGGGTAGCTTGCACACTTAATGATTAAAGAGACATCTTCCTTCACATGTTTATTTATGGTGCTGAAACAATTATGGCATCAGCTGCAGCCATGAAGATGAATAAAGTTAAATGTTGTGGGTCTGTGTGCAGTCAGTATGTGATAGTGGCATACAGGCACCAGAAGCTTTGTAGGCGTTAGAGAAAAATAAATATTAGGTAATGCAAGCTAATTTTAGAGCGCTAGAGTGTATTTAAGCAGTAGTGTGAGTGAAAGTATGTGAGTGAGAAAGATTTGGAACATGCAGCTATCTTGTGTAAAGTTGATGTAAGGTTTCCAAATGTTGTGTGTGGCAGTAGGTGTGTGTTATGAAATGACGTGATTGAGACAGTAGGAAGAGATGTTGTGACAGCAGAGTGTGATACTGAGGAAGAGAAGAGGCTTTTGCCTGTGCTAGGCTTAGTCTTAGACTGGCTGTGATTTGTGTCAGGTTTGTGAGTGAGCTGAAGGGGTGCTAGTGACATGTACTTGTGTCAGTGTAGTTGTGGTTTTGGTGTGCTTGCTGAGTTGTTATTAGAGTGACATTTTAGATGTGCATTGGTGATGTAAGGGATAGGTTTATTGCCAGTTTTATCATGTTCTGTTGTGAATGAAAGAGAGTGGAGTAGAACTGCGTAAATGGACAGCATAGTTTGTGACAAGTGGGTGCAGATATGAAGCGAAACTTGTGTAGGTGGCTGAGGGTATTAGCAGCTGATGTGAGACATGAGAGAGTGAGATTGCGAAAAAAACGTGGAATCTTCTCTGTATCGTTCCAATTTTAGTATATGTACCGCCGAAGCGAGTACATTCGAGGAGCCCTCAGAAATTGTATATATAGTTATGGCGTCGCGTCAAATATGGTTCGGCTTGGACGTAGCTTTACGCAGCTCTGGCGAGGAACACAAGGCCTGCCGAGTGCTAATCTGTGAATTAATTACTGCGAGGTGTCGTTCTTAGTAAGTGGCAGCTCTGTTAACTGTATTATTTGGCAGTATTGGATGTAAAACGTAGATCGTAGAGTCGCTTGCTCTCGCAGCATCCACCCAGAGCAGCAGCAGCAGGTTCACACAGCTGCCGCTAGGCGGCAGCAAGACGTGATGGCACGTATTGTCGCCATGTTCTCACATTCCGAGTTTAGTGTCTTATAGGCATACCTATGAAACACACTTCTCTAATGTGTGGGATAAATGGCGCTGATTGGGGCTGGTAGCAGGTCTTGAAGACTCTCAAAACAAGCGAATATTTTTGCGAAACTGTCTTCACTGCTAACACAAATTGCATTACTCTTTCAGTGGTACTTTCTCACGATACTAATCTATTTAATGACAGAGTGCAAGGCAACTTTTAACTCACACATCAAGTACAGCACAAGAAGACACAGTGTGTGACCATCTAAATTATTGAGCAACTCCTATTCATCCAATGGCGCCAGAAGACAATAGTGACTCCAAAAAGAGACACAGTAGCCTCACGAACCATTAAAAACACCATTCATATTGCACACTTTGAAACACAGCAGTGTAGGTCACTACTAGCGCATGGATGGGTGAATGCGAGTTGTGTGAGGTAGTAGTAGGAATGATGGACATAGTTCCGTTTTCAGTACAATACCAGGTGATATATTTGTGTTGATCCAAGTTTACACAGGGCAGGTCTACTTGGCAACAGTGAAACACTGTGATGGAGATGTGTGAATGAGCCTAAAATGTTGAGGGGACATGTGGTAAGAGAAACCAGGTTAGCATTGTGTTAGTAGCTGTAGTTATGTTCCTGTGAAATGTCAGTCAGATGTAATCCAGTTTGGTGAATGTTGTTATTACAGGAAGAATTGCTAGTGCAAAACAAAGAGTGATAGATTTAGTATCTGAAAGCAGTTAATAACTGAGTAGCTACTGGTGTCATGTGACACGAACTGGTTTGTGATGTTGCTGTCTATTCCAAAATCCTGAAGCTTGCTAGTGTTTTGTGTCTTGACTGCCCCTGTATCTGCTTATGTGCTAGAGCTTCTGTGTATGTGACATGATGAATATTGCATGCAGGGTTTGTCCAATCCTTCTGCTAGACACAGGATGAGAGGTGCATCAGCTGTAATTGTGAACAGCATCGACTTGTATGACATTGATGGGATTCAAAGTGCTGTCAAAATAGTAGAGCCTCACATCTAAATACTATATGTTAATACTAGCATACTGGTCTGCTTTCTAAACACTTCAGTGTTGTGGTATTCATTGGCTGACACTTTTGAATTTAATTTAGGTAACTATATGTAGTGGCAGATTGCCAGACATGTGGGAAAATACTTTGTGCGTCACACCAGTGAAATTTGTACATGACATGCTTGTGCACCACAGATTTGCTGTAATAGTTGGTTTTTAGGTGAAGGGCAGTGGCTTATTACACAGGCAGATATGCTTCAGTTAAGAATCTGATGAGGTGTCACCTGCAGTCTGTATTATGAGGCTGCAGCTGGATAGCAAGGCCACTAGGAAAGTTACTTGAAACATAATGTTAAATGAACTTCCTGTAAAGGGGTAGCCTGCACACTTAATGATTAAAGAGACATCTTCCTTCCCATGTTTATTTATGGTGCTGAAACAATTATGGCATCAGCTGCGGCCATGAAGATGAATAAAGTTAAATGTTGTGGGTCTGTGTGCAGTCAGTATGTGATAGTGGCATACAGGCACCAGAAGCTTTGTAGGCGTTAGAGAAAAATAAATATTAGGTAATGCAAGCTAATTTTAGAGCGCTAGAGTGTATTTAAGCAGTAGTGTGAGTGAAAGTATGTGAGTGAGAAAGATTTGGAACATGCAGCTATCTTGTGTAAAGTTGATGTAAGGTTTCCAAATGTTGTGTGTGGCAGTAGGTGTGTGTTATGAAATGACGTGATTGAGACAGTAGGAAGAGATGTTGTGACAGCAGAGTGTGATACTGAGGAAGAGAAGAGGCTTTTGCCTGTGCTAGGCTTAGTCTTAGACTGGCTGTGATTTGTGTCAGGTTTGTGAATGAGCTGAAGGGGTGCTAGTGACATGTACTTGTGTCAGTGTAGTTGTGGTTTTGGTGTGCTTGCTGAGTTGTTATTAGAGTGACATTTTAGATGTGCATTGGTGATGTAAGGGATAGGTTTATTGCCAGTTTTATCATGTTCTGTTGTGAATGAAAGAGAGTGGAGGAGAACTGCGTAAATGGACAGCATAGTTTGTGACAAGTGGGTGCAGATATGAAGCGAAACCTGTGTAGGTGGCTGAGGGTATTAGCAGCTGATGTGAGACATGAGAGAGTGAGATTGCGAAAAAAATGTGGAACGCTTCACGATTTTGCGTGTCATCGTTGCACAGGGGCCATGCTAATCTTCTCTGTATCGTTCCAATTTTAGTATATGTACCGCCGAAGCGAGTACATTCGAGGGGATCTCTGAAATTGTATATATAGTTATGGCGTCGCGTCAAATATGGTTCGGCTTGGACGTAGCTTTACGCAGCTCTGGCGAGGAACACAAGGCCTGCCGAGTGCTAATCTAGGAATTAATTACTGCGAGGTGTCGTTCTTAGTAAGTGGCAGCTCTGTTAACTGTATTATTTGGCAGTATTGGATGTAAAACTTAGATCGTAGAGTCGCTTGCTCTCGCAGCATCCACCCAGAGCAGCAGCAGCAGGTTCACACAGCTGCCGCTAGGCGGCAGCAAGACGTGATGGCACGTATTGTCGCCATGTTCTCACATTCCGAGTTTAGTGTCTTATAGGCATACCTATGAAACACACTTCTCTAATGTGTGGGATAAATGGCGCTGATTGGAGCTGGTAGCAGGTCTTGAAGACTCTCAAAACAAGCGAATATTTTTGCGAAACTGTCTTCACTGCTAACACAAATTGCACTACTCTTTCAGTGGTACTTTCTCACGATACTAATCGATTTAATGACAGAGTGCAAGGCAACTTTTAACTCACACATCAAGTACAGCACAAGAAGACACAGTGTGTGACCATGTAAATTATTGAGTAACTCCTATTCATCCAATGGCGCCCGAAGACAATAGTGACTGCAAAAAGAGACACAGTAGCCTCACGAACCATTAAAAACACCATTCATATTGCACACTTTGAAACACAGCGGTGTAGGTCACTACTAGCGCATGGATGGGTGAATGCGAGTTGTGTGAGGTAGTAGTAGGAATGATGGACATAGTTCCGTTTTCAGTACAATACCAGGTGATATATTTGTGTTGATCCAAGTTTACACAGGGCAGGTCTACTTGGCAACAGTGAAACACTGTGATGGAGATGTGTGAATGACCCTAAAATGTTGAGGGGACATGTGGTAAGAGAAACCAGGATAGCATTGTGTTAGTAGCTGTAGTTATGTTCCTGTGAAATGTCAATCAGATGTAATCCAGTTTGGTGAATGTTGTTATTACAGGAAGAATTGCTAGTGCAGAACAAAGAGTGATAGATTTAGTATCTGAAAGCAGTTAATAACTGAGTAGCTACTGGTGTCATGTGACACAAACTGGTTTGTGATGTTGCTGTCTATTCCAAAATCCTGAAGCTTGCTAGTGTTTTGTGTCTTGACTGCCCCGGTATCTGCTTATGTGCTAGAGCTTCTGTGTATGTGACATGATGAATATTGCATGCAGGGTTTGTCCAATCTTTCTGCTAGACACAGGATGAGAGGTGCATCAGCTGTAATTGTGAACAGCATCGACTTGTATGACATTGATGGGATTCAAAGTGCTGTCAAAATAGTAGAGCCTCACATCTAAATACTATATGTTAATACTAGCATACTGGTCTGCTTTCTAAACACTTCAGTGTTGTGGTATTCATTGGCTGACACTTTTGAATTTAATTTAGGTAACTATATGTAGTGGCAGATTGCCAGACATGTGGGAAAATACTTTGTGCGTCACACCAGTGAAATTTGTACATGACATGCTTGTGCACCACAGATTTGCTGTAATAGTTGGTTTTTAGGTGAAGGGCAGTGGCTTATTACACAGGCAGATATGCTTCAGTTAAGAATCTGATGAGGTGTCACCTGCAGTCTGTATTATGAGGCTGCAGCTGGATAGCAAGGCCACTAGGAAAGTTACTTGAAACATAATGTTAAATGAACTTCCTGTAAAGGGGTAGCTTGCACACTTAATGATTAAAGAGACATCTTCCTTCACATGTTTATTTATGCTGCTGAAACAATTATGGCATCAGCTGCAGCCATGAAGATGAATAAAGTTAAATGTTGTGGGTCTGTGTGCAGTCAGTATGTGATAGTGGCATACAGGCACCAGAAGCTTTGTAGGCGTTAGAGAAAAATAAATATTAGGTAATGCAAGCTAATTTTAGAGCGCTAGAGTGTATTTAAGCAGTAGTGTGAGTGAAAGTATGTGAGTGAGAAAGATTTGGAACATGCAGCTATCTTGTGTAAAGTTGATGTAAGGTTTCCAAATGTTGTGTGTGGCAGTAGGTGTGTGTTATGAAATGACGTGATTGAGACAGTAGGAAGAGATGTTGTGACAGCAGAGTGTGATACTGAGGAAGATAAGAGGCTTTTGCCTGTGCTAGGCTTAGTCTTAGACTGGCTGTGATTTGTGTCAGGTTTGTGAATGAGCTGAAGGGGTGCTAGTGACATGTACTTGTGTCAGTGTAGTTGTGGTTTTGGTGTGCTTGCTGAGTTGTTATTAGAGTGACATTTTAGATGTGCATTGGTGATGTAAGGGATAGGTTTATTGCCAGTTTTATCATGTTCTGTTGTGAATGAAAGAGAGTGGAGGAGAACTGCGTAAATGGACAGCATAGTTTGTGACAAGTGGGTGCAGATATGAAGCGAAACTTGTGTAGGTGGCTGAGGGTATTAGCAGCTGATGTGAGACATGAGAGAGTGAGATTGCGGAAAAAATGTGGAACGCTTCACGATTTTGCGTGTCATCCTTGCGCAGGGGCCATGCTAATCTTCTCTGTATCGTTCCAATTTTAGTATATGTACCGCCGAAGCGAGTACATTCGAGGGGCCCTCTGAAATTGTATATATAGTTATGGCGTCGCGTCAAATATGGTTCGGCTTGGACGTAGCTTTACGCAGCTCTGGCGAGGAACACAAGGCCTGCCGAGTGCTAATCTGTAAATTAATTACTGCGAGGTGTCGTTCTTAGTAAGTGGCAGCTCTGTTAACTGTATTATTTGGCAGTATTGGATGTAAAACGTAGATCGTAGAGTCGCTTGCTCTCGCAGCATCCACCCAGAGCAGCAGCAGCAGGTTCACACAGCTGCCGCTAGGCGGCAGCAAGACGTGATGGCACGTATTGTCGCCATGTTCTCACATTCCGAGTTTAGTGTCTTATAGGCATACCTATGAAACACACTTCTCTAATGTGTGGGATAAATGGCGCTGATTGGAGCTGGTAGCAGGTCTTGAAGACTCTCAAAACAAGCGAATATTTTTGCGAAACTGTCTTCACTGCTAACACAAACTGCATTACTCTTTCAGTGGTACTTTCTCACGATACTAATCGATTTAATGACAGAGTGCAAGGCAACTTTTAACTCACACATCAAGTACAGCACAAGAAGACACAGTGTGTGACCATGAAAATTATTGAGTAGCTCCAATTCATCCAATGGCGCCAGAAGACAATAGTGACTGCAAAAAGAGACACAGTAGCCTCACGAACCATTAAAAACACCATTCATATTGCACACTTTGAAACACAGCAGTGTAGGTCACTACTAGCGCATGGATGGGTGAATGCGAGTTGTGTGAGGTAGTAGTAGGAATGATGGACATAGTTCCGTTTTCAGTACAATACCAGGTGATATATTTGTGTTGATCCAAGTTTACACAGGGCAGGTCTACTTGGCAACAGTGAAACACTGTGATGGAGATGTGTGAATGAGCCTAAAATGTTGAGGGGACATGTGGTAAGAGAAACCAGGTTAGCATTGTGTTAGTAGCTGTAGTTATGTTCCTGTGAAATGTCAGTCAGATGTAATCCAGTTTGGTGAATGTTGTTATTACAGGAAGAATTGCTAGTGCAAAACAAAGAGTGATAGATTTAGTATCTGAAAGCAGTTAATAACTGAGTAGCTACTGGTGTCATGTGACACAAACTGGTTTGTGATGTTGCTGTCTATTCCAAAATCCTGAAGCTTGCTAGTGTTTTGTGTCTTGACTGCCTCTGTATCTGCTTATGTGCTAGAGCTTCTGTGTATGTGACATGATGAATATTGCATGCAGGGTTTGTCCAATCTTTCTGCTAGACACAGGATGAGAGGTGCATCAGCTGTAATTGTGAACAGCATCGACTTGTATGACATTGATGGGATTCAAAGTGCTGTCAAAATAGTAGAGCCTCACATCTAAATACTATATGTTAATACTAGCATACTGGTCTGCTTTCTAAACACTTCAGTGTTGTGGTATTCATTGGCTGACACTTTTGAATTTAATTTAGGTAACTATATGTAGTGGCAGATTGCCAGACATGTGGGAAAATACTTTGTGCGTCACACCAGTGAAATTTGTACATGACATGCTTGTGCACCACAGATTTGCTGTAATAGTTGGTTTTTAGGTGAAGGGCAGTGGCTTATTACACAGGCAGATATGCTTCAGTTAAGAATCTGATGAGGTGTCACCTGCAGTCTGTATTATGAGGCTGCAGCTGGATAGCAAGGCCACTAGGAAAGTTACTTGAAACATAATGTTAAATGAACTTCCTGTAAAGGGGTAGCTTGCACACTTAATGATTAAAGAGACATCTTCCTTCACATGTTTATTTATGCTGCTGAAACAATTATGGCATCAGCTGCAGCCATGAAGATGAATAAAGTTAAATGTTGTGGGTCTGTGTGCAGTCAGTATGTGATAGTGGCATACAGGCACCAGAAGCTTTGTAGGCGTTAGAGAAAAATAAATATTAGGTAATGCAAGCTAATTTTAGAGCGCTAGAGTGTATTTAAGCAGTAGTGTGAGTGAAAGTATGTGAGTGAGAAAGATTTGGAACATGCAGCTATCTTGTGTAAAGTTGATGTAAGGTTTCCAAATGTTGTGTGTGGCAGTAGGTGTGTGTTATGAAATGACGTGATTGAGACAGTAGGAAGAGATGTTGTGACAGCAGAGTGTGATACTGAGGAAGAGAAGAGGCTTTTGCCTGTGCTAGGCTTAGTCTTAGACTGGCTGTGATTTGTGTCAGGTTTGTGAATGAGCTGAAGGGGTGCTAGTGACATGTACTTGTGTCAGTGTAGTTGTGGTTTTGGTGTGCTTGCTGAGTTGTTATTAGAGTGACATTTTAGATGTGCATTGGTGATGTAAGGGATAGGTTTATTGCCAGTTTTATCATGTTCTGTTGTGAATGAAAGAGAGAGGAGGAGAACTGCGTAAATGGACAGCATAGTTTGTGACAAGTGGGTGCAGATATGAAGCGAAACTTGGGTAGGTGGCTGAGGGTATTAGCAGCTGATGTGAGACATGAGAGAGTGAGATTGCGAAAAAAATGTGGAACGCTTCACGATTTTGCGTGTCATCCTTGCGCAGGGGCCATGCTAATCTTCTCTGTATCGTTCCAATTTTAGTATATGTACCGCCGAAGCGAGTACATTCGAGGGGCCCTCTGAAATTGTATATATAGTTATGGCGTCGCGTCAAATATGGTTCGGCTTGGACGTAGCTTTACGCAGCTCTGGCGAGGAACACAAGGCCTGCCGAGTGCTAATCTGTGAATTACTTACTGCGAGGTGTCGTTCTTAGTAAGTGGCAGCTCTGTTAACTGTATTATTTGGCAGTATTGGATGTAAAACTTAGATCGTAGCGTCGCTTGCTCTCGCAGCATCCACCCAGAGCAGCAGCAGCAGGTTCACACAGCTGCCGCTAGGCGGCAGCAAGACGTGATGGCACGTATTGTCGCCATGTTCTCACATTCCGAGTTTAGTGTCTTATAGGCATACCTATGAAACACACTTCTCTAATGTGTGGGATAAATGGCGCTGATTGGAGCTGGTAGCAGGTCTTGAAGACTCTCAAAACAAGCGAATATTTTTGCGAAACTGTCTTCACTGCTAACACAAATTGCACTACTCTTTCAGTGGTACTTTCTCACGATACTAATCTATTTAATGACAGAGTGCAAGGCAACTTTTAACTCACACATCAAGTACAGCACAAGAAGACACAGTGTGTGACCATCTAAATTATTGAGCAACTCCTATTCATCCAATGGCGCCAGAAGACAATAGTGACTGCAAAAAGAGACACAGTAGCCTCACGAACCATCAAAAACATCATTCATATTGCACACTTTGAAACACAGCAGTGTAGGTCACTACTAGCGCATGGATGGGTGAATGCGAGTTGTGTGAGGTAGTAGTAGGAATGATGGACATAGTTCCGTTTTCAGTACAATACCAGGTGATATATTTGTGTTGATCCAAGTTTACACAGGGCAGGTCTACTTGGCAACAGTGAAACACTGTGATGGAGATGTGTGAATGACCCTAAAATGTTGAGGGGACATGTGGTAAGAGAAACCAGGATAGCATTGTGTTAGTAGCTGTAGTTATGTTCCTGTGAAATGTCAATCAGATGTAATCCAGTTTGGTGAATGTTGTTATTACAGGAAGAATTGCTAGTGCAGAACAAAGAGTGATAGATTTAGTATCTGAAAGCAGTTAATAACTGAGTAGCTACTGGTGTCATGTGACACAAACTGGTTTGTGATGTTGCTGTCTATTCCAAAATCCTGAAGCTTGCTAGTGTTTTGTGTCTTGACTGCCCCTGTATCTGCTTATGTGCTAGAGCTTCTGTGTATGTGACATGATGAATATTGCATGCAGGGTTTGTCCAATCTTTCTGCTAGACACAGGATGAGAGGTGCATCAGCTGTAATTGTGAACAGCATCGACTTGTATGACATTGATGGGATTCAAAGTGCTGTCAAAATAGTAGAGCCTCACATCTAAATACTATATGTTAATACTAGCATACTGGTCTGCTTTCTAAACACTTCAGTGTTGTGGTATTCATTGGCTGACACTTTTGAATTTAATTTAGGTAACTATATGTAGTGGCAGATTGCCAGACATGTGGGAAAATACTTTGTGCGTCACACCAGTGAAATTTGTACATGACATGCTTGTGCACCACAGATTTGCTGTAATAGTTGGTTTTTAGGTGAAGGGCAGTGGCTTATTACACAGGCAGATATGCTTCAGTTAAGAATCTGATGAGGTGTCACCTGCAGTCTGTATTATGAGGCTGCAGCTGGATAGCAAGGCCACTAGGAAAGTTACTTGAAACATAATGTTAAATGAACTTCCTGTAAAGGGGTAGCTTGCACACTTAATGATTAAAGAGACATCTTCCTTCACATGTTTATTTATGCTGCTGAAACAATTATGGCATCAGCTGCAGCCATGAAGATGAATAAAGTTAAATGTTGTGGGTCTGTGTGCAGTCAGTATGTGATAGTGGCATACAGGCACCAGAAGCTTTGTAGGCGTTAGAGAAAAATAAATATTAGGTAATGCAAGCTAATTTTAGAGCGCTAGAGTGTATTTAAGCAGTAGTGTGAGTGAAAGTATGTGAGTGAGAAAGATTTGGAACATGCAGCTATCTTGTGTAAAGTTGATGTAAGGTTTCCAAATGTTGTGTGTGGCAGTAGGTGTGTGTTATGAAATGACGTGATTGAGACAGTAGGAAGAGATGTTGTGACAGCAGAGTGTGATACTGAGGAAGAGAAGAGGCTTTTGCCTGTGCTAGGCTTAGTCTTAGACTGGCTGTGATTTGTGTCAGGTTTGTGAATGAGCTGAAGGGGTGCTAGTGACATGTACTTGTGTCAGTGTAGTTGTGGTTTTGGTGTGCTTGCTGAGTTGTTATTAGAGTGACATTTTAGATGTGCATTGGTGATGTAAGGGATAGGTTTATTGCCAGTTTTATCATGTTCTGTTGTGAATGAAAGAGAGTGGAGGAGAACTGCGTAAATGGACAGCATAGTTTGTGACAAGTGGGTGCAGATATGAAGCGAAACTTGTGTAGGTGGCTGAGGGTATTAGCAGCTGATGTGAGACATGAGAGAGTGAGATTGCGAAAAAAATGTGGAACGCTTCACGATTTTGCGTGTCATCCTTGCGCAGGGGCCATGCTAATCTTCTCTGTATCGTTCCAATTTTAGTATATGTACCGCCGAAGCGAGTACATTCGAGGGGCCCTCTGAAATTGTATATATAGTTATGGCGTCGCGTCAAATATGGTTCGGCTTGGACGTAGCTTTACGCAGCTCTGGCGAGGAACACAAGGCCTGCCGAGTGCTAATCTGTAAATTAATTACTGCGAGGTGTCGTTCTTAGTAAGTGGCAGCTCTGTTAACTGTATTATTTGGCAGTATTGGATGTAAAACGTAGATCGTAGAGTCGCTTGCTCTAGCAGCATCCACCCAGAGCAGCAGCAGCAGGTTCACACAGCTGCCGCTAGGCGGCAGCAAGACGTGATGGCACGTATTGTCGCCATGTTCTCACATTCCGAGTTTAGTGTCTTATAGGCATACCTATGAAACACACTTCTCTAATGTGTGGGATAAATGGCGCTGATTGGAGCTGGTAGCAGGTCTTGAAGACTCTCAAAACAAGCGAATATTTTTGCGAAACTGTCTTCACTGCTAACACAAATTGCATTACTCTTTCAGTGGTACTTTCTCACGATACTAATCTATTTAATGACAGAGTGCAAGGCAACTTTTAACTCACACATCAAGTACAGCACAAGAAGACACAGTGTGTGACCATCTAAATTATTGAGCAACTCCTATTCATCCAATGGCGCCAGAAGACAATAGTGACTCCAAAAAGAGACACAGTAGCCTCACGAACCATTAAAAACACCATTCATATTGCACACTTTGAAACACAGCAGTGTAGGTCACTACTAGCGCATGGATGGGTGAATGCGAGTTGTGTGAGGTAGTAGTAGGAATGATGGACATAGTTCCGTTTTCAGTACAATACCAGGTGATATATTTGTGTTGATCCAAGTTTACACAGGGCAGGTCTACTTGGCAACAGTGAAACACTGTGATGGAGATGTGTGAATGAGCCTAAAATGTTGAGGGGACATGTGGTAAGAGAAACCAGGTTAGCATTGTGTTAGTAGCTGTAGTTATGTTCCTGTGAAATGTCAGTCAGATGTAATCCAGTTTGGTGAATGTTGTTATTACAGGAAGAATTGCTAGTGCAAAACAAAGAGTGATAGATTTAGTATCTGAAAGCAGTTAATAACTGAGTAGCTACTGGTGTCATGTGACACGAACTGGTTTGTGATGTTGCTGTCTATTCCAAAACCCTGAAGCTTGCTAGTGTTTTGTGTCTTGACTGCCCCTGCATCTGCTTATGTGCTAGAGCTTCTGTGTACGTGACATGATGAATATTGCATGCAGGGTTTGTCCAATCTTTCTGCTAGACACAGGATGAGAGGTGCATCAGCTGTAATTGTGAACAGCATCGACTTGTATGACATTGATGGGATTCAAAGTGCTGTCAAAATAGTAGAGCCTCACATCTAAATACTATATGTTAATACTAGCATACTGGTCTGCTTACTAAACACTTCAGTGTTGTGGTATTCATTGGCTGACACTTTTGAATTTAATTTAGGTAACTATATGTAGTGGCAGATTGCCAGACATGTGGGAAAAGACTTTGTGCGTCACACCAGTGAAATTTGTACATGACATGCTTGTGCACCACAGATTTGCTGCAATAGTTGGTTTTTAGGTGAAGGGCAGTGGCTTATTACACAGGCAGATATGCTTCAGTTAAGAATCTGATGAGGTGTCACCTGCAGTCTGTATTATGAGGCTGCAGCTGGATAGCAAGGCCACTAGGAAAGTTACTTGAAACATAATGTTAAATGAACTTCCTGTAAAGGGGTAGCCTGCACACTTAATGATTAAAGAGACATCTTCCTTCCCATGTTTATTTATGGTGCTGAAACAATTATGGCGTCAGCTGCGGCCATGAAGATGAATAAAGTTAAATGTTGTGGGTCTGTGTGCAGTCAGTATGTGATAGTGGCATACAGGCACCAGAAGCTTTGTAGGCGTTAGAGAAAAATAAATATTAGGTAATGCAAGCTAATTTTAGAGCGCTAGAGTGTATTTAAGCAGTAGTGTGAGTGAAAGTATGTGAGTGAGAAAGATTTGGAACATGCAGCTATCTTGTGTAAAGTTGATGTAAGGTTTCCAAATGTTGTGTGTGGCAGTAGGTGTGTGTTATGAAATGACGTGATTGAGACAGTAGGAAGAGATGTTGTGACAGCAGAGTGTGATACTGAGGAAGAGAAGAGGCTTTTGCCTGTGCTAGGCTTAGTCTTAGACTGGCTGTGATTTGTGTCAGGTTTGTGAATGAGCTGAAGGGGTGCTAGTGACATGTACTTGTGTCAGTGTAGTTGTGGTTTTGGTGTGCTTGCTGAGTTGTTATTAGAGTGACATTTTAGATGTGCATTGGTGATGTAAGGGATAGGTTTATTGCCAGTTTTATCATGTTCTGTTGTGAATGAAAGAGAGTGGAGGAGAACTGCGTAAATGGACAGCATAGTTTGTGACAAGTGGGTGCAGATATGAAGCGAAACCTGTGTAGGTGGCTGAGGGTATTAGCAGCTGATGTGAGACATGAGAGAGTGAGATTGCGATAAAAACGTGGAATCTTCTCTGTATCGTTCCAATTTTAGTATATGTACCGCCGAAGCGAGTACATTCGAGGGGATCTCTGAAATTGTATATATACTTATGGCGTCGCGTCAAATATGGTTCGGCTTGGACGTAGCTTTACGCAGCTCTGGCGAGGAACACAAGGCCTGCCGAGTGCTAATCTAGGAATTAATTACTGCGAGGTGTCGTTCTTAGTAAGTGGCAGCTCTGTTAACTGTATTATTTGGCAGTATTGGATGTAAAACTTAGATCGTAGAGTCGCTTGCTCTCGCAGCATCCACCCAGAGCAGCAGCAGCAGGTTCACACAGCTGCCGCTAGGCGGCAGCAAGACGTGATGGCACGTATTGTCGCCATGTTCTCACATTCCGAGTTTAGTGTCTTATAGGCATACCTATGAAACACACTTCTCTAATGTGTGGGATAAATGGCGCTGATTGGAGCTGGTAGCAGGTCTTGAAGACTCTCAAAACAAGCGAATATTTTTGCGAAACTGTCTTCACTGCTAACACAAATTGCACTACTCTTTCAGTGGTACTTTCTCACGATACTAATCGATTTAATGACAGAGTGCAAGGCAACTTTTAACTCACACATCAAGTACAGCACAAGAAGACACAGTGTGTGACCATGTAAATTATTGAGTAACTCCTATTCATCCAATGGCGCCCGAAGACAATAGTGACTGCAAAAAGAGACACAGTAGCCTCACGAACCATTAAAAACACCATTCATATTGCACACTTTGAAACACAGCAGTGTAGGTCACTACTAGCGCATGGATGGGTGAATGCGAGTTGTGTGAGGTAGTAGTAGGAATGATGGACATAGTTCCGTTTTCAGTACAATACCAGGTGATATATTTGTGTTGATCCAAGTTTACACAGGGCAGGTCTACTTGGCAACAGTGAAACACTGTGATGGAGATGTGTGAATGACCCTAAAATGTTGAGGGGACATGTGGTAAGAGAAACCAGGATAGCATTGTGTTAGTAGCTGTAGTTATGTTCCTGTGAAATGTCAATCAGATGTAATCCAGTTTGGTGAATGTTGTTATTACAGGAAGAATTGCTAGTGCAGAACAAAGAGTGATAGATTTAGTATCTGAAAGCAGTTAATAACTGAGTAGCTACTGGTGTCATGTGACACAAACTGGTTTGTGATGTTGCTGTCTATTCCAAAATCCTGAAGCTTGCTAGTGTTTTGTGTCTTGACTGCCCCGGTATCTGCTTATGTGCTAGAGCTTCTGTGTATGTGACATGATGAATATTGCATGCAGGGTTTGTCCAATCTTTCTGCTAGACACAGGATGAGAGGTGCATCAGCTGTAATTGTGAACAGCATCGACTTGTATGACATTGATGGGATTCAAAGTGCTGTCAAAATAGTAGAGCCTCACATCTAAATACTATATGTTAATACTAGCATACTGGTCTGCTTTCTAAACACTTCAGTGTTGTGGTATTCATTGGCTGACACTTTTGAATTTAATTTAGGTAACTATATGTAGTGGCAGATTGCCAGACATGTGGGAAAATACTTTGTGCGTCACACCAGTGAAATTTGTACATGACATGCTTGTGCACCACAGATTTGCTGTAATAGTTGGTTTTTAGGTGAAGGGCAGTGGCTTATTACACAGGCAGATATGCTTCAGTTAAGAATCTGATGAGGTGTCACCTGCAGTCTGTATTATGAGGCTGCAGCTGGATAGCAAGGCCACTAGGAAAGTTACTTGAAACATAATGTTAAATGAACTTCCTGTAAAGGGGTAGCTTGCACACTTAATGATTAAAGAGACATCTTCCTTCCCATGTTTATTTATGGTGCTGAAACAATTATGGCATCAGCTGCAGCCATGAAGATGAATAAAGTTAAATGTTGTGGGTCTGTGTGCAGTCAGTATGTGATAGTGGCATACAGGCACCAGAAGCTTTGTAGGCGTTAGAGAAAAATAAATATTAGGTAATGCAAGCTAATTTTAGAGCGCTAGAGTGTATTTAAGCAGTAGTGTGAGTGAAAGTATGTGAGTGAGAAAGATTTGGAACATGCAGCTATCTTGTGTAAAGTTGATGTAAGGTTTCCAAATGTTGTGTGTGGCAGTAGGTGTGTGTTATGAAATGACGTGATTGAGACAGTAGGAAGAGATGTTGTGACAGCAGAGTGTGATACTGAGGAAGAGAAGAGGCTTTTGCCTGTGCTAGGCTTAGTCTTAGACTGGCTGTGATTTGTGTCAGGTTTGTGAATGAGCTGAAGGGGTGCTAGTGACATGTACTTGTGTCAGTGTAGTTGTGGTTTTGGTGTGCTTGCTGAGTTGTTATTAGAGTGACATTTTAGATGTGCATTGGTGATGTAAGGGATAGGTTTATTGCCAGTTTTATCATGTTCTGTTGTGAATGAAAGAGAGTGGAGGAGAACTGCGTAAATGGACAGCATAGTTTGTGACAAGTGGGTGCAGATATGAAGCGAAACTTGTGTAGGTGGCTGAGGGTATTAGCAGCTGATGTGAGACATGAGAGAGTGAGATTGCGGAAAAAATGTGGAACGCTTCACGATTTTGCGTGTCATCCTTGCGCAGGGGCCATGCTAATCTTCTCTGTATCGTTCCAATTTTAGTATATGTACCGCCGAAGCGAGTACATTCGAGGGGCCCTCTGAAATTGTATATATAGTTATGGCGTCGCGTCAAATATGGTTCGGCTTGGACGTAGCTTTACGCAGCTCTGGCGAGGAACACAAGGCCTGCCGAGTGCTAATCTGTAAATTAATTACTGCGAGGTGTCGTTCTTAGTAAGTGGCAGCTCTGTTAACTGTATTATTTGGCAGTATTGGATGTAAAACGTAGATCGTAGAGTCGCTTGCTCTCGCAGCATCCACCCAGAGCAGCAGCAGCAGGTTCACACAGCTGCCGCTAGGCGGCAGCAAGACGTGATGGCACGTATTGTCGCCATGTTCTCACATTCCGAGTTTAGTGTCTTATAGGCATACCTATGAAACACACTTCTCTAATGTGTGGGATAAATGGCGCTGATTGGAGCTGGTAGCAGGTCTTGAAGACTCTCAAAACAAGCGAATATTTTTGCGAAACTGTCTTCACTGCTAACACAAACTGCATTACTCTTTCAGTGGTACTTTCTCACGATACTAATCGATTTAATGACAGAGTGCAAGGCAACTTTTAACTCACACATCAAGTACAGCACAAGAAGACACAGTGTGTGACCATGAAAATTATTGAGTAGCTCCAATTCATCCAATGGCGCCAGAAGACAATAGTGACTGCAAAAAGAGACACAGTAGCCTCACGAACCATTAAAAACACCATTCATATTGCACACTTTGAAACACAGCAGTGTAGGTCACTACTAGCGCATGGATGGGTGAATGCGAGTTGTGTGAGGTAGTAGTAGGAATGATGGACATAGTTCCGTTTTCAGTACAATACCAGGTGATATATTTGTGTTGATCCAAGTTTACACAGGGCAGGTCTACTTGGCAACAGTGAAACACTGTGATGGAGATGTGTGAATGAGCCTAAAATGTTGAGGGGACATGTGGTAAGAGAAACCAGGTTAGCATTGTGTTAGTAGCTGTAGTTATGTTCCTGTGAAATGTCAGTCAGATGTAATCCAGTTTGGTGAATGTTGTTATTACAGGAAGAATTGCTAGTGCAAAACAAAGAGTGATAGATTTAGTATCTGAAAGCAGTTAATAACTGAGTAGCTACTGGTGTCATGTGACACAAACTGGTTTGTGATGTTGCTGTCTATTCCAAAATCCTGAAGCTTGCTAGTGTTTTGTGTCTTGACTGCCTCTGTATCTGCTTATGTGCTAGAGCTTCTGTGTATGTGACATGATGAATATTGCATGCAGGGTTTGTCCAATCTTTCTGCTAGACACAGGATGAGAGGTGCATCAGCTGTAATTGTGAACAGCATCGACTTGTATGACATTGATGGGATTCAAAGTGCTGTCAAAATAGTAGAGCCTCACATCTAAATACTATATGTTAATACTAGCATACTGGTCTGCTTTCTAAACACTTCAGTGTTGTGGTATTCATTGGCTGACACTTTTGAATTTAATTTAGGTAACTATATGTAGTGGCAGATTGCCAGACATGTGGGAAAATACTTTGTGCGTCACACCAGTGAAATTTGTACATGACATGCTTGTGCACCACAGATTTGCTGTAATAGTTGGTTTTTAGGTGAAGGGCAGTGGCTTATTACACAGGCAGATATGCTTCAGTTAAGAATCTGATGAGGTGTCACCTGCAGTCTGTATTATGAGGCTGCAGCTGGATAGCAAGGCCACTAGGAAAGTTACTTGAAACATAATGTTAAATGAACTTCCTGTAAAGGGGTAGCTTGCACACTTAATGATTAAAGAGACATCTTCCTTCACATGTTTATTTATGCTGCTGAAACAATTATGGCATCAGCTGCAGCCATGAAGATGAATAAAGTTAAATGTTGTGGGTCTGTGTGCAGTCAGTATGTGATAGTGGCATACAGGCACCAGAAGCTTTGTAGGCGTTAGAGAAAAATAAATATTAGGTAATGCAAGCTAATTTTAGAGCGCTAGAGTGTATTTAAGCAGTAGTGTGAGTGAAAGTATGTGAGTGAGAAAGATTTGGAACATGCAGCTATCTTGTGTAAAGTTGATGTAAGGTTTCCAAATGTTGTGTGTGGCAGTAGGTGTGTGTTATGAAATGACGTGATTGAGACAGTAGGAAGAGATGTTGTGACAGCAGAGTGTGATACTGAGGAAGAGAAGAGGCTTTTGCCTGTGCTAGGCTTAGTCTTAGACTGGCTGTGATTTGTGTCAGGTTTGTGAATGAGCTGAAGGGGTGCTAGTGACATGTACTTGTGTCAGTGTAGTTGTGGTTTTGGTGTGCTTGCTGAGTTGTTATTAGAGTGACATTTTAGATGTGCATTGGTGATGTAAGGGATAGGTTTATTGCCAGTTTTATCATGTTCTGTTGTGAATGAAAGAGAGTGGAGGAGAACTGCGTAAATGGACAGCATAGTTTGTGACAAGTGGGTGCAGATATGAAGCGAAACTTGGGTAGGTGGCTGAGGGTATTAGCAGCTGATGTGAGACATGAGAGAGTGAGATTGCGAAAAAAATGTGGAACGCTTCACGATTTTGCGTGTCATCCTTGCGCAGGGGCCATGCTAATCTTCTCTGTATCGTTCCAATTTTAGTATATGTACCGCCGAAGCGAGTACATTCGAGGGGCCCTCTGAAATTGTATATATAGTTATGGCGTCGCGTCAAATATGGTTCGGCTTGGACGTAGCTTTACGCAGCTCTGGCGAGGAACACAAGGCCTGCCGAGTGCTAATCTGTGAATTACTTACTGCGAGGTGTCGTTCTTAGTAAGTGGCAGCTCTGTTAACTGTATTATTTGGCAGTATTGGATGTAAAACTTAGATCGTAGCGTCGCTTGCTCTCGCAGCATCCACCCAGAGCAGCAGCAGCAGGTTCACACAGCTGCCGCTAGGCGGCAGCAAGACGTGATGGCACGTATTGTCGCCATGTTCTCACATTCCGAGTTTAGTGTCTTATAGGCATACCTATGAAACACACTTCTCTAATGTGTGGGATAAATGGCGCTGATTGGAGCTGGTAGCAGGTCTTGAAGACTCTCAAAACAAGCGAATATTTTTGCGAAACTGTCTTCACTGCTAACACAAATTGCACTACTCTTTCAGTGGTACTTTCTCACGATACTAATCGATTTAATGACAGAGTGCAAGGCAACTTTTAACTCACACATCAAGTACAGCACAAGAAGACACAGTGTGTGACCATGTAAATTATTGAGTAACTCCTATTCATCCAATGGCGCCCGAAGACAATAGTGACTGCAAAAAGAGACACAGTAGCCTCACGAACCATCAAAAACACCATTCATATTGCACACTTTGAAACACAGCAGTGTAGGTCACTACTAGCGCATGGATGGGTGAATGCGAGTTGTGTGAGGTAGTAGTAGGAATGATGGACATAGTTCCGTTTTCAGTACAATACCAGGTGATATATTTGTGTTGATCCAAGTTTACACAGGGCAGGTCTACTTGGCAACAGTGAAACACTGTGATGGAGATGTGTGAATGACCCTAAAATGTTGAGGGGACATGTGGTAAGAGAAACCAGGATAGCATTGTGTTAGTAGCTGTAGTTATGTTCCTGTGAAATGTCAATCAGATGTAATCCAGTTTGGTGAATGTTGTTATTACAGGAAGAATTGCTAGTGCAGAACAAAGAGTGATAGATTTAGTATCTGAAAGCAGTTAATAACTGAGTAGCTACTGGTGTCATGTGACACAAACTGGTTTGTGATGTTGCTGTCTATTCCAAAATCCTGAAGCTTGCTAGTGTTTTGTGTCTTGACTGCCCCTGTATCTGCTTATGTGCTAGAGCTTCTGTGTATGTGACATGATGAATATTGCATGCAGGGTTTGTCCAATCTTTCTGCTAGACACAGGATGAGAGGTGCATCAGCTGTAATTGTGAACAGCATCGACTTGTATGACATTGATGGGATTCAAAGTGCTGTCAAAATAGTAGAGCCTCACATCTAAATACTATATGTTAATACTAGCATACTGGTCTGCTTTCTAAACACTTCAGTGTTGTGGTATTCATTGGCTGACACTTTTGAATTTAATTTAGGTAACTATATGTAGTGGCAGATTGCCAGACATGTGGGAAAATACTTTGTGCGTCACACCAGTGAAATTTGTACATGACATGCTTGTGCACCACAGATTTGCTGTAATAGTTGGTTTTTAGGTGAAGGGCAGTGGCTTATTACACAGGCAGATATGCTTCAGTTAAGAATCTGATGAGGTGTCACCTGCAGTCTGTATTATGAGGCTGCAGCTGGATAGCAAGGCCACTAGGAAAGTTACTTGAAACATAATGTTAAATGAACTTCCTGTAAAGGGGTAGCCTGCACACTTAATGATTAAAGAGACATCTTCCTTCCCATGTTTATTTATGCTGCTGAAACAATTATGGCGTCAGCTGCAGCCATGAAGATGAATAAAGTTAAATGTTGTGGGTCTGTGTGCAGTCAGTATGTGATAGTGGCATACAGGCACCAGAAGCTTTGTAGGCGTTAGAGAAAAATAAATATTAGGTAATGCAAGCTAATTTTAGAGCGCTAGAGTGTATTTAAGCAGTAGTGTGAGTGAAAGTATGTGAGTGAGAAAGATTTGGAACATGCAGCTATCTTGTGTAAAGTTGATGTAAGGTTTCCAAATGTTGTGTGTGGCAGTAGGTGTGTGTTATGAAATGACGTGATTGAGACAGTAGGAAGAGATGTTGTGACAGCAGAGTGTGATACTGAGGAAGAGAAGAGGCTTTTGCCTGTGCTAGGCTTAGTCTTAGACTGGCTGTGATTTGTGTCAGGTTTGTGAATGAGCTGAAGGGGTGCTAGTGACATGTACTTGTGTCAGTGTAGTTGTGGTTTTGGTGTGCTTGCTGAGTTGTTATTAGAGTGACATTTTAGATGTGCATTGGTGATGTAAGGGATAGGTTTATTGCCAGTTTTATCATGTTCTGTTGTGAATGAAAGAGAGTGGAGGAGAACTGCGTAAATGGACAGCATAGTTTGTGACAAGTGGGTGCAGATATGAAGCGAAACCTGTGTAGGTGGCTGAGGGTATTAGCAGCTGATGTGAGACATGAGAGAGTGAGATTGCGAAAAAAATGTGGAACGCTTCACGATTTTGCGTGTCATCCTTGCGCAGGGGCCATGCTAATCTTCTCTGTATCGTTCCAATTTTAGTATATGTACCGCCGAAGCGAGTACATTCGAGGGGCTCTCTGAAATTGTATATATAGTTATGGCGTCGCGTCAAATATGGTTCGGCTTGGACGTAGCTTTACGCAGCTCTGGCGAGGAACACAAGGCCTGCCGAGTGCTAATCTAGGAATTAATTACTGCGAGGTGTCGTTCTTAGTAAGTGGCAGCTCTGTTAACTGTATTATTTGGCAGTATTGGATGTAAAACTTAGATCGTAGAGTCGCTTGCTCTCGCAGCATCCACCCAGAGCAGCAGCAGCAGGTTCACACAGCTGCCGCTAGGCGGCAGCAAGACGTGATGGCACGTATTGTCGCCATGTTCTCACATTCCGAGTTTAGTGTCTTATAGGCATACCTATGAAACACACTTCTCTAATGTGTGGGATAAATGGCGCTGATTGGAGCTGGTAGCAGGTCTTGAAGACTCTCAAAACAAGCGAATATTTTTGCGAAACTGTCTTCACTGCTAACACAAATTGCATTACTCTTTCAGTGGTACTTTCTCACGATACTAATCGATTTAATGACAGAGTGCAAGGCAACTTTTAACTCACACATCAAGTACAGCACAAGAAGACACAGTGTGTGACCATGTAAATTATTGAGTAACTCCTATTCATCCAATGGCGCCCGAAGACAATAGTGACTGCAAAAAGAGACACAGTAGCCTCACGAACCATTAAAAACACTATTCATATTGCACACTTTGAAACACAGCAGTGTAGGTCACTACTAGCACATGGATGGGTGAATGCGAGTTGTGTGAGGTAGTAGTAGGAATGATGGACATAGTTCCGTTTTCAGTACAATACCAGGTGATATATTTGTGTTGATCCAAGTTTACACAGGGCAGGTCTACTTGGCAACAGTGAAACACTGTGTAAGAGATGTGTGAATGACCCTAAAATGTTGAGGGGACATGTGGTAAGAGAAACCAGGATAGCATTGTGTTAGTAGCTGTAGTTATGTTCCTGTGAAATGTCAATCAGATGTAATCCAGTTTGGTGAATGTTGTTATTACAGGAAGAATTGCTAGTGCAGAACAAAGAGTGATAGATTTAGTATCTGAAAGCAGTTAATAACTGAGTAGCTACTGGTGTAATGTGACACGAACTGGTTTGTGATGTTGCTGTCTATTCCAAAATCCTGAAGCTTGCTAGTGTTTTGTGTCTTGACTGCCCCTGTATCTGCTTATGTGCTAGAGCTTCTGTGTATGTGACATGATGAATATTGCATGCAGGGTTTGTCCAATCTTTCTGCTAGACACAGGATGAGAGGTGCATCAGCTGTAATTGTGAACAGCATCGACTTGTATGACATTGATGGGATTCAAAGTGCTGTCAAAATAGTAGAGCCTCACATCTAAATACTATATGTTAATACTAGCATACTGGTCTGCTTTCTAAACACTTCAGTGTTGTGGTATTCATTGGCTGACACTTTTGAATTTAATTTAGGTAACTATATGTAGTGGCAGATTGCCAGACATGTGGGAAAATACTTTGTGCGTCACACCAGTGAAATTTGTACATGACATGCTTGTGCACCACAGATTTGCTGTAATAGTTGGTTTTTAGGTGAAGGGCAGTGGCTTATTACACAGGCAGATATGCTTCAGTTAAGAATCTGATGAGGTGTCACCTGCAGTCTGTATTATGAGGCTGCAGCTGGATAGCAAGGCCACTTGGAAAGTTACTTGAAACATAATGTTAAATGAACTTCCTGTAAAGGGGTAGCTTGCACACTTAATGATTAAAGAGACATCTTCCTTCCCATGTTTATTTATGGTGCTGAAACAATTATGGCATCAGCTGCAGCCATGAAGATGAATAAAGTTAAATGTTGTGGGTCTGTGTGCAGTCAGTATGTGATAGTGGCATACAGGCACCAGAAGCTTTGTAGGCGTTAGAGAAAAATAAATATTAGGTAATGCAAGCTAATTTTAGAGCGCTAGAGTGTATTTAAGCAGTAGTGTGAGTGAAAGTATGTGAGTGAGAAAGATTTGGAACATGCAGCTATCTTGTGTAAAGTTGATGTAAGGTTTCCAAATGTTGTGTGTGGCAGTAGGTGTGTGTTATGAAATGACGTGATTGAGACAGTAGGAAGAGATGTTGTGACAGCAGAGTGTGATACTGAGGAAGAGAAGAGGCTTTTGCCTGTGCTAGGCTTAGTCTTAGACTGGCTGTGATTTGTGTCAGGTTTGTGAATGAGCTGAAGGGGTGCTAGTGACATGTACTTGTGTCAGTGTAGTTGTGGTTTTGGTGTGCTTGCTGAGTTGTTATTAGAGTGACATTTTAGATGTGCATTGGTGATGTAAGGGATAGGTTTATTGCCAGTTTTATCATGTTCTGTTGTGAATGAAAGAGAGTGGAGGAGAACTGCGTAAATGGACAGCATAGTTTGTGACAAGTGGGTGCAGATATGAAGCGAAGCTTGTGTAGGTGGCTGAGGGTATTAGCAGCTGTTGTGAGACATGAGAGAGTGAGATTGCGAAAAAAATGTGGAACGCTTCACGATTTTGCGTGTCATCCTTGCGCAGGGGCCATGCTAATCTTCTCTGTATCGTTCCAATTTTAGTATATGTACCGCCGAAGCGAGTACATTCGAGGGGCTCTCTGAAATTGTATATATAGTTATGGCGTCGCGTCAAATATGGTTCGGCTTGGACGTAGCTTTACGCAGCTCTGGCGAGGAACACAAGGCCTGCCGAGTGCTAATCTAGGAATTAATTACTGCGAGGTGTCGTTCTTAGTAAGTGGCAGCTCTGTTAACTGTATTATTTGGCAGCATTGGATGTAAAACTTAGATCGTAGAGTCGCTTGCTCTCGCAGCATCCACCCAGAGCAGCAGCAGCAGGTTCACACAGCTGCCGCTAGGCGGCAGCAAGACGTGATGGCACGTATTGTCGCCATGTTCTCACATTCCGAGTTTAGTGTCTTATAGGCATACCTATGAAACACACTTCTCTAATGTGTGGGATAAATGGCGCTGATTGGAGCTGGTAGCAGGTCTTGAAGACTCTCAAAACAAGCGAATATTTTTGCGAAACTGTCTTCACTGCTAACACAAATTGCACTACTCTTTCAGTGGTACTTTCTCACGATACTAATCGATTTAATGACAGAGTGCAAGGCAACTTTTAACTCACACATCAAGTACAGCACAAGAAGACACAGTGTGTGACCATGTAAATTATTGAGTAACTCCTATTCATCCAATGGCGCCCGAAGACAATAGTGACTGCAAAAAGAGACACAGTAGCCTCACGAACCATTAAAAACACTATTCATATTGCACACTTTGAAACACAGCAGTGTAGGTCACTACTAGCACATGGATGGGTGAATGCGAGTTGTGTGAGGTAGTAGTAGGAATGATGGACATAGTTCCGTTTTCAGTACAATACCAGGTGATATATTTGTGTTGATCCAAGTTTGTACAGGGCAGGTCTACTTGGCAACAGTGAAACACTGTGTAAGAGATGTGTGAATGACCCTAAAATGTTGAGGGGACATGTGGTAAGAGAAACCAGGATAGCATTGTGTTAGTAGCTGTAGTTATGTTCCTGTGAAATGTCAATCAGATGTAATCCAGTTTGGTGAATGTTGTTATTACAGGAAGAATTGCTAGTGCAGAACAAAGAGTGATAGATTTAGTATCTGAAAGCAGTTAATAACTGAGTAGCTACTGGTGTCATGTGACACAAACTGGTTTGTGATGTTGCTGTCTATTCCAAAATCCTGAAGCTTGCTAGTGTTTTGTGTCTTGACTGCCTCTGTATCTGCTTATGTGCTAGAGCTTCTGTGTATGTGACATGATGAATATTGCATGCAGGGTTTGTCCAATCTTTCTGCTAGACACAGGATGAGAGGTGCATCAGCTGTAATTGTGAACAGCATCGACTTGTATGACATTGATGGGATTCAAAGTGCTGTCAAAATAGTAGAGCCTCACATCTAAATACTATATGTTAATACTAGCATACTGGTCTGCTTTCTAAACACTTCAGTGTTGTGGTATTCATTGGCTGACACTTTTGAATTTAATTTAGGTAACTATATGTAGTGGCAGATTGCCAGACATGTGGGAAAATACTTTGTGCGTCACACCAGTGAAATTTGTACATGACATGCTTGTGCACCACAGATTTGCTGTAATAGTTGGTTTTTAGGTGAAGGGCAGTGGCTTATTACACAGGCAGATATGCTTCAGTTAAGAATCTGATGAGGTGTCACCTGCAGTCTGTATTATGAGGCTGCAGCTGGATAGCAAGGCCACTAGGAAAGTTACTTGAAACATAATGTTAAATGAACTTCCTGTAAAGGGGTAGCTTGCACACTTAATGATTAAAGAGACATCTTCCTTCACATGTTTATTTATGCTGCTGAAACAATTATGGCATCAGCTGCAGCCATGAAGATGAATAAAGTTAAATGTTGTGGGTCTGTGTGCAGTCAGTATGTGATAGTGGCATACAGGCACCAGAAGCTTTGTAGGCGTTAGAGAAAAATAAATATTAGGTAATGCAAGCTAATTTTAGAGCGCTAGAGTGTATTTAAGCAGTAGTGTGAGTGAAAGTATGTGAGTGAGAAAGATTTGGAACATGCAGCTATCTTGTGTAAAGTTGATGTAAGGTTTCCAAATGTTGTGTGTGGCAGTAGGTGTGTGTTATGAAATGACGTGATTGAGACAGTAGGAAGAGATGTTGTGACAGCAGAGTGTGATACTGAGGAAGAGAAGAGGCTTTTGCCTGTGCTAGGCTTAGTCTTAGACTGGCTGTGATTTGTGTCAGGTTTGTGAATGAGCTGAAGGGGTGCTAGTGACATGTACTTGTGTCAGTGTAGTTGTGGTTTTGGTGTGCTTGCTGAGTTGTTATTAGAGTGACATTTTAGATGTGCATTGGTGATGTAAGGGATAGGTTTATTGCCAGTTTTATCATGTTCTGTTGTGAATGAAAGAGAGTGGAGGAGAACTGCGTAAATGGACAGCATAGTTTGTGACAAGTGGGTGCAGATATGAAGCGAAACTTGGGTAGGTGGCTGAGGGTATTAGCAGCTGATGTGAGACATGAGAGAGTGAGATTGCGAAAAAAATGTGGAACGCTTCACGATTTTGCGTGTCATCCTTGCGCAGGGGCCATGCTAATCTTCTCTGTATCGTTCCAATTTTAGTATATGTACCGCCGAAGCGAGTACATTCGAGGGGCCCTCTGAAATTGTATATATAGTTATGGCGTCGCGTCAAATATGGTTCGGCTTGGACGTAGCTTTACGCAGCTCTGGCGAGGAACACAAGGAGTGCCGAGTGCTAATCTGTGAATTAATTACTGCGAGGTGTCGTTCTTAGTAAGTGGCAGCTCTGTTAACTGTATTATTTGGCAGTATTGGATGTAAAACTTAGATCGTAGAGTCGCTTGCTCTCGCAGCATCCACCCAGAGCAGCAGCAGCAGGTTCACACAGCTGCCGCTAGGCGGCAGCAAGACGTGATGGCACGTATTGTCGCCATGTTCTCACATTCCGAGTTTAGTGTCTTATAGGCATACCTATGAAACACACTTCTCTAATGTGTGGGATAAATGGCGCTGATTGGAGCTGGTAGCAGGTCTTGAAGACTCTCAAAACAAGCGAATATTTTTGCGAAACTGTCTTCACTGCTAACACAAATTGCATTACTCTTTCAGTGGTACTTTCTCACGATACTAATCTATTTAATGACAGAGTGCAAGGCAACTTTTAGCTCACACATCAAGTACAGCACAAGAAGACACAGTGTGTGACCATCTAAATTATTGAGCAACTCCTATTCATCCAATGGCGCCAGAAGACAATAGTGACTGCAAAAAGAGACACAGTAGCCTCACGAACCATTAAAAACACCATTCATATTGCACACTTTGAAACACAGCAGTGTAGGTCACTACTAGCGCATGGATGGGTGAATGCGAGTTGTGTGAGGTAGTAGTAGGAATGATGGACATAGTTCCGTTTTCAGTACAATACCAGGTGATATATTTGTGTTGATCCAAGTTTACACAGGGCAGGTCTACTTGGCAACAGTGAAACACTGTGATGGAGATGTGTGAATGAGCCTAAAATGTTGAGGGGACATGTGGTAAGAGAAACCAGGTTAGCATTGTGTTAGTAGCTGTAGTTATGTTCCTGTGAAATGTCAGTCAGATGTAATCCAGTTTGGTGAATGTTGTTATTACAGGAAGAATTGCTAGTGCAAAACAAAGAGTGATAGATTTAGTATCTGAAAGCAGTTAATAACTGAGTAGCTACTGGTGTCATGTGACACAAACTGGTTTGTGATGTTGCTGTCTATTCCAAAATCCTGAAGCTTGCTAGTGTTTTGTGTCTTGACTGCCTCTGTATCTGCTTATGTGCTAGAGCTTCTGTGTATGTGACATGATGAATATTGCATGCAGGGTTTGTCCAATCTTTCTGCTAGACACAGGATGAGAGGTGCATCAGCTGTAATTGTGAACAGCATCGACTCGTATGACATTGATGGGATTCAAGTGCTGTCAAAATAGTAGAGCCTCACATCTAAATACTATATGTTAATACTAGCATACTGGTCTGCTTTCTAAACACTTCAGTGTTGTGGTATTCATTGGCTGACACTTTTGAATTTAATTTAGGTAACTATATGTAGTGGCAGATTGCCAGACATGTGGGAAAATACTTTGTGCGTCACACCAGTGAAATTTGTACATGACATGCTTGTGCACCACAGATTTGCTGTAATAGTTGGTTTTTAGGTGAAGGGCAGTGGCTTATTACACAGGCAGATATGCTTCAGTTAAGAATCTGATGAGGTGTCACCTGCAGTCTGTATTATGAGGCTGCAGCTGGATAGCAAGGCCACTAGGAAAGTTACTTGAAACATCATGTTAAATGAACTTCCTGTAAAGGGGTAGCTTGCACACTTAATGATTAAAGAGACATCTTCCTTCCCATGTTTATTTATGGTGCTGAAACAATTATGGCATCAACTGCAGCCATGAAGATGAATAAAGTTAAATGTTGTGGGTCTGTGTGCAGTCAGTATGTGATAGTGGCATACAGGCACCAGAAGCTTTGTAGGCGTTAGAGAAAAATAAATATTAGGTAATGCAAGCTAATTTTAGAGCGCTAGAGTGTATTTAAGCAGTAGTGTGAGTGAAAGTATGTGAGTGAGAAAGATTTGGAACATGCAGCTATCTAGTGTAAAGTTGATGTAAGGTTTCCAAATGTTGTGTGTGGCAGTAGGTGTGTGTTATGAAATGACGTGATTGAGACAGTAGGAAGAGATGTTGTGACAGCAGAGTGTGATACTGAGGAAGAGAAGAGGCTTTTGCCTGTGCTAGGCTTAGTCTTAGACTGGCTGTGATTTGTGTCAGGTTTGTGAATGAGCTGAAGGGGTGCTAGTGACATGTACTTGTGTCAGTGTAGTTGTGGTTTTGGTGTGCTTGCTGAGTTGTTATTAGAGTGACATTTTAGATGTGCATTGGTGATGTAAGGGATAGGTTTATTGCCAGTTTTATCATGTTCTGTTGTGAATGAAAGAGAGTGGAGGAGAACTGCGTAAATGGACAGCATAGTTTGTGACAAGTGGGTGCAGATATGAAGCGAAACTTGTGTAGGTGGCTGAGGGTATTAGCAGCTGATGTGAGACATGAGAGAGTGAGATTGCGAAAAAAATGTGGAACGCTTCACGATTTTGCGTGTCATCCTTGCGCAGGGGCCATGCTAATCTTCTCTGTATCGTTCCAATTTTAGTATATGTACCGCCGAAGCGAGTACATTCGAAGGCCCTCTGAAATTGTATATATAGTTATGGCGTCGCGTCAAATATGGTTCGGCTTGGACGTAGCTTTACGCAGCTCTGGCGAGGAACACAAGGAGTGCCGAGTGCTAATCTGTGAATTAATTACTGCGAGGTGTCGTTCTTAGTAAGTGGCAGCTCTGTTAACTGTATTATTTGGCAGTATTGGATGTAAAACTTAGATCGTAGAGTCGCTTGCTCTCGCAGCATCCACCCAGAGCAGCAGCAGCAGGTTCACACAGCTGCCGCTAGGCGGCAGCAAGACGTGATGGCACGTATTGTCGCCATGTTCTCACATTCCGAGTTTAGTGTCTTATAGGCATACCTATGAAACACACTTATCTAATGTGTGGGATAAATGGCGCTGATTGGAGCTGGTAGCAGGTCTTGAAGACTCTCAAAACAAGCGAATATTTTTGCGAAACTGTCTTCACTGCTAACACAAATTGCATTACTCTTTCAGTGGTACTTTCTCACGATACTAATCGATTCAATGACAGAGTGCAAGGCAACTTTTAACTCACACATCAAGTACAGCACAAGAAGACACAGTGTGTGACCATGTAAATTATTGAGTAGCTCCTATTCATCCAAAGGCGCCAGAAGACAATAGTGACTGCAAAAAGAGACACAGTAGCCTCACGAACCATTAAAAACACCATTCATATTGCACACTTTGAAACACAGCAGTGTAGGTCACTACTAGCGCATGGATGGGTGAATGCGAGTTGTGTGAGGTAGTAGTAGGAATGATGGACATAGTTCCGTTTTCAGTACAATACCAGGTGATATATTTGTGTTGATCCAAGTTTACACAGGGCAGGTCTACTTGGCAACAGTGAAACACTGTGATGGAGATGTGTGAATGAGCCTAAAATGTTGAGGGGACATGTGGTAAGAGAAACCAGGTTAGCATTGTGTTAGTAGCTGTAGTTATGTTCCTGTGAAATGTCAGTCAGATGTATTCCAGTTTGGTGAATGTTGTTATTACAGGAAGAATTGCTAGTGCAAAACAAAGAGTGATAGATTTAGTATCTGAAAGCAGTTAATAACTGAGTAGCTACTGGTGTCATGTGACACAAACTGGTTTGTGATGTTGCTGTCTATTCCAAAATCCTGAAGCTTGCTAGTGTTTTGTGTCTTGACTGCCTCTGTATCTGCTTATGTGCTAGAGCTTCTGTGTATGTAACATGATGAATATTGCATGCAGGGTTTGTCCAATCTTTCTGCTAGACACAGGATGAGAGGTGCATCAGCTGTAATTGTGAACAGCATCGACTTGTATGACATTGATGGGATTCAAAGTGCTGTCAAAATAGTAGAGCCTCACATCTAAATACTATATGTTAATACTAGCATACTGGTCTGCTTTCTAAACACTTCAGTGTTGTGGTATTCATTGGCTGACACTTTTGAATTTAATTTAGGTAACTATATGTAGTGGCAGATTGCCAGACATGTGGGAAAATACTTTGTGCGTCACACCAGTGAAATTTGTACATGACATGCTTGTGCACCACAGATTTGCTGTAATAGTTGGTTTTTAGGTGAAGGGCAGTGGCTTATTACACAGGCAGATATGCTTCAGTTAAGAATCTGATGAGGTGTCACCTGCAGTCTGTATTATGAGGCTGCAGCTGGATAGCAAGGCCACTAGGAAAGTTACTTGAAACATAATGTTAAATGAACTTCCTGTAAAGCGGTAGCTTGCACACTTAATGATTAAAGAGACATCTTCCTTCCCATGTTTATTTATGGTGCTGAAACAATTATGGCATCAGCTGCAGCCATGAAGATGAATAAAGTTAAATGTTGTGGGTCTGTGTGCAGTCAGTATGTGATAGTGGCATACAGGCACCAGAAGCTTTGTAGGCGTTAGAGAAAAATAAATATTAGGTAATGCAAGCTAATTTTAGAGCGCTAGAGTGTATTTAAGCAGTAGTGTGAGTGAAAGTATGTGAGTGAGAAAGATTTGGAACATGCAGCTATCTAGTGTAAAGTTGATGTAAGGTTTCCAAATGTTGTGTGTGGCAGTAGGTGTGTGTTATGAAATGACGTGATTGAGACAGTAGGAAGAGATGTTGTGACAGCAGAGTGTGATACTGAGGAAGAGAAGAGGCTTTTGCCTGTGCTAGGCTTAGTCTTAGACTGGCTGTGATTTGTGTCAGGTTTGTGAATGAGCTGAAGGGGTGCTAGTGACATGTACTTGTGTCAGTGTAGTTGTGGTTTTGGTGTGCTTGCTGAGTTGTTATTAGAGTGACATTTTAGATGTGCATTGGTGATGTAAGGGATAGGTTTATTGCCAGTTTTATCATGTTCTGTTGTGAATGAAAGAGAGTGGAGGAGAACTGCGTAAATGGACAGCATAGTTTGTGACAAGTGGGTGCAGATATGAAGCGAAACTTGTGTAGGTGGCTGAGGGTATTAGCAGCTGATGTGAGACATGAGAGAGTGAGATTGCGAAAAAAATGTGGAACGCTTCACGATTTTGCGTGTCATCCTTGCGCAGGGGCCATGCTAATCTTCTCTGTATCGTTCCAATTTTAGTATATGTACCGCCGAAGCGAGTACATTCGAGGGGCCCTCTGAAATTGTATATATAGTTATGGCGTCGCGTCAAATATGGTTCGGCTTGGACGTAGCTTTACGCAGCTCTGGCGAGGAACACAAGGAGTGCCGAGTGCTAATCTGTGAATTAATTACTGCGAGGTGTCGTTCTTAGTAAGTGGCAGCTCTGTTAACTGTATCATTTGGCAGTATTGGATGTAAAACTTAGATCGTAGAGTCGCTTGCTCTCGCAGCATCCACCCAGAGCAGCAGCAGCAGGTTCACACAGCTGCCGCTAGGCGGCAGCAAGACGTGATGGCACGTATTGTCGCCATGTTCTCACATTCCGAGTTTAGTGTCTTATAGGCATACCTATGAAACACACTTCTCTAATGTGTGGGATAAATGGCGCTGATTGGAGCTGGTAGCAGGTCTTGAAGACTCTCAAAACAAGCGAATATTTTTGCGAAACTGTCTTCACTGCTAACACAAATTGCATTACTCTTTCAGTGGTACTTTCTCACGATACTAATCTATTTAATGACAGAGTGCAAGGCAACTTTTAACTCACACATCAAGTACAGCACAAGAAGACACAGTGTGTGACCATCTAAATTATTGAGCAACTCCTATTCATCCAATGGCGCCAGAAGACAATAGTGACTGCAAAAAGAGACACAGTAGCCTCACGAACCATTAAAAACACCATTCATATTGCACACTTTGAAACACAGCAGTGTAGGTCACTACTAGCGCATGGATGGGTGAATGCGAGTTGTGTGAGGTAGTAGTAGGAATGATGGACATAGTTCCGTTTTCAGTACAATACCAGGTGATATATTTGTGTTGATCCAAGTTTACACAGGGCAGGTCTACTTGGCAACAGTGAAACACTGTGATGGAGATGTGTGAATGAGCCTAAAATGTTGAGGGGACATGTGGTAAGAGAAACCAGGTTAGCATTGTGTTAGTAGCTGTAGTTATGTTCCTGTGAAATGTCAGTCAGATGTAATCCAGTTTGGTGAATGTTGTTATTACAGGAAGAATTGCTAGTGCAAAACAAAGAGTGATAGATTTAGTATCTGAAAGCAGTTAATAACTGAGTAGCTACTGGTGTCATGTGACACAAACTGGTTTGTGATGTTGCTGTCTATTCCAAAATCCTGAAGCTTGCTAGTGTTTTGTGTCTTGACTGCCTCTGTATCTGCTTATGTGCTAGAGCTTCTGTGTATGTGACATGATGAATATTGCATGCAGGGTTTGTCCAATCTTTCTGCTAGACACAGGATGAGAGGTGCATCAGCTGTAATTGTGAACAGCATCGACTTGTATGACATTGATGGGATTCAAAGTGCTGTCAAAATAGTAGAGCCTCACATCTAAATACTATATGTTAATACTAGCATACTGGTCTGCTTTCTAAACACTTCAGTGTTGTGGTATTCATTGGCTGACACTTTTGAATTTAATTTAGGTAACTATATGTAGTGGCAGATTGCCAGACATGTGGGAAAATACTTTGTGCGTCACACCAGTGAAATTTGTACATGACATGCTTGTGCACCACAGATTTGCTGTAATAGTTGGTTTTTAGGTGAAGGGCAGTGGCTTATTACACAGGCAGATATGCTTCAGTTAAGAATCTGATGAGGTGTCACCTGCAGTCTGTATTATGAGGCTGCAGCTGGATAGCAAGGCCACTAGGAAAGTTACTTGAAACATAATGTTAAATGAACTTCCTGTAAAGGGGTAGCTTGCACACTTAATGATTAAAGAGACATCTTCCTTCCCATGTTTATTTATGGTGCTGAAACAATTATGGCATCAGCTGCAGCCATGAAGATGAATAAAGTTAAATGTTGTGGGTCTGTGTGCAGTCAGTATGTGATAGTGGCATACAGGCACCAGAAGCTTTGTAGGCGTTAGAGAAAAATAAATATTAGGTAATGCAAGCTAATTTTAGAGCGCTAGAGTGTATTTAAGCAGTAGTGTGAGTGAAAGTATGTGAGTGAGAAAGATTTGGAACATGCAGCTATCTTGTGTAAAGTTGATGTAAGGTTTCCAAATGTTGTGTGTGGCAGTAGGTGTGTGTTATGAAATGACGTGATTGAGACAGTAGGAAGAGATGTTGTGACAGCAGAGTGTGATACTGAGGAAGAGAAGAGGCTTTTGCCTGTGCTAGGCTTAGTCTTAGACTGGCTGTGATTTGTGTCAGGTTTGTGAATGAGCTGAAGGGGTGCTAGTGACATGTACTTGTGTCAGTGTAGTTGTGGTTTTGGTGTGCTTGCTGAGTTGTTATTAGAGTGACATTTTAGATGTGCATTGGTGATGTAAGGGATAGGTTTATTGCCAGTTTTATCATGTTCTGTTGTGAATGAAAGAGAGTGGAGGAGAACTGCGTAAATGGACAGCATAGTTTGTGACAAGTGGGTGCAGATATGAAGCGAAACTTGTGTAGGTGGCTGAGGGTATTAGCAGCTGATGTGAGACATGAGAGAGTGAGATTGCGAAAAAAATGTGGAACGCTTCACGATTTTGCGTGTCATCCTTGCGCAGGGGCCATGCTAATCTTCTCTGTATCGTTCCAATTTTAGTATATGTACCGCCGAAGCGAGTACATTCGAGGGGCCCTCTGAAATTGTATATATAGTTATGGCGTCGCGTCAAATATGGTTCGGCTTGGACGTAGCTTTACGCAGCTCTGGCGAGGAACACAAGGAGTGCCGAGTGCTAATCTGTGAATTAATTACTGCGAGGTGTCGTTCTTAGTAAGTGGCAGCTCTGTTAACTGTATCATTTGGCAGTATTGGATGTAAAACTTAGATCGTAGAGTCGCTTGCTCTCGCAGCATCCACCCAGAGCAGCAGCAGCAGGTTCACACAGCTGCCGCTAGGCGGCAGCAAGACGTGATGGCACGTATTGTCGCCATGTTCTCACATTCCGAGTTTAGTGTCTTATAGGCATACCTATGAAACACACTTCTCTAATGTGTGGGATAAATGGCGCTGATTGGAGCTGGTAGCAGGTCTTGAAGACTCTCAAAACAAGCGAATATTTTTGCGAAACTGTCTTCACTGCTAACACAAATTGCATTACTCTTTCAGTGGTACTTTCTCACGATACTAATCGATTCAATGACAGAGTGCAAGGCAACTTTTAACTCACACATCAAGTACAGCACAAGAAGACACAGTGTGTGACCATGTAAATTATTGAGTAGCTCCTATTCATCCAATGGCGCCAGAAGACAATAGTGACTGCAAAAAGAGACACAGTAGCCTCACGAACCATTAAAAACACCATTCATATTGCTCACTTTGAAACACAGCAGTGTAGGTCACTACTAGCGCATGGATGGGTGAATGCGAGTTGTGTGAGGTAGTAGTAGGAATGATGGACATAGTTCCGTTTTCAGTACAATACCAGGTGATATATTTGTGTTGATCCAAGTTTACACAGGGCAGGTCTACTTGGCAACAGTGAAACACTGTGATGGAGATGTGTGAATGAGCCTAAAATGTTGAGGGGACATGTGGTAAGAGAAACCAGGTTAGCATTGTGTTAGTAGCTGTAGTTATGTTCCTGTGAAATGTCAGTCAGATGTAATCCAGTTTGGTGAATGTTGTTATTACAGGAAGAATTGGTAGTGCAAAACAAAGAGTGATAGATTTAGTATCTGAAAGCAGTTAATAACTGAGTAGCTACTGGTGTCATGTGACACAAACTGGTTTGTGATGTTGCTGTCTATTCCAAAATCCTGAAGCTTGCTAGTGTTTTGTGTCTTGACTGCCTCTGTATCTGCTTATGTGCTAGAGCTTCTGTGTATGTGACATGATGAATATTGCATGCAGGGTTTGTCCAATCTTTCTGCTAGACACAGGATGAGAGGTGCATCAGCTGTAATTGTGAACAGCATCGACTTGTATGACATTGATGGGATTCAAAGTGCTGTCAAAATAGTAGAGCCTCACATCTAAATACTATATGTTAATACTAGCATACTGGTCTGCTTTCTAAACACTTCAGTGTTGTGGTATTCATTGGCTGACACTTTTGAATTTAATTTAGGTAACTATATGTAGTGGCAGATTGCCAGACATGTGGGAAAATACTTTGTGCGTCACACCAGTGAAATTTGTACATGACATGCTTGTGCACCACAGATTTGCTGTAATAGTTGGTTTTTAGGTGAAGGGCAGTGGCTTATTACACAGGCAGATATGCTTCAGTTAAGAATCTGATGAGGTGTCACCTGCAGTCTGTATTATGAGGCTGCAGCTGGATAGCAAGGCCACTAGGAAAGTTACTTGAAACATAATGTTAAATGAACTTCCTGTAAAGGGGTAGCTTGCACACTTAATGATTAAAGAGACATCTTCCTTCACATGTTTATTTATGCTGCTGAAACAATTATGGCATCAGCTGCAGCCATGAAGATGAATAAAGTTAAATGTTGTGGGTCTGTGTGCAGTCAGTATGTGATAGTGGCATACAGGCACCAGAAGCTTTGTAGGCGTTAGAGAAAAATAAATATTAGGTAATGCAAGCTAATTTTAGAGCGCTAGAGTGTATTTAAGCAGTAGTGTGAGTGAAAGTATGTGAGTGAGAAAGATTTGGAACATGCAGCTATCTAGTGTAAAGTTGATGTAAGGTTTCCAAATGTTGTGTGTGGCAGTAGGTGTGTGTTATGAAATGACGTGATTGAGACAGTAGGAAGAGATGTTGTGACAGCAGAGTGTGATACTGAGGAAGAGAAGAGGCTTTTGCCTGTGCTAGGCTTAGTCTTAGACTGGCTGTGATTTGTGTCAGGTTTGTGAATGAGCTGAAGGGGTGCTAGTGACATGTACTTGTGTCAGTGTAGTTGTGGTTTTGTTGTGCTTGCTGAGTTGTTATTAGAGTGACATTTTAGATGTGCATTGGTGATGTAAGGGATAGGTTTATTGCCAGTTTTATCATGTTCTGTTGTGAATGAAAGAGAGTGGAGGAGAACTGCGTAAATGGACAGCATAGTTTGTGACAAGTGGGTGCAGATATGAAGCGAAACTTGTGTAGGTGGCTGAGGGTATTAGCAGCTGATGTGAGACATGAGAGAGTGAGATTGCGAAAAAAATGTGGAACGCTTCACGATTTTGCGTGTCATCCTTGCGCAGGGGCCATGCTAATCTTCTCTGTATCGTTCCAATTTTAGTATATGTACCGCCGAAGCGAGTACATTCGAGGGGCCCTCTGAAATTGTATATATAGTTATGGCGTCGCGTCAAATATGGTTCGGCTTGGACGTAGCTTTACGCAGCTCTGGCGAGAAACACAAGGCCTGCCGAGTGCTAATCTGTGAATTAATTACTGCGAGGTGTCGTTCTTAGTAAGTGGCAGCTCTGTTAACTGTATTATTTGGCAGTATTGGATGTAAAACTTAGATCGTAGAGTCGCTTGCTCTCGCAGCATCCACCCAGAGCAGCAGCAGCAGGTTCACACAGCTGCCGCTAGGCGGCAGCAAGACGTGATGGCACGTATTGTCGCCATGTTCTCACATTCCGAGTTTAGTGTCTTATAGGCATACCTATGAAACACACTTCTCTAATGTGTGGGATAAATGGCGCTGATTGGAGCTGGTAGCAGGTCTTGAAGACTCTCAAAACAAGCGAATATTTTTGCGAAACTGTCTTCACTGCTAACACAAATTGCATTACTCTTTCAGTGGTACTTTCTCACGATACTAATCGATTCAATGACAGAGTGCAAGGCAACTTTTAACTCACACATCAAGTACAGCACAAGAAGACACAGTGTGTGACCATGTAAATTATTGAGTAGCTCCTATTCATCCAAAGGCGCCAGAAGACAATAGTGACTGCAAAAAGAGACACAGTAGCCTCACGAACCATTAAAAACACCATTCATATTGCACACTTTGAAACACAGCAGTGTAGGTCACTACTAGCGCATGGATGGGTGAATGCGAGTTGTGTGAGGTAGTAGTAGGAATGATGGACATAGTTCCGTTTTCAGTACAATACCAGGTGATATATTTGTGTTGATCCAAGTTTACACAGGGCAGGTCTACTTGGCAACAGTGAAACACTGTGATGGAGATGTGTGAATGAGCCTAAAATGTTGAGGGGACATGTGGTAAGAGAAACCAGGTTAGCATTGTGTTAGTAGCTGTAGTTATGTTCCTGTGAAATGTCAGTCAGATGTATTCCAGTTTGGTGAATGTTGTTATTACAGGAAGAATTGCTAGTGCAAAACAAAGAGTGATAGATTTAGTATCTGAAAGCAGTTAATAACTGAGTAGCTACTGGTGTCATGTGACACAAACTGGTTTGTGATGTTGCTGTCTATTCCAAAATCCTGAAGCTTGCTAGTGTTTTGTGTCTTGACTGCCTCTGTATCTGCTTATGTGCTAGAGCTTCTGTGTATGTAACATGATGAATATTGCATGCAGGGTTTGTCCAATCTTTCTGCTAGACACAGGATGAGAGGTGCATCAGCTGTAATTGTGAACAGCATCGACTTGTATGACATTGATGGGATTCAAAGTGCTGTCAAAATAGTAGAGCCTCACATCTAAATACTATATGTTAATACTAGCATACTGGTCTGCTTTCTAAACACTTCAGTGTTGTGGTATTCATTGGCTGACACTTTTGAATTTAATTTAGGTAACTATATGTAGTGGCAGATTGCCAGACATGTGGGAAAATACTTTGTGCGTCACACCAGTGAAATTTGTACATGACATGCTTGTGCACCACAGATTTGCTGTAATAGTTGGTTTTTAGGTGAAGGGCAGTGGCTTATTACACAGGCAGATATGCTTCAGTTAAGAATCTGATGAGGTGTCACCTGCAGTCTGTATTATGAGGCTGCAGCTGGATAGCAAGGCCACTAGGAAAGTTACTTGAAACATAATGTTAAATGAACTTCCTGTAAAGCGGTAGCTTGCACACTTAATGATTAAAGAGACATCTTCCTTCCCATGTTTATTTATGGTGCTGAAACAATTATGGCATCAGCTGCAGCCATGAAGATGAATAAAGTTAAATGTTGTGGGTCTGTGTGCAGTCAGTATGTGATAGTGGCATACAGGCACCAGAAGCTTTGTAGGCGTTAGAGAAAAATAAATATTAGGTAATGCAAGCTAATTTTAGAGCGCTAGAGTGTATTTAAGCAGTAGTGTGAGTGAAAGTATGTGAGTGAGAAAGATTTGGAACATGCAGCTATCTAGTGTAAAGTTGATGTAAGGTTTCCAAATGTTGTGTGTGGCAGTAGGTGTGTGTTATGAAATGACGTGATTGAGACAGTAGGAAGAGATGTTGTGACAGCAGAGTGTGATACTGAGGAAGAGAAGAGGCTTTTGCCTGTGCTAGGCTTAGTCTTAGACTGGCTGTGATTTGTGTCAGGTTTGTGAATGAGCTGAAGGGGTGCTAGTGACATGTACTTGTGTCAGTGTAGTTGTGGTTTTGTTGTGCTTGCTGAGTTGTTATTAGAGTGACATTTTAGATGTGCATTGGTGATGTAAGGGATAGGTTTATTGCCAGTTTTATCATGTTCTGTTGTGAATGAAAGAGAGTGGAGGAGAACTGCGTAAATGGACAGCATAGTTTGTGACAAGTGGATGCAGATATGAAGCGAAACTTGTGTAGGTGGCTGAGGGTATTAGCAGCTGATGTGAGACATGAGAGAGTGAGATTGCGAAAAAAACGTGGAACGCTTCACGCTTTTGCGTGTCATCCTTGCGCAGGGGCCATACTAATCTTCTCTGTATCGTTCCAATTGTAGTATATGTACCGCCGAAGCGAGTACATTCGAGGAGCCCTCTGAAATTGTATATATAGTTATGGCGTCGCGTCAAATATGGTTCAGCTTGGACGTAGCTTTACGCAGCTCTGGCGAGGAACACAAGGCCTGCCGAGTGCTAATCTGTGAATTAATTACTGCGAGGTGTCGTTCTTAGTAAGTGGCAGCTCTGTTAACTGTATTATTTGGCAGTATTGGATGTAAAACTTAGATCGTAGAGTCGCTTGCTCTCGCAGCATCCACCCAGAGCAGCAGCAGCAGGTTCACACAGCTGCCGCTAGGCGGCAGCAAGACGTGATGGCACGTATTGTCGCCATGTTCTCACATTCCGAGTTTAGTGTCTTATAGGCATACCTATGAAACACACTTCTCTAATGTGTGGGATAAATGGCGCTGATTGGAGCTGGTAGCAGGTCTTGAAGACTCTCAAAACAAGCGAATATTTTTGCGAAACTGTCTTCACTGCTAACACAAATTGCATTACTCTTTCAGTGGTACTTTCTCACGATCCTAATCGATTCAATGACAGAGTGCAAGGCAACTTTTAACTCACACATCAAGTACAGCACAAGAAGACACAGTGTGTGACCATGTAAATTATTGATTAGCTCCTATTCATCCAAAGGCGCCAGAAGACAATAGTGACTGCAAAAAGAGACACAGTAGCCTCACGAACCATTAAAAACACCATTCATATTGCACACTTTGAAACACAGCAGTGTAGGTCACTACTAGCGCATGGATGGGTGAATGCGAGTTGTGTGAGGTAGTAGTAGGAATGATGGACATAGTTCCGTTTTCAGTACAATACCAGGTGATATATTTGTGTTGATCCAAGTTTACACAGGGCAGGTCTACTTGGCAACAGTGAAACACTGTGATGGAGATGTGTGAATGAGCCTAAAATGTTGAGGGGACATGTGGTAAGAGAAACCAGGTTAGCATTGTGTTAGTAGCTGTAGTTATGTTCCTGTGAAATGTCAGTCAGATGTATTCCAGTTTGGTGAATGTTGTTATTACAGGAAGAATTGCTAGTGCAAAACAAAGAGTGATAGATTTAGTATCTGAAAGCAGTTAATAACTGAGTAGCTACTGGTGTCATGTGACACAAACTGGTTTGTGATGTTGCTGTCTATTCCAAAATCCTGAAGCTTGCTAGTGTTTTGTGTCTTGACTGCCTCTGTATCTGCTTATGTGCTAGAGCTTCTGTGTATGTGACATGATGAATATTGCATGCAGGGTTTGTCCAATCTTTCTGCTAGACACAGGATGAGAGGTGCATCAGCTGTAATTGTGAACAGCATCGACTTGTATGACATTGATGGGATTCAAAGTGCTGTCAAAATAGTAGAGCCTCACATCTAAATACTATATGTTAATACTAGCATACTGGTCTGCTTTCTAAACACTTCAGTGTTGTGGTATTCATTGGCTGACACTTTTGAATTTAATTTAGGTAACTATATGTAGTGGCAGATTGCCAGACATGTGGGAAAATACTTTGTGCGTCACACCAGTGAAATTTGTACATGACATGCTTGTGCACCACAGATTTGCTGTAATAGTTGGTTTTTAGGTGAAGGGCAGTGGCTTATTACACAGGCAGATATGCTTCAGTTAAGAATCTGATGAGGTGTCACCTGCAGTCTGTATTATGAGGCTGCAGCTGGATAGCAAGGCCACTAGGAAAGTTACTTGAAACATAATGTTAAATGAACTTCCTGTAAAGCGGTAGCTTGCACACTTAATGATTAAAGAGACATCTTCCTTCCCATGTTTATTTATGGTGCTGAAACAATTATGGCATCAGCTGCAGCCATGAAGATGAATAAAGTTAAATGTTGTGGGTCTGTGTGCAGTCAGTATGTGATAGTGGCATACAGGCACCAGAAGCTTTGTAGGCGTTAGAGAAAAATAAATATTAGGTAATGCAAGCTAATTTTAGAGCGCTAGAGTGTATTTAAGCAGTAGTGTGAGTGAAAGTATGTGAGTGAGAAAGATTTGGAACATGCAGCTATCTAGTGTAAAGTTGATGTAAGGTTTCCAAATGTTGTGTGTGGCAGTAGGTGTGTGTTATGAAATGACGTGATTGAGACAGTAGGAAGAGATGTTGTGACAGCAGAGTGTGATACTGAGGAAGAGAAGAGGCTTTTGCCTGTGCTAGGCTTAGTCTTAGACTGGCTGTGATTTGTGTCAGGTTTGTGAATGAGCTGAAGGGGTGCTAGTGACATGTACTTGTGTCAGTGTAGTTGTGGTTTTGGTGTGCTTGCTGAGTTGTTATTAGAGTGACATTTTAGATGTGCATTGGTGATGTAAGGGATAGGTTTATTGCCAGTTTTATCATGTTCTGTTGTGAATGAAAGAGAGTGGAGGAGAACTGCGTAAATGGACAGCATAGTTTGTGACAAGTGGATGCAGATATGAAGCGAAACTTGTGTAGGTGGCTGAGGGTATTAGCAGCTGATGTGAGACATGAGAGAGTGAGATTGCGAAAAAAACGTGGAACGCTTCACGCTTTTGCGTGTCATCCTTGCGCAGGGGCCATGCTAATCTTCTCTGTATCGTTCCAATTGTAGTATATGTACCGCCGAAGCGAGTACATTCGAGGAGCCCTCTGAAATTGTATATATAGTTATGGCGTCGCGTCAAATATGGTTCAGCTTGGACGTAGCTTTACGCAGCTCTGGCGAGGAACACAAGGCCTGCCGAGTGCTAATCTGTGAATTAATTACTGCGAGGTGTCGTTCTTAGTAAGTGGCAGCTCTGTTAACTGTATTATTTGGCAGTATTGGATGTAAAACTTAGATCGTAGAGTCGCTTGCTCTCGCAGCATCCACCCAGAGCAGCAGCAGCAGGTTCACACAGCTGCCGCTAGGCGGCAGCAAGACGTGATGGCACGTATTGTCGCCATGTTCTCACATTCCGAGTTTAGTGTCTTATAGGCATACCTATGAAACACACTTCTCTAATGTGTGGGATAAATGGCGCTGATTGGAGCTGGTAGCAGGTCTTGAAGACTCTCAAAACAAGCGAATATTTTTGCGAAACTGTCTTCACTGCTAACACAAAT